>NW_016910740.1:483765-580345 GCF_001483705.2 Eufriesea mexicana | reverse complement strand
ATCTAACCTCACCTAATTCTAGGTTAAGCATGGGATAAAATTATTCCATTCAACCAAAAATTATGGTAAATTTGTGTTAAATTTTACAAGGAGGAGATAAGGCTTAAGCCTAAAAATTTTTATTTTTGATTAATGTTTTCGGCATAAAAATTGACAATATTATCCTAATTCATACGCCATTGCTTCGAAGAATAATTGGTGTAAACAGTTTTCCGGTTGATAGAGATCAATGATTTGAATCAGATTTACCAAGGGATAGGATTATGGATAAGATTCTACAGAGTGATTCGTTTACTAATAGTTGCAAAAATAGTACCATCTGTTCAGAAAATTTTTCTCAGAAAAGTTTCACTTGAAATTTAACTGCTCATGCATAGACGCACGCGAATGTAGTCGCTGGACACATTTGTCAGATTATCGTATAGGGACACAAGACCCTACGATGTTTAATGTTATTTATGCACCGGTGAGTCCACTAACGTGTGAATCACCCTGTATATATAGTAATGCCTCGATAGTAGACACACAACGGGTCCCTATCGCGACCATTATCAATACAGGTATATTTCTAAGAAACGACATCCTAATTAATCATCGAGATTGTTGTGAGTTATGTCCTCATCTATTTATCATCGTAAAGGTCAACGAAACACGTAATGCGACACCTGTCACGATTCTTTTTATGAAATTAACTTTAAAAACTTTTTTAATTTCACTTTTTCTTTTGTGAAAATTGTTTTAGCATATTTGCATTGAGAGTTTCCTAATTAAAATAAGGTCAAACGCGATACACTTTGTATTATATTTAATTATTAACCCTTTGCACTCGAGAGGTGCCCTTCAGTCGCCATTTGATAAAATTTCGAAAATCGATATTCATTAATATGTCAAATTTAAAATAATGTAACGTAATTGAAATCAAATAATTCTACGTGTTAATTATTATACGATTTTTTATTTACTGCTCAAAAAAAATATTATCAGCTTTATAGCTATAAAAAATCTTTGAACTCCTATTCTTCTTTAGCCAAAAAATCGCCGAGTGCAGAGGGTTAATATTCATTGAATAATATTTTCTCTTCAAGTCCAAATCTGAATATTTGGTCTCATTTTAATTGCGAACATCTCACCAATATGTTGATAAAATTTTCACGCAGGAAAAATTAGGGACAAAAAGTTAACCAACCGTTTTTATTGCATGTTTTCGTGTGGTTATGCGGACATGGTAGGATTTAAATTTCACAGCTGTCTCAAGCTAGATCTCATTGGACTGAAATGTTCTGGAAAATGGTGGGGATGACTATGTGTCTAATATCGAGGCAAAAATGCGTCTACCGCGAAGATATTACTGTAGTAGTACCAACAAAATTTTACTCATATTTCTGACATCAAGACCAACAGCTTATAATTCGTACAGAAAGCAGTTGTTTAAAATATAATCTTTTATATCATCAAAACTGGTGAGAAATCAGTATATAAATAAGTTCATCTAAGAAAAAATTCTTCCACGCATACATGTATACTATGCACAGAAAATTCAGAGGATTCGCAAAGATGGGATAGAACAAGAAAAGTAATCTGAATGTACTGCTTAATTTCTTTCTGAAACACTCATAGCTATGTTGAATTTGACATATGTTCACATTTTAGCCATAAGAAAAATACACGTATCCTATTATTTGTCATTGTATTAGCAAAGGTGGGATTATTAAGAAATAACTAATCCAAGTCACATTTGTTCTACAAAATTATCTTCTAAGCTGTATAATAATTCACTGTGACCTGACTTTCAAACAACATATAACAAATAACGATACCTATAATACTTTTAAAATTCACTGAGGCAAAAGAATGTTACTGACTCGTATTATGGCAACATAATTTTTAACACATTATATAAATAATAATTTATAGTATGTTGTAGCAATAAAACATTATAAGCAATTCTGTCTTCTACCATTTACATGTTAAATTTTATAACTGTCACTAAGACATAAAACTATTATATTACAAACTTATTTTTCTGTAAGAAAAATCTTTATTACTATTCTGTATCTAATTAATGAAAAGCTGATATATATATTTAAAATATGTTAAATAAACAAATTAATTTTTCCGCAATATAATGTAGAAAAATTTTATATGCTATTGCAAACCTGATTTGTTTTCAAATTTGTAGATTCTGAGATAAATAGTTGACATTATATTGTTTGTATTGGTTGATTTGAAAACTATATTTAAATTAAATTCTAAATTGTTTTTAACATGATTTCCATTTTCTTAATTCAGTTAATTTGTGCAACACGTGTTCAAAATAAATAAAAATATATATATTTCATTTTGTATAAAAAATTATGAACTGGTTTTACAATTAAGAAATCTTATAATTCATATGATGAATGCTCTTTGCAAAATATTCCTAAATTTTCATCAATAATATTTCACAAACATATATACTTAGTAATATTAATACAACTATTTTGCAATTTATTTTTACATGTTATATATGCATTTATTTTGAATCTCTCAAGTTGTTTTTGTATTATTACCAATAGTACTAATCATCATCAAATACTAAAATAATTTCTTTAAATATTTCAGTAGCTATTTTTAAAATTTAAACTCATAAAAGTACATAAATAACCATATTTGTGTTGGTAACAAAGTTTCTGTATTAATTGTCATGTCTTAAATTTTCTTAACTTCATAATTTGAGAATGTAATAAATTATTAATATTTCCATATTAATATAAATATTTTAATTACAAATGTGAAAATGACTAAATGTGAAAGAGCACTGCGCAGCTTTCTAAGATACATCATACTTTGCTTTATGTTTGTACAAAAATAAGTGTCTCTTATTTACATTCTGATTTCAGAACTACAAAAATTAATGATTATTTATCTCTACCTATTTTTATTCCTTAAATTTTTCAAATTAATGTAAAAGCTAAATTTGTTTATTTAAAAAATAATAAATATGAAGAAACAATAAAAATTATAAATACTTAAAACAATAATAAATAAATAATAAAAACATTATAAAAACCTTCATAATAAAATAAAAATTTAGAATTATTTTTAGAAATATTTTCAAAATTTTCATAATTAAATAAACCAAAAATTAACAGAATATTACACAAATAGTAATAAGAACGTTAAGTGTAAAAATCTTAAGAATGGATTAAAATATGATTTTAGTTTTATTACATTTTAAGAGCACAATATTCTTTCAGTAAGATACATGAAACGTCAAAAATTCAGATGCATAAATTTTCAAATATGGTCTTTCATATTGCTTGATAGAAATACTAAAAACTATCATAATTTAAAGTAATAATTTCATAGATTTAGAATAATTGTAAATATAGACTAGATTTATAGAAAACATACTTAAAAGAAAGCACTATGAATATCGTAGTTTACTAAAGTTGTCGAATAATATTTAAAATTAATTTCATCAAGATTTAAATAAAGCAAATGACAAAAAATTAATTCTTTTATGAAACATTAAATTGCAAATAAATATTAAAATTAAATATTAATCAGTAACTCAGACAAAAGTGACAATATTGTAATGATATTTTACTTTGATTTACATTATAATAAAAAAAACCACTCAGTTTTAGAAACAATCCATCTATTTATAGTAAATATGTTTTTTAGAGTATTTTTAAAAATTAATATAAGCATATGATTTCATTTATATGTATAAACAAATCTGATATCTTATTATTGCAATTTATTATCGATATTATAGAAGACTTGGATATAAGAACATTTTCATAGCTGACAACATAATATTATATATTATTCTGACTTGTATTTGTTGTAATCTAATCTTATATTTTTTGTCTAATTGGTAATTTTAATACAAAATTATCTTTCTATGAAGTACAGTTATCACTATTTTATTATATATATTTGCATGTACATAAATATATACATATTATTATTAGTTTTTATAAATAATATATTAATTAAAATTTTGGCACACTAATTGTTTATTCAATATGCTCAAGCAAATTCTATCATTCTTATTTTTGTCTTAATAACAAAATTTGCACAATCAATGCATCAACATGGAAAATATAGACAGGAAATAATTAATTTTAACTTATAATTATAATAATATGATAAATATTTACAAATTATTTGATTACATGTAATTATAATAATAATCATATTTCTCTATACTTTCATTACCAAAAAAAAATTGTTAAATATTCCAATTATTATTTGTAATACATATTGTAAGAAGAAAACTATTTTTTATATTTACCTAAATAGTAACATACCATAAAATTATTTTAGAAATATAAAATATCTTATTTGTTTTTATAATAAACTATGTAAATTACATAAATTGTGGTCAAAATTTAAAAACTTACCTTCCAACAAATAGTTATCAAAGAAATTATGTTTGTCACAAAAAATAAAGATAATAAAATAATAAGATAACCTTGTTACAAAATAACAATGAACTACAGACGTAAAAGATAACATTGAAATTAAATATATACTTTGAAAATATAAACTACCATACAATAAAATACGTGCAAGTTACTTACCTTTTAAATAAGATCGAAATAAACGCAACTAATACAAAAACAGTCACTGGAATTATTATATTACATACGTTAATCATTATATTACAAAAGTCTTGCACCTTATCAGTAGATATAAGTGCCATGGTTTTATTAACAATTTCTTTTACTGTAATTATAATAAATCATTATTATCACATTAAAGAGACACGATAACATTTTAAACGTAAATCAACAGTACGACATTTAACAGATGCTTTAGAGATACCACGTGATACTATTGAAGAAGCGTTTAATATGTATGCAATTGTGCGCATGCGCATATATATATACAACTGTAATATGCGCAAATACAACATAAATTGTTTTAATTTTAAGTATTTCAATCTTTCCTCCAAATCTAATACTAATTAATTGTACTAGTCTTATAATTAAAATTGACATTCATTTCATTTAAGTAGACAAAAGTAAAACAGAAAGTATTTTTGAAATAATTTTATTGAAATGACTTAATTAATATAAGGAGTATAGTACACAATGCGGAAAGATTTTGAAATAATTAGAAATATAGTTCAACAATTTTAAAGATATCATTTGAAGTAAGTAAAAATATCATTGAAATAAATATATTACAATTACTTGTGCAATTTTTATTTGTATAAAAAATTAATACATATCAACAGGTGTTGGACAATTATATATTACATCACACATAATAGTCCTTTGTAATGTTTGAATTTACATTATTATTTCATTAAATTATCTCAAACTTTTATATTATTTGATATCTTATTTCAAATGAATTTATAAACCTCTCAAGTTTTTTGTATAACATTAAAAAACATTAACATTCATGTACTTAGGTTTGAATGATGTATTTTTACATAAATTACTACACAATAATAAACTATCCCTATATACTAAATAACTTTTCTTATATGTTAAGAAAATTAATTCAGATTTTTTTTCTCAGTTCAATAAAAAATATAAAAATGAAATTACATAAATAATTAAATTAGTAAAATATAGGTAAAAACCAAATAGCAATATTGATAATATATATATTAAAAAATAATAGATGCAGGATTTTGTACACAAGTATTTAAACTTTCAGAATTACTTCTTGAACAAGAAATGATTTTATTTAAGCAATCTAAATAGTATTAACAACATTCCATATGATAGAAATGTTCTTAGTTCTATGTACTTTTGAAAATTTCTTTATATGTTATAAAATATTTATGTAATATCAGTAGAGATCACAAAGATAAGTTTGCAAACATTTAAAGGTTAAGATACTATTTATCAAACCAATAATCAATTATTGATTAGATAAGTTTCTATTTTTTATTTAAAATTCTTTGTTAACAATGTTCAAATCATTTTTTCAAACAATATTTATTTGTAAATAAATTGCGTTTATTTTGTTGACACATTACATATTGTTCGACAAAATCTATTCTTTATAAAATATATGTAAATCAAAACAAACTAGAATAAAACGAATACGACGGAGAATAATATATAATACTGAAGCAGAAAAGAAGGAAATAATAGAAATTAATTAAACACGACATGCAAGGGTCAAAGTCATAAAAGTAGACGTAAACAGTATGTAGTGACATCTAGTTAAAAAAATTATTCCTATGTCATTTATACATTAATTGTTTTTATAGTTTATATCTTGTATAGCGCGATTTTAATTTATATAATATTTTATGATGATAGTCATGAGTTAACATTTGCATAATTCATATCCAACAAGTTAAGTGTTAATAATAAACAGTAATTCAAATAATTGAAAATATTGTAACAGAAAACAAGAAACTTAAGATTCAGAACAGTCTTAATGGAATAAGAAATTTGAGGTTATGCACTAACGCGAGAAGGAATGAAGGAGTGAACAGAATGAGTGCCGATAAAACTTTTCAAAAATATGGTAATAGAAAGTACATACTATTTAAAGGAACAAAACAATTTGACAGCCACGGTAATAAAGTTCAAGATGTAAAAACTCAAGTAAATATAAAAAAATATCAGCAAAAAGGACAAGGTAATTCTGCTTTAACTGTCATTTGTTTGAAGAAATTTATTTTTGTGCTTAATATCATAAATTTGTAATGATAATAATACATATAAATTTTTGAATACTGAATAAACATATACTTAAATTTTCGTGATAATAAAATTAATTTATTGTTAGAAATTTCAAGTATGGTTTATTGTAATACATAGTATTTTATATTATGTATTATATTTAAGTTTACAGTGTTTTTAGTGTGAGATATCAGAATAAATTGAAGTTATTTATTGCTTTATAAATATAATTTTTTTAACGAACTAATATAATTAATATTAAAATTCATAACTCCAACAAATTATGAGAATTGAAAAATTTTAAATAAGTGGTTTATTTCCTTGTATTCATTGTTTTTTATTAAATAATGAATTGCAATTTACTAGGCTTATAAAGAGTTTTCTTATGTTTCATACAGATGGAATATAAACTAAACTTTTTATTCATCAAATACATATAAATAAATATTCATACATAAAAGTTATACTTGTCAATTATTCAAAAGTTATTATGTCTATTTAACATACTTTTTATGGTAAATATCTTCTATTTTTTGGATAAAAAGAACTTGTTGCAATTGTTCTGCATAATTTTGTTTAAATAAAATATAAAAGATTTTTTCTAAATGTTACAATGAAATTTATAATATTTATATTTTAGATTGTTTGCAGATACATAATGTTTGATATATTTAGAAAATCTAAATTATTTTAAGATTAATAATAAGTATGTAAATATAATAATGTAAATAACTAAAAATTGTTTTTGTATTAAATGATAAAATTTGAATATTATTTGTAACTATGCACATTTATCATATCTTTTATTTTAGTATTATCATTTAAATAAATCTGCAATTTGTAAGAACTTCTATTTTTTTGTATTAAATTATTTAATTTTTAATAAATGTATCTTTCTCTTATTTTCATTGTAGGTGTATCCCTAATACAATTTTTAAGAACAGAATTAACTAGAGGTTATCAATTAGAAAATGACGAGGAAAGGTTTTCTGCAAGGAGAGAGAAAATTTACTCCTTTATGAAAATTCCACGGGAAGTTGAAAAATTTATGGCCTATGGATTTTTACAAGTATGTATAATATTCTAATTTCCTTTATAATATAAATTTAGATTCTAGTTTCTTTTATATAGAGTGTATATCTAACAGGAATCATAATTTCACTAGATCTGTGGTATGAAAAATATTTCATATACAGTTTGCTCTCTTTAAGTGTATACTCACTGTATTTGGCTTGAAATCCGCTATTATAATATCAAACAAAAAATACAAGATCTTACTTAAAAAGTTAACATGACCTTGAAATCTCTCCTACCATGCCATTCACTAAAAAAATCATTAATACCATATATCCTACTGAATTATATCAAACAATTTTTGTGAAAATATTTTCTTTCATAACTTTAAGCGCTTGTGAGATATTGTACTATATCCATTTAGATGGAACATACAGTGTAACTAGAATGGTTTTGTAAAGCAAATATACTGGTACTAAAATTGTTTATTTATCATTGCTTTTTATACCTTTAAAACCATCAATGTTCTTTTACATATATGTTCATATGTGCATATATTACATGTTGGAATTCAAATATATAATTATAATTCATAAATAAAATGTTAAAAATAAATGTAATATTTGTGAAAAAATATATAATTTCTGTTACAGTGTGCAGATTCTTTCCTGTTTGTTTATACATTTTTACCACTAAGATTTATGATGGCATTATGGACAGTAGTGACCAGACCCCTGTGGCAATGTTTCAGGTAAGTTTCTGTCACTTAGCATATTTAAAATAATCACAACTGACAATATCACCATCACATATGTAGTTGGTGATGATATTAGTATTAGTTCATACCCATAAAAAACAGAGAAATAAAATGATATCAAAATTAAATAATAGAAGAAATGTGTAAAACATTGATGTTAATATTGATTTAAAAACAAAATAATAGATAAATGATCTATGTTTATATGCTATTTTGGATATTCATGTTGTAATTTCTGAAATTTGTTTTGTAATAAGTCTTCAAAATGTTAGTTCCTAACTGTGTTAAGTATAATAATTCTGTACATATTAATATTGTGTTTTATACATTTTTCAATTATGTAAATTGTTATATTCAATTACTATTACTACTACTATTACTATTACTATTACTACTATTTTAACAAAAATTACTTTTTTATGGCTATATATGCAAAAATTCTTATCAGCTTAAAAATCATAATTTAGAATGAATCATATATCTTAAACACTCTGAATAACTTTTGAAATATACATCTTATAAGAAAATATTTTATATGGAAATTATATGATATGAAAGAAAATATTCCTGGTGCTGGAAACGAATTTCTTTTATAATGATTTATTTATTTGCATTTGAATCTTTTTAAAATAGAGTATATTTTTTACCATTAAAAAATAAAAGAACTTACTTTTTTATGGAAAAATGTAATTAGTTTTACTTGTTTTATTTGTATAAAATATAATAGTCAATGAGATATAATACCTCATCTTTCATTTTCAAGAAACATAATTTCCAGTATTTTCATCAATCATAATTTACTGTCAAAATATGACTTTTTGATATACCACTTTCCTAACTAAAGTACATAAATTTCCACAAGATAGACAATTTATAGTAAGCATTACAAACATTCACCCATATAACATTTACTGTGGAGCATTAAAAATGACTTGAGACAGTACAGGGATAAGAGGAGAAGAAGAATAATCTGATCATTCTAATTCCTCTCTCAAAGTCTTTATAGACACACTTACCATACTATGTGTTGATATTTCAGTTAATAAGGAAAAATGTGTGCTTTATTGTTTACGATTATATTAGTAAAAATGGGATTATCAAAATGTAATTGATTTGGCCCATATTTCTTCTACTTTATTAACTTTATATAGTATATCAATCAATGTTTTTTATATATCTATTTATTACATTGTATATTGTGTAAACTTTTTAAAGGAGTTAATATATTGTTGAACTTGTTATCAGAATTTCAATCTGTTTTTTAACCTAGGAATGTTCTGAGACATCTAATTAATAAGCAGTCATTAAAGTAATATTTATTGACTTGCATGTAATAAAAAAATCTGTTAATTAAAGACAGTGATATACGATTGTGATTGGACAATCATAAATTCCAAATGTAATGGTAGTAGTTCATTTCATAATGAATTGTAATAAAAGACAAAGTGCATTAAAAATGTATTATTAAAATTGTTGAAATTTGTATACTATTTACTACAGACTGTTGAATTTGTACTGTAATTATTAATTAACAAGTTAGATACTTAATCCAACACATCGTGTATCATAAGTTAATCAGCATAATATAGATCACCCCTTTTATGGTACTTTCCACGATAGAGCAATATTTAACTAAAACCAACACCAATTTTTGACAAATATCTTACTACTTGTTAAACTTAAAAAAAAATAATGCTTAATACTTTCTTATTGTTGTATACTATTTATTTCCAAGGTCAAAACGATCATATTTAGTTACATTATTATCTTGATTTCTAGACTAGTCTTGTAATATGTCATAGTAGTGTAAACTTGACCTTTGTAAAGTGTGTATTCAGTTTTGGTTCTCGTATTTCCATATATTCTATAAACAGGATGTAACTTGTAAACAAAACATTATTAGTATGTTTTATAAATGCAAATAAAAAAAAATAGATACTTATACATTGATATGTCATTAAAATTTTTATTAAAAAATTTCAATAATATAAATTTGTATATAATGAATCATAAATAAAATGAGAAATATTCACAAATACAGTCGAACCTCTGTAATTCAAACCTTAAAGAAAAAGCTAAAATTTTATAGAAGTTTCAACTTATTAAAGTTTTCAAGTAAAAGAGAAGAGGTTTAATCAATGAAAATTCTACATATAGAGGTTTTGAAAAAGAAAAATTCAATTTGTAAGGTATTATTTATTATATACAGGATGTCCATTTGCAACTTTAAATCTAAGCATCTTGGAAACAATTCAAAATTGTAAAATAAATAATAACAAAATTTGTAAATAGAAATATAGATCTATTAAAAAAAAAAAATAAAGTTGTTTTTGAAATAATCTTGAAAGTGTTTAATAAATAAAAAATAAATAATATTTTTATTTCTTTCTTGAAACCGAGAAACCTTTGTATTTATCATTTGTCTCGAAAATGTGGTTATTATAATATTTGGATTTAAAGTTCACAAATGAATATTTTGTATACATATGTATGTAAACGTGTATAAAATATGTAAATAAATAAGAAGATGGATGTTGAGCTATTATTCATTATGTTTTAGGAAAGTCTGTAATTTTAGTTTGTGCTAATTTGTTAATAGATAGCTGATCAATATATCGCTCACTATACCTCACTATGTCGTTTCACTCAACTGTATACAGTTACTGTACTTCGAGTTATATAGGTACCGACGGGGAAGTTCGACCGATAGAGGTAAACTTCGACTCACAGAAGTCGAGCTGCAGTAGCAAAATAATGTATCTAAACACGTGACAAATAATTCGTAAAGGTTTTCACAGCTGAGCGGATAGGAATAAGCAATTCTGTAGTCTCAGAGATTTGAGTTACCGAGGTTCAACTGTACTTGCAAATGTTCGTTCACTTATAATTGAAATTTTATCGTGTACATTCTGTCGAATATAAAATAAATTTATGATCTAGAAAGGAGAGGGGTAATATGAGATTTGGAGAGCAGCATCTAAGACCAGCAGAGATCTGCGACCTTTTAAAGGGAATCGTGGTTATCGGCTGTTGGGCAGCTACGTGGAAAGTTGATACCTCTATGATGTACCATTTGGTCAAAAGTCAGTCTGTAATAAAACTATATATATTTTATAATATGCTAGAAGTCGGGGATAGATTGTTTAGCGCTTTTGGCCAAGATACAATAGATGCCCTTTTATGGACAGCTACGGAGCCTAGATCAAGAACACAAACAGGATCTCAACATTTAGGCACTCTACCTCATCTATTATTTGCTGTTGCATATGTTTGTATCCTTTACATATGTAAATACTTGGTGCAGGAGAAAATCGTGTGTTTTTATAAATTTCCGAAACTTTTTTCCCTTCTGAACTATTTCTATTTCATTTCATGAATTTTCTTCAACTTACCATGAATTTTATTAGCATCTGTACAGTGTTTTGATTCATAACTAACAATTTTAATTGTTAGTTATTATCGTAGGTCTTAGCTTTTTAGTGTAGATATTGACAGCCAATGTCGCGATTGGAATACTAGACCATATGAAGTAACTACTATATTGAAAATATTTATTACTTTGTTTAAATTTTAATGTGTTTCATTGTGATATGTTCCATTTAAGATGTTCTATTATTGAATAATGAACTTAAACAATTTTTGGTATTTATTTAAGATGAAAAGAAACACAATGAAATACTATTTCAACCAATGGACAAGAGTATTAATATTTTGTATTTCTTCCATAAGTTTTTATTCTAGCTTTGCATCTTTTAGGCATAAGAAATACAAAGTTTCTAATTATTTCTATAAACATTTTTTCAAATCAAACTTTACTCACAGTTCTTTGTAATTTTATTTTATTTCTGTGGAATATTTTTCGCAATTATATTTTTAAATATTCAGCAAATTTTGGTTTAAGTTAGAAAGTAAAAATAATATTGCAAACGGATTTGTACAAAATTCATTTGTTTAGACAAGAAATTAAATAATTGATTTTATAAATTAATTTCTTCGGTCATACTTTCTGCTGTATTTTCCGATGCACATTTACAGTATTACACAGTATATTGGTGCTTTTTCAAGCAACTACTTTGAACGTGGCTATAAACAGCAGTAACAAGGCTTTGCTCACTATAATGATGTCAAATAACGTAAGTCTTTCTTTACTATTAATTTAATACACTACTTTGCAGATTTTCACTGAAAAGACATTAATACCATAGAAATAATATCTATAATCAGCGTTTATTGGATTGTCCATTTAATTTCTCCTGTTCTTTAGTACTATTAAAACATGTGTCTAATATACATATATCAAAAAGACAGATGGGAGGAGAGGGTTTTACCATGTTCAAAAATAAGTCGAAAATATAACAATTTTTGGTGTAATCGTAATTTTCGCTGTAACTTTAAATTTAAGAAGAAAAATAGAAAGAAAAATTAATAAGAAAAATGAAAAGGCAAATAAAAAAAGTTTAGACATAACTTACTTTTTGACTTTACTTATCATAAAACAGATATTACACACACTTATTGGACAATCCAATATACTATAAGGAATAGCATGTAAGGAGAGTATTTATATAGAAGTTAGGGTTTGGCAACTATTATTTGCTTAGCTATTGGATATTGCACAATTCGTGCTGTTTACAGTTTCAATGTATATCCTGCAAATTAGACATAGTTATAGAAATATATTTTAAACATTTATAAGTACCACCAGTGTAGTATTTTACACCGTAGTATTTTTAAACAAAATGCACAACATTTAATTTTGGCAATGTTATTAGTGAAACAAGAAAGTAGTTTATTTTTAAAACAGGGAGAAATACGAAAATGAAAATAAAATATAAAAATATGCATAATACGGTTTAAATATAATAAAAATAACAGAAAATAGTAGTATTGAAAACTATTAGCATAATAACAGAATAATGTTAACCTTTTACATGCAAAATTGCATTTATTTTTTAGAAGAACGAGTTACGTTCAATTACAATATTTTTCTTGAATTTGAACTCTAAAATAACGATCTATAATGACGAGTCTAGCTAGTTAAGAGTTTCTTATGCCAAATTACACGAAGACGAATAAAAAATCAACTCATAATAACAAAATTGATAATGTTTTAAAAAGAACGTTATAACATGAGTAAAATTGATACAAATACTCGAAGCTTTTATAATTTCGTTTTCGTCAAGATAGATATATAGTAACGAATCAAAATTAAATGCTCTTTTATATTCATAAATTTTTAGAATTAAATCATAGCACAAGCGGTTAATAAAATGCAAAACGAAGTGCAATAATAAACAAATATAATAAAAATACGGAATCGTATATTTTCAAGCCACGTGGCATTATACTAGGTTAATGAAAAAGGAAAATAAATTAACCAAACAGTAAGAAGAACAACAAATAATAATAATAATAATGGCATGAACTTCTATTTCAGTTTGTAGAATTGAAAGGTTCTGTTTTTAAGAAATTTGACAAGAACAATCTCTTTCAACTGTCTTGTGCAGACGTGAGGGAACGTTTTCATTTAATGATGCTTCTTCTTGCTGTAAATCTTCAAACAATGAAGGAATACGCATGGAAAGCGGAACGCCTCGCAGTGCTTTTGCCAGACTGCATAATGTTGCTTTTGGCTGAAGTTCTCGTAGATTGGGTAAGTAAACTGTTTGGAAGTTACTTTTTCTGCCTTTCTAGGTACCGGTCGAAGTTCGTACGATTTTTATGTAGGGATATACTTCGATTGGCGAAATACAAGGAATAAAGATGTTATTTGGTTCCAATATATTTTTATTACGAGCTAAAGAGATTTAAGAGTAAAGTGCTATAGAGACGGATTGGTGGTGGTGTATATATATTTATTTAATAATAAATTAACCCTTTCGGTACGGAGGAGCTGGCCGCGATTATACATTCGTGGTACGAGGAAGATTCCACAAGAATGGTTGCACTGGAAGCCACGAAAACGTGTTTTGCGGTATTCATAGAAATCTCGAGCGTGATTGGCACTAAACTTTTCATTCGGATCGCGACAGTCATCGGTGACGTTTCGCGGCTGCCGCCAATAGGCGACGGTAGTACCCAGAGAACGTTTCGTAAATGCAGCCAATAGGCGACAGTAGTGCCCAGAGAATGTTTCATGGCCGCCGCCAACGGGCGGCAGTAGTACCGAAAGGGTTAACAGTGTGTGAGTGATGAATAAACATACGAATTATCTCTTTGAACGAATCTATATCGATTCTTAACTTAAGCACTCAGTTTCACAACTCAATAACAACTCAGTTTGCAACAACTAACCGCTTACAACTAAAACTGTCTACACCGAACTGTTTACAACGAATTCAACACCAAGAACTGTGTTCTGACCACTCTTAACACTAGAACTACCAACCCAGTCAAAATGACTGGTTCCAGAATTTTCCTTTTTGCAATTACCAAACACATACATCTGCTTTAAGAATAAAATTGATATCAACTCATATTAACACTTTACCGACCGGTAGCCAATTAATCGACTTTCTATCCCCAACGCTCACCGACCGGTGGCCGATTAATCGGTTACTATGGCAATTAGCAAGCATTTGTTACTTTGTATTGAAATACTAGTTGCTTTACTTTCTAAGCTCTCATATTTTTACCAAATTCTGAAATATTGTAATATTTCCATATTACATATATTCCCGCGCGACAGTCTATTTGTAAGCCGAAACAGAGCCGGTGCCAGGGAAGATCTGCGATTTACTGACCGGTGAGAAGGGCATAGGATGTTGATACGCTACCGGTCGGTAAAGTGTTAAGAAAGAACTGTAATCAATATATTCACTCATATTCATCGTATCGCTGAAATTACTATAATCTGTGCACGTTATACTTAGGCACCCATTAAAGATCGGTAGTTCTAGTGTTAACCTTCTTTTATTCATTACACGTCTATTCCCAACATGCACACGTTTTCTAATGCCTACCCCAACGTCACCAAATATGGTCGTGATAAGGGCTTGACGCATCGCCCGGGGCTTTCCCGACCGACCTGGCCTTCAAACTCTCGGTGACTTTTGTAAAGCTACGTGTACACGGGATGGAAAACCTGCGACACTACAGTACAAACTTTAACCTTACACTCTGTCTTCTTTCATACTCAAGCTTTCTTTCTCAATCACGCATTTCCCATAGCCTCGCTCTCGGTCATGTACTCTAAACATTCAGGCGTCTTTCACTCTTCACTTGCATTCCATACAGTAAATATCCCTTTCATCCGATCCTTGCACACGGTCACTTGTCCTTCCACGCGTAAGTACTTCAGACGTCGCTCTAAACATTCGGCCTGAACCCTAGGTTGCTATTTATTCCCCGTCACCAGCTAAGTAGGCCCAAGATTCCTCTGCATTCACTCTCAAACCTACTATTCCTACATTTATATCAACATTGCATGTTCAAAAATATAGTTATTAACTGTAATTCGTACGTTATACTTATCTAATTCTTTATCTATTACTTTGATCATTTTTGTATTATTGCTCATTTGGGCTGATAAATAATTTATGATATACAAGTACAACTTTTCTTATACGCTATAGCTATATATTGCTACATCGAGTTAACGTACTTCTTATCTTAACCCTTTCGCTTCGAGCGCTGCTTATAGGCGGCAACCACGCGATGACTCCTGGGTACAGGCACCCCATATATCCGGCATCCAAATGATGCGTATACAAGTGCAATCTGTATACGATTCTTTTATTCAGCACAGTTGTTATTTAAGACTTAGGAAAACGTACAGAAATATACAGAAACCACACGCATTGTGCATATTTCTGACGCGCACTTTCGTTCCGTGACGGTACTTCGGCGGATTAACCACTTGCGCTATAAAGACGTGCCACGCACGTCGTGATGCTTTTGTTCCAAAGCCGCCAGCGACATGTATACCACGTCAATGTAACGCCTTACCGCATGTTATATTGTAGAACGCGGCACGGCAACCGAAAGTTAAATCGTAGCGCAAGTGGTTAACCACTTGCGGTGGCAAGAAATTTACAGACGCGTGTGCCAGAACGGTCCAGTGTTTCTGTAAAAATTGCCTAACGACGTGTGTACCACGTCGTTGGCGATTCTGTGACAAAAGCATTACGACGTGCGTGACACGTTTTTTCAGCGAAAGTGGTTAAACTTTCAAAACGAGACGGTTAACACTTTACCGACCGGAGGCCTATTAATAGGCTTTTGGTCGCCGATGCTTACCGACCGATAGCCTATTTTTAGGCTTTTTGGTACGTTGTTCAGTTGCGTTAGTTGCGTTGCTTTGTAAGCTCCCACATTGTTGCGGCCCTAGGACCGCAATGTCTCAGGTCAAGTGGAGGACTGTTTTATGTCCTTAGTATCAGTTTTTTTTTACAAATTTATCTGAGCATACGAAACGCACAGATACTCCCGTGCGACAGTCTAAGCCGAAACAGAGCCGACGTCAGGGAGAATCGGCCGGTCGGAAGTACGTATGCCGTTGCAGCGCTATCGGTCGGTAAAGTGTTAAGTAATAAGAGTAATAAACCTGCTGCGAGGACTTGTTTGAAGTGAACTTTTTTTTTCACCCTTTCGATACTACTGCCACCTATTGGCGTCGTCCATGAAATTGGCGTCCGTTCTGTGGGTACTACCGTCGCCTATTGGCGGCATCCGCGAAACGTCACCGATGACTGTCGCGGTTCGAATGAAAAGTTTAATGTCAATCACGCTCGAGATTTCTATGAATACCGCAAAACACGTTTTCGTGGCTTCCAGTGCAATCACTCTTGTGGAAAACTTCCTCGTACCACGAATGGTAGGAACCGTGGTCAACTCCTCCGTACCGAAAGGGTTAATCCTTTCGCTATGGCGGTTCGGTCCACCGTAGCGCCACCACTGAACGGGAACCTCCGGCCAAAAGTGTACGCATTACGCATGGACAGTGTATCTTGAAAGAAAAGGAATTTTTCTTTAAAACGATATACTCATAATTTCTACATAAAAGATATAAACTTATTTAATGCGTACAAAGAATCTCGTTATAATTAAAAATAGTGAAAGAATAATATATAATGTACAATAATAAAGTAAAACATCGTGCATGTTGAATATATCCAGCGTTCGTCTCCAGAGGGCTATTTATGTGGGAATGGAACAAGGACAGCCCTGAAAGAATGTTAAGTGTGTTTGGGCTTGGAAAGAAAGTGACCGCGTGCAAGAGGATCGAATGTAAGGGATGTTTATGACAGAGCCGAATGCGATAAACGAGTGGAAGACTATGAATGCGCCTGAGTGTTTAGGATACGTGACCGACCGATTGAGAAAGAGAACGCGGGTATAGATGAGGACAGAACGAATGGTTTAACACGTTGAGTGCTACGCCAGTCCCTAGGGACTGACAGTGAACTTTCCGTTCAGGCGGCGTCAGTCCCTAGGGACTGACAGTAGACTTTTCGTTTGGACGGTGTGGATTCTAGGGACTGACAGCGAATTTTTCGTTTGATCATCATCGATGCGTAAGACTGGCGTTGTCAAGGGTTAAATTATTAATGACAATTAATATATTGTAAAAATTTAATTCCCTCTGCTAAAGTAAATCTTTACACTTCCGTGGCTTTTTTCGACTGATCGTTTCTTGGTGATCGCCTTTTTGCCTTTCTAGCATTCCCCACCCCATCATCTTCTGTTTATAATTTGTATATTTGTGCATTGGCTGTACCATTCTCACAGGCCAAACGACAAAGTGAAACAAAGTAATCTTCTGCTCATACCCTTCGGTATACTTGAGCGCTCGGCATCAAGTGCTCACTAGCTGCCGCCTGATTGGAAAGTATAGCAAAATCGGCGCCGCACTCAACGTGTTAAATAAGGGTACAAGGGCGCGGGCGAGACAGTCCTTCACGGTCTTCAAGATAGTGTCCAAGAAGTAAAAGTCGAGTGTACCCGTAACGGGTCTCTAGTTTCGTAGCCGATAATATAAGTATAAGCTTATTGTATTTTATAAGAAGTAAAGCAACGCTACTTTAGCCTATCCACATAACGCGATCCTACATTTATGCGAGTGTGCATATATTCGGCATATACATATACATATGCGTTCGGCTACGCGGGTCATAATATGGATGTCGAATATATCCGGTGTTTGAGGTGAACAAGGTTAATAGATGTTACAATCCTTCATTTATTCTTCCGCTATATTCAGCCTCGAGTAAATTCTAAACAGGTTTCTTTATGATTCCTTATGATTCTTTATGATTATGATGAAAAAAGAAAACTGCAACTGAAACTGCAACTGAAACTGCAACTGACTGAACTGACTACTGAACTAAACTGATACTGACTTTTCGCAAATTTTGTGGGTGCTTATATAATGTTAGTTTTTTTTTTGGTGGGGGGAGGGGGTGAAGATGACCATTGGCCTTTAGAGAAAGTGGGAATGAGTCAATTATTTTTGGACTCTGAAATTAGCCTGCGTTTATCAGCCAGGTCCTTCTAGTGACTAAGGGCCAACGAATCGTTAGTTATCCAACACCTAATTAAAGGAAATTATTTTTGTAATCTGATTTTTTTTTGTCTTAATTTATTTACTTTGTTGCAAAATTACGATATACTATATTGAAAATTGTCAAGAGATTTTTCTTAGATTAAAAGTAAGGATCACTTTTACTTTCTTAAATGGCACCGTATATTCTTTTCTGTTTTTATATAGAGAGTTTCTTTTAAGATTATACAACGAAAAATCTTGTATAATTTAAATGAAGATTCATGTAACACTACTAGCTTCTTAACCCTTTGCACTCGACGATTTTTTAGCTAGAGAAGAGTAGAAAATTCAATTATACTGACATTTTCGACTAATATCGTGGTGAGCTAATTTTTGTACATAAATAAGAGAGAAAAATATAGATATAAGAATAATATTAACCCTTTGCACTTGAGAGGCGACTCTCAGTCACCATTTAATCAAATTCTAGAGATGATTGTTAATTAATATCTCAAATTTAAAATTGTCCAACGACGCGTGGAATATCGAGGTAAAATAATTCTATGTCTTACAATTAATCTGCACTTCTTAGTTACCGTTTTGAAAATATCGTCGATTTTATGACAGGAAGTCTTCGAATTACTATGTTTCTGTAATGAAAATATCGCCGAGTGCAAAGGGTTAATATTAACCCTTTGCACTCGACGATCTTTTGACTAGGGAAGAGTAGAAAATCAAAGATTTTGCACTAAAAAGCTGACGATACTTTTTTGAGCAGTAAATAAAGAATTGTATAATAATAGAATTGTAGAATTACTTGACTTCGATACTTCGCATACTGTTACATTACATTAAATTTCATATATTAATTAATATCGATCTTCCAAATTTTATGAAATGGTGACTGAAGGTCATCTCTCGAGTGCAAAAGGTTATTTTCAGTCTTTTCTCGAGGCAACTCTTTTTTTTTTTGACATAAACTTATATTTCTTATTTCTGAACCTTATTCTACGTTAAATAAAGCACAATTTTTGTTTGAAATATTTTTACGTAAGATTTTTGTTTTTTAAGATATTCAAAGAAATTCTTTCAAATTTATACTAAAACCACACGTTTTGTTTGTCTGTTAAGTTTAAATCTTCGAGTAATATTGCTAATCTAGGACGCAACAAAATTTTAATATTACTTGTAAACATTAGAAATACTTTCTGTGCAATGATATAATGATTATTTTATTAAATAAAATTGTTTCTTATATACTTACGTTAATTGAATCCTGTATTACATACCCGTACGAACTTCTTCCGGCATCTAATATTTATTGTTATGTAAGCATGCATAAGGTAGACACGTTTAAAATAATTTTATTTGTCTCCAACTCGTATCATTGGGTTAGATGTGACACGCAAAAGTTTGGGTCAAGTTGTTTAATTTTAGTATACCTAATTTCAATTTGTGTTTTACATTTTAAACAGTAAGGATCATTAACACGTATCCTAGCAGAACAATTTTTCGTGATCTTATAATATTACAATTAAAACCTTATAATATTTATAATACTCCGAGAATTATTATTATCAAGAAATAGGTGCAAAGTTTAAAAAACATTATAGGATGAAACAAAAATTTTTGTTTTAACAAATTGCCATTGTGCATTGTTCAAATGAAAGGAATTATTATACTAGCCTAAATAGAAAATTGAACGCTATTATAGCATAGAAAATAAAGTTAAATGCTCTAAAATTAAGTGTCTCGATTCAAATTGTATAGTCACCTGTACGTTGGTAATATTAATTGACACGTTGAATGCCATGAGTCACTCATGACTGGTACTCAAATTTGTCAGTGACGCCATAGTGGCTGTCATTGATCTGTAGTGCCATTAACTAAAAGCATCAATTTTAAACAAATGTCAGTATTTAAAAAATTTTTGACCCTTTGCACTCGAGAGGTGAGCTCCAGTCACCATTTCATAAAATTTGGAAGATAGATATTAACCCTTCGCGGTCGAGGATTTTTTGGCTAAAGAAAGGTACGAGTTGAAAAATTTTCTGCTATAAGGCTGATGATATTTTTTGAGCAGTAAATAAGAAATCGTATAATAATTAATACGTAGAATTATTTAATTTCGATATTTCATACAATGTTACGTTCGTTTAAATTTCATATATTAATTAATATTGAGCTTCGAAATTTTATCAAATGGCAACTGAAGAACGCTTCTCGAGTGCAAAGGGTTAATATCGTTTTTGTTATTACAAAGTAATAAAAATTAATACTTCATAGGGCATATTTAAGTAGTTTTATTTCTAACTATATACATATTATTTATGCATATTAATTATGTATATTATAATATGTCGTATCAGAGTAAACAACTCATTTCAATACCACGTGCTACTTAAATAAAATTGACTCTGCAATCAACATGTCGAGGACTAACCAGACTTTAATGATGTCTTTATATAACACACGTTATTAGAATTATTCTCGTGACGCATGAAGAGCTTAAGTAACGTGTATTGTGGCCAGAGGTCAAGAGATCTTTGCATAAATTAATATTTTAATAGAAAAAAGTGATGTACTGATTAAGATCCTTGGTTTATTGGTTATGATACATTTTTTATACTGTATGCACACTGTAGTTAATTGTACTGACTTGTGAGATATGATGTGTTATACGTGTGATAAGTAGGACTGTTAAAATCTTGAGTTTAGTGACAGTAAGTTCTATCCTAACTCTTGTTTAATGCTAAATGACTTACATTGCACTTCTTCGCTAGTTTTTGTAGTTTACTTAAATTTTTATGTAATTCTGTCTTTTGGTATGTCAAATTTTTCAAAGGAGGATGTTAGAAAAGGCCATTTTTGGCATTGCCAGGAAATGAAAAATTCCTTCAGGACGTTTAAGAGCATCTCTCGAGGAAAAATTCCAGAGAAATGATGGGAGAGTTGTCAAAGATAAGAGTCGAAATATGTGAAAATGAGACTGATCGAACATACTCGAGCATCATATAATATTTCATCGTCTTCCTCTTCGGTACTGAGTCAGTAATTAATTATATGGACAGTTATATTACAAATATTTAGGAACTATATCGAGAATCTAAAAATAATGCATCATTTCTAAATGAACCATTGTTAGAAGCAGATACGTGAAATCAGTTTGAAGCATATGACGTTTTCCTCGTGGATCGTGGTTTTTGAGACCCTCTGGAGGAAGTCACAAGAAGCGAATTCATTGCTAAAATGTCATCATTTGCGGATGGACTTCGGAAACCATTGACAGTTGAACAAGCCAATCAATCACGACTCGTTACAAAAAATTGGTTTATGGTCGAAGTAATTAATCAACGCATAAAAAGCTGTTTTATAAATGTATCCAAAATATTACATTGCCCACCTTATTCCATGACTTCAAAATAGCTTGTGCCATTCTAAATGCAATGTTTCATCCGATTCATACGTCTGCTCTTGACCACCTAATTATAGACAGGATTTTGCGATATTCGAATCAGATTAATTCTTTGGGACAACTGGTATATGTAGAAAACATGAACACAAGGCGAGCAGATTTCCAACGTGTAGAAGTCGTACAATTAGAATCTTACCAATGTTAAGTTTCGAAGATCTATGCTTATATGAAGCGGAGATTTTGATTTCCAGATTGCAACATCATACCGCATAGATTATCAAAAAATTACAACACCGTCGTACCGCATGGATTATCAAAAATACCAAGTCAACGTAGAACCAAATAACGGCATTTTACTGAAAACGAAACTGCGTTCACGGCATTTAAATACTTTAAAATATGTTGTATACGTATTAATAGATGAAAGTGAAGTCGGACTAGAAATCGTTCTTGCACACGCATGTGAATGTAAAGTTGGGGAACGCGTTGTTGGGTGCTGTTTCCATATAGCAATGCTTATATGGTATTTCGGCTTTGCTCGATTCAAATCTTCGATTCATTTGCCAGCTGAGATCTCCGCTAATTATTTCGAAGATAGTTCAGTATCCGAAGAGAAAGACAACGAAACATGATGCTTGAAGATGTTTTGTCAGTTTCATTTTCATCTATTTCGACTCATTTTTGACAACTTTTCTATCATTTCTCGGCAAAGTGATAAAGGAATTTTTGTTCCTTGGAAGATGTTCTGGAAGATCCTGAAGGAATTTGTTATTCCCAGATAATGTCAAAAATAATCTCTTTTTAACATCCTCCTTTGTTGACGTGATCCTATTGGATTATATGAATTCTCTGGGAAATAATGTGGGTTATGTCTATTATTGGTGGTTTTTGTGAAGGTGCATTTTTAAAATAGATCGATAGAATAAGAAGAGTGTCGCATATTTGTTCTGGCTCTCTGCAAATGACTAATGGTTATTAAAATTTAAGGAAGTTGATTGCTTGAGTTTTTAGGCTTATCACAGGGACATAAACGACAATAACTCGTATTAATATTTCGATACTATATGAGAGACTATTGGTATATATAGGGTTTCCAAAAAGGTTGGAACCAAACTTGGACTACATATTATCGAGATCAAATAGATGAAAAAGGTTCATATAAACTTACGTCCGAAAATGCTTCATTAAAAAGATATAAGCCTTCAAGAATATTTATGATTTTTTGTGACACTTACAAGAAATGATCGAAAATTCAAAAAAAAGTTTCTTATTGAGAATTTGTGTTACATATACGATTCTCTACAACGAGAGTTATATCTTTTCAATAAAGTCTTTTCGTACATAAGTTTGAATAAACTTTTTTAATCTATTTGACCTCTGTAACGCGTAGTCTCAGTTTGATCCCAATCTTTTTGGGCACCCTGTATATTTGGTTACATTAACATTATTGGATTAATTGCTTCTTGTCATATTGAAATATTTCTTCGTTATATTAACTATATATCTATTATATAATAATTTCTTATATATTATCTATATACATTGAAAGATGGTATAATGTAAAGTCAGTGAAGACTTCAAACTGAAAAATTTGATATCAGCAGTAAAATATGGCAATGATAGTATAATAATTTTTCGATTACAGGTATTGGTAAACATATTTTCGTCAGTAACATTTCAAATGACGATATTTTAAACAAAACAAAAAAATGTTTAGATTTATTGACATAACGTATGTGACAGAGTTAAGTTCTATTAAAACAATGATTCTAAGCATAAAATCGAAGATTACGCAAGAATATTTATCATGCAATTGTCTTAATGTGTGGCATCTTCCTTCTCAATTGCCGGATATAAATTTGGTTGACAATTTATGATACTAATTTGATTCGACCATTCAACGACCAACCAATATCTATCAAAAGAGTAATAAAATTAAAAGAACGTTTACTATAAAAATGGAGACCTTACACAGAAACATTTAGAAGAAAAGTAAAAGTATTTTATATGCTCAAATCTTTACAGGAAATCATAAAATTGAAATCAACCTACAAAAGCCGTCTTGAGTAACCAATCAACAAAACCTTCTTGAGTAAAAATAACGTGTATCGTCCACATCATGTTTCTACAATATATAAGCCGTTCATTGCACAAATCGATTAACTCCACTTTTTGAAAAATCTTAAATTTAAGTGTCAAAGCACTTGGTATAGTCATAACTTTTTATATTTATAATAACTTTCCTTGATAATTAAGATTAACGCCATTAAACGACAAAAATTTTTTGGCCACTGAATAATAAATAATTTATTTCAGAGGTCACTTTGATTAACTCTGTACTCTAATGTAAATCGTTGCAATGGTGCAACTCAAATGCACTAATAAGCCATGAATGATAACGGTGAATTTTTTAGTGCCGTCTTATCAGAATTTAAGTAAAATTTAGTAAAATTTAAATTTATTACTTTTTCACTTGCCAAATCGATTATCTCTTCCAGTAACGTAAAAATAGTAACATTACTAACGATTACCTTTTGGCTATTTTTTCTTATCAATTTTATATACCGTTAGATGAAAGTTACATTTGTATTTATGCATTCTACGATATTTATTTCGATT
The DNA here is from genome assembly GCF_001483705.2 of Eufriesea mexicana. Classification (NCBI taxonomy): domain Eukaryota; kingdom Metazoa; phylum Arthropoda; class Insecta; order Hymenoptera; family Apidae; genus Eufriesea; species Eufriesea mexicana. The sequence goes on along the minus strand of NW_016910740.1, from coordinate 555,413 downwards.
TAAATTATAAAGGGAATTTTAAAAAACAATATACAGTATTTCATGGCATTTCTCCACTTTTTGTTTAATCAATTTGTGCAAGTGAACGGCTCATATCATACTTTGTCAGGCTACGTGCAGCTTAGTACTATGCGTTACAGACAAGAAATCCGCTGTTTCGTCACAGAAGCAACGGGGGTATTCCACTCACTCCGCCAAATATGCTCGTTCATAGTCCCCGTTCTTCTATGATACTACCGAAACCACTATAGTGCGTTTGAAATATTCTAAAGATAGCGATTCTTTACTAATATCTTTATCAACTGCTTCGGATAGTACTAACCTTCCCCTGTAAAATCAAATTTGATTTATAATCGGACGATATTTTTTTTGTCGAGATATACCGCTTTAAAGTTTCTCGAGAAACACCGAAAATTATAGTGTCCTACATTTTGTCGCGTACTGTACTGTGCGTTGCAGAGAAGAAGTCCGCTGTTTGCACTCGCTCCGTCAACATGCTCGCTCGTAGTCCCCGCTCTTCTATGACATTATCGAAACCATTATCTTCAGGTTCAGTAACGTTGTAAAATTCCTAAACTCCAATAATACATTGCAAGCCTGCGAATATGAGAGTAATACTGCACGAGTAAAACAATTATTTTCACTTATGCTTCACAAATATTGAACACATATTTAATACGTGTATGAAATATAAGTGTTAAGCTTTGGAATGTCGTTCCGGTATTTCGTTTGGCCCTTTGTTTAGAATAGACCCAGAAGACCGTTAGGGTCTTCTGGCAGCCAGATTCTAATTGCTGTTTTAGTTCAAGTTCCGTGTCCTTTCTATCTTCATTTTCAATGCATTTTCAAACAATTCTTTATTTCCCTCGGGTCACCGGACACGAGGCATTCTTTAGCCATTAATGTTAGAAAGCAGGCAACAGCACTTAGGATTTGGCTGACAATAGGCCTGCAAAGAAAGGCACCAGGCCATGTGCGATGTCGCGACTTTCGGAGCCATAAAGTAACGGGTACTGTAGAAAGGGTCACGAATGTGCGGGTGACCCACCGCAACCCCCTTTGAGGGAGAAGCTTCCTCGACCAGCAGACCTTGTCGGGGAAGATGTTCCTCCCTTCTTTGGGGGCATCTGATTCGCGGACCGAGGGTCCACCCTCGATCCTCTCAAAGACCAATAGGAAAACGATTTCCCTTTGGAAACCGTGGGCTCCGAAAGATCGTGCATCGCACAAGTCAGTTAGGTCAGTACCAGTCAGTCAGTCAATAACATTCGAAGAGTTCAGAAGAGTTATCCGAACCTACTACGTAAAATACAGACCACTATAAACACAACCTTCCTCAAGAAATTTGGTTCGTCATTAACCGTCGTCAATTGAGGACGACCTATTGACGATATACAATAAGTATAATTAAATAAAATTTGGAAATGAAGATTTATTGGAAGAATCTGAAGTTAATGCTTTAGGAATAAGTCTACGCTCTTGCATCTATTTCTTGCGCCTGTCTTATTTTGTCTCTGTTGTTTTGTTCACTTTCTTTGTCATACGGTGCTATATGATCAGGTTAATAGCAAGGGATTATTTCTGCCAATAAGGGAAGTACGTTTACTCTACTTCTACGATGGTGTTAGAATGGGTGGTCTGATAAGGGTTGGTGGGATTCGGTCCTACGTTTTGTTCAGCGAATTTCTTGTCTGCAACGCATAATACACGCTATTCAAGGTAAAACAATGTTTATATATTTAAAAGCAAATTATAGTAAAATATTATAGTTTCTTCTGCGAAGGGCAAAGGGTGGTATGGGATCTGGTGTTTTAAAATGGGGGAAACACCAGAAAAACCACGATGGAACTGATGTTTCCGATAGACGTACAGTGATTTGGCCTGCGCGGTGAGGAAACTTCGGTGAAGTTGGCAGGCTTGCACCGGACAAGACCACTTACCTCACCTCCACGATGGTGTCTTTGGAATCCAGTGGTTGGTGTCTCATGCGCTACGGCGCATGCCATTGGATACGGAAGAGTGAGTGACTACATGGGTCATGAAGACCAACGGTTGGATCTCATATCCATACCAGACCTGAAGTGGCCCAAGAGAAATACGCCAATATCGGGTACTTCCCTGGGCGTAATCCTACGGCCAACACCAGGGTCAAGTGCGGGTTGACTTCTCCATTGGTTGAACCATGTCTGTTCCTGAGGCAGATGAGAATACTCGCATCCAACACCTGCCAGTATGCCACAAAGGCGAGGAATGGCAAGAGCCGTGCATGCACAAAGCAGCTCAGTAAAGACACAATACTTGATACAATTACAATTAGTAGCAGAGAGTTTTGTCAATTTTGTTGCAACCTTTCTACAAAAATTACACCCCGTTACGGATATGATTGACGCAGAATTAGTTCGATTTATTGAATTAGTTCGCGTTAGAACTAAGCGAAGAAGATGTTGACAGTGATGACCAATTATGTGCACCAAGCCGTCGGTGTGCTCGTAGAATATATAACGATAGTGAAACTAGCGAAGAAGTATCGCAAGATGAAGATGACGATAGTGATACTGAGGAATCTTTGAAAAATTTCAGTGGAGTTACTGTGACAAATGATACGCAATATAACTCGCGCCCATTATTTTTGGAAACCACAGGTCCTAAACATATGCCACCGAACAATTCGAAACCTATAGACTATATCAATTTATTTTTTACTCATGAATTTCTGGACACGTTGAAAATTGAAACAAATCGGTTTCTGGACACGTTGAAAATTGAAACAAATCGGTACGCAAGATTGTTTGAGTAAATGTGAATCAATCACAAATTACATCTGCCGGTATGCCATAAAGGCGAGGAACGACATGAGCCGTTCAATAGCACAAATCAGCTCTAAATAGACACAATAGACACAATAATTGTAGTTTCTTCTGTAACAATTGCATTCGCAGTCCTGTGGCGGAATTAAATTGTCTGGACAGCTACGTCTACTTCAAAATAAATCATAAGACAAACGGTTAATATTACAATACATTGCTAGAAGGTTCGTTATAGCTCGTTCTAGCGTTCGTTGCTATCCTCACCAAGTTTTACAAATAGGAATTCAAAGTTACAGTTGTTACACCAGGTTCGATGCTACAGTGAAGTGATTGGCTGGAACTCTTCTCGCATTGTCGAATGGAGGGAGAGCCTTTGGGAGTGGTGGGAGTCGCGTTGCTTGGCAACACGATACAAAGATGCAACGCAATGTAATGTTAACCTCTAAATCACAACGCTAACATAGCAAAAATAGTCATAGCTTTCGAATAATAGAACACTCGCCTTTTTTACATTAAATTTCATTTATTCAAGTAGAAACCAATAAAATTAACAGTCTTTTTCAATATTTAAGGCTCCCATACCTTTTTGGTCATTACATTGCATAAGTTCTTTATCGCAAATAGTTGTATAGAATTACGTTCTTGTTGTGTCTCAACTATGGTATTTAGATAATGGGGCCATGGATACGGGAGTTTCTACTGTACTCTGATCTTATGAAACATCTTATCCACTTCTATCTAGAATTATGTTTTGATATTTCTGTCATATCGGTCTACTCCTGCAACTGTATCTTTTTATCTGTTATTTCATTACTCTTATATTCATCTCCTTCCACTCTACATATTTATTCTATCGCTTCTTGACTGAAACCTTTATTATCGAAATATTGCATTTTTTCCCCCTGCCCCGTGACCCTGTGTCGTACATTAATTTCTGTTTATTTTGGAAATGGAATATATACTCTGTTCAAAATTTCTAAAGAAAACAATTTATTCGAATTGCTTAAAACATTCAACGATATATACAGTGACTTACGAAAATATTCGGACACTAAGGCATGTCTGAATTAATCACATCGTATTGCAGATGAAAAAAGAATGGTGTGGCGGAAAGCGAATGAAGAGTTCCACTATCGAAACACGAGAGGTACCGTAAAACACGGCGGAGGCAGCGTGATGGTTTGGGGCTGTACTTCGACCAGAGGAATTGGCAATTTAGTTTTTATTGACATCATCATGGACAAAAACTGTCACTTACACCTACTGAAAAATGATTTATTAAATAGTGCAGAAAAAATGGGAATTCGCAACAATTTTAAGTTTTATCAGGATAACGACCCCAAACATAAAACACGCATTGTTCAAGAATTCTTGCTTCATCGTTGCTCGAAAGTTCTTCATCCTCCACCACAATCGCCGGATCCCAATCTCATTGAAAATTTATGGATAAGTTAGAACGCAGAATACGAAAGACAGCAATTAACTCAAAAGAGAAACTAAAACAAAGATTGTTGAAAGAGTGGGCTGCTATCAGTACGAATTATTTGGAAAAAATCATTTTTTAATATGCCCAACAGATTAAGGCACGTATTGAAACAAAGAGACTATGCGACAAAATATTATAAAATGTGATTATATAAATAAATTAGGGTTATATAATGTTACTTACGCCAAGTGTCCGAATATTTTTGTGACGTGAAAATTGGGTATTATTTTATTTATAATTTGTCATAGTAAATCATATAAATTTATTAAATAAAACACATGGTTTTGTTAACTTAAGTAAAGATTTTATCCCCTGAATAAATAACGAACACGATCCGTGTATAAGTATCTGCGATACCAAGTGATTAATTCAGGCATACCTTAGTGTCCGAATATTTTCGTGAGTCACTATATATATTCCGACACGAAACAAAACTTAAAAAGACATCGTTAGGGTCTTCTAACTGCCAAGTTTCAAATGCCTAAATAACTCAAGATTTGGTGTTTTTATCTTCACAACTTTTTCTTTGACTTTTATTCCGAAAGATTCCTTTTTATATCCGTTTATTGCATCGAGTAAAACAAACTTTGTATGAATAAAGATTAATTTCTATACTTTTTATTTTAATTTTACGTGTACCTTCCCTTTTATTTCCCTTCACATACGCCGACTGCGATAGGTGGACGAATACTTATGCGACCGACTGTACGTACGCTTGTTCCCTCCATAGACCAGGTTCCAAATTAGTTATAAAACTAGTGTAATATAGAATCTAATAAATGTGAGCTTCTTCATTTGATGAAACAGGCTATCATTCATTTCTTGTATTACACTGACGTATAAGACACAATAGTTATCAGGATATCATAACAAGATTTAAAGTTACAGGAAAGTTGAAGATGATAGAAGACAAATTGTGCCTAAGAAACAATTTTTTGAAAAATTTTTCGAATTCTTTGGCTCCCAGTCAGAGAGAAAGGTCATGAACAAAATATTCGTCTTATAGATGCCTCCGAGTTAGAGGTTTGAATTATCGAAGTTCGACTATACTATAAATTCATAGTTCGGAAATTGTTAAAAAATTTCATAAAAGTCTTTAACCCTTTATGGGTCGAATTTTTTTCTTAAATATAACAAAATTTATGAAACGGAAAATCAACGATTATAAACCTATATATACAGTTTAAAAAAAATTTATCAATTTATACAATTTTATTATAATTAATTCATGTAACTTTTAAGTAACAACGGCTTATACTTCTATGCATAAAAGCTTAAGAGTGAAATTCCATGAAACAGTTTGCACTCATAGTATCGGCAACTCTTGTCTCTCAGACTCTTGCTCTCTAAGAGCAGACACTCTTGTCTCTGATTACCAATGCATTTCAGACCTTGGTAACCAGTAAATGAATATAAAGAAACAGCAACCAAAGAATTGTTCAATTTCGTTCGCTGAAACACCTATAGGTTTTGCTATTTTTTGTGGTCCTGAATTTCTTCATCTGATGATGATTCAGTACTAAATTCATCGTCACTGTCAATAATTATGCGTCGTCGAATAAATACTACTGGATAATCGTCATCGAACTCAGAATCTAATAAAGAATCTTTGAATCTATTACTGCTAATGCATCTAATTCTAATTCCTTTTTTATTTTTATGTGCTTTTGTATTCATATTTTGGGTATATGATATATAAATCTGAAACTAGAAGACAGCACAAGCAGTATTCTAAATATATATACCGAAATCTACCATGATAGCCCACTGTAACCTGAAAGTCACAAAACTATATTTTACAATTGTTACAAATAGTAACAAAATGATTATTGAAATGTAAACAAATAAATTGTTATTAATATACAAACCCAGAGCTATTATGTACGCTTTTTTGATTAGTAAACACTGACAGAAGCACAAATAATGTCAATTGCACAAGATGGTTCCATTGGTTTCTATCTACAGACAACTTGCAAGGCATTTACTTTGATATTTCAGTGATGGTGCTGCCAACCATCATCAATATTGTTATTGGTTATCTCAAAGACATTATATAATTAAAATACATACATTATCTTGTAAAGAAACTAAAATTATTTGGTAAAATGTTGATATATTAACATGTGATCTGAAAATTACATGGGCCCATAGATGGCCAATATAAGTGGTAATGTCGAAATCGTTATAAACATCAAAATAGCCAGTAAAGTGGTTTACTCTATTTGTAGACATAACACTATAGTATTAGTAAATAATTGAAGATTAATTCTTTGTAGTTTGTGCGATATCTTCCAACCTGTATATTGGAGAACAATTCATAAATACCAGCTTCCATTTTGTATTATTAAGTGCAGGCCACATTTATAATTTAAAACATGATCGGATGAAAGAAAGTGACATTTCATTTATATAAAAAGCATATCTTGTGTTGGAAATATAATCAGTATTTTTATCCTATTTTCTTACTTTTGGAAGAAGGAACATTAATATTTATCATAATATGAATAATATATGTTTTTTACATATTTATATATATATATCTACATGTGAAATTATTATTTGTAGTGACATTCTATTAAAAATATTTCTTATAATAAAAAGTATATAAATTTTAAAACTTCAAGAAAAACAAACATTTGACAACTTATAATTTATTTAGCATAGTAGACTTGATTATCATCACCTTAAAATAAAACAATTTTTATAACTCTCAAAACTTCTAACTTTATAAATTCATTAATTTATAAAAGATATTTTTAAAGTATTGTTCATGAAATTCAAAAATACTTTTGTATTTTATGTTTCTGTAAATAAAAACATTATATTTTAACTAGGTCTGTAAATGTATGTACATGTGAAAAAATATACAAAGTTTCCTGTGATAAATACCAAAATGTTATTATTTTTATTTATATTAATTGCGTAAACATTACAATTATAGTATATAATATACTGTTTTATTTTCTTTTTTGCAAGTTTTATTCTTCTAATCAAGCTAGAGTTTCTTATTATCTTATAAGTAATTATGAAAAAATCTATTGCATACTGTACTTTTTATAGTATAAATTATAGCTTCATTTATAGACTAAGTTCATTATATATAAGTTCATAAATTATATTGTATCAGTTAAAATAGTTTAGGGTAACAATAATTTGGTAAAATTAATAGTAATTTGAGTAATTTGACAGTAATTTGATCTTTTACTTTATTATTAATTATAAAATTAGGGAGATTGCAATAAAGCATGTGTTAACAATCTCACTATTTTAATATATATAATATTATATATAACTGTTGAAAGATCAACCATTATTATATATAAATAGAGGATAGGGAATTGTGCTTGAAAATGTTATTTAAAACATTTATTTATCATTTACTATCGTTATTATTATATTTAAGATTGATTTTATTAAATCAGCATTTTATATTATTTCTAACATAATTACTGTAATAATTATTACTATATTTAAATAATTCCTAAAAATATTATAACAGATTTATTTTGTTAATTTACATATATTTTGAAAATTAGAATAATTAAGTTTGGTGTTGTTTTACCATATCACGTTAATTATATAATATCAATTCTATGAGCAGTATCTTTAATCAATGAATATTTTCAGATGTTCTAAAAATAACTTCTTCAAATTGTTAATATATAATTTTAACCTGATATTTCTAATATTAAATTTTTCTTGGTATTACTAATTTTATTAATATACTGCTTTTTTTTCTAGGTGAAACACGCTTTTATAACTCGTTTCAACGAACTTCGTTCAACAGTGTACAGGGATTATACTATAAGTTTAGCATATGATATGGCTCAAGCTCGTCAGGAGACTGCTTTCTCAGATGCTTCAGACCTAGTTGCCCGCAGAATGGGTTTTATTCCTCTTCCGTTAGGCGTCGCAATAGGAAGAGTACTTTGCACGACTGTTACGTCATCTATCAAACCAGCCAACATAATTTTGTTGCTTCTAGCGTATCTCATTCTAATAGCGTTAAAGATTTTAAATAGCTTGATAATTCTTGGTAAAGCGTGTGATTTGATTTCGTCGCATTCCAAGGAATCTGATAATGAAGTAACGTCTCTAAAACATTCTTCAACTAGTACCGATATAAAGAATCCGAATCTAGCTACGGCAATGTTTTCCAATAGTGCAATTAGCTTAAATAATGTTTGCTTAAACGAAGCCGTTTTGAAGGAGGAAATAGGTAATGAAAGAACTAACACTGAAAACAGTCAATGAACCTTTCTATCTTTTATGTTAATACGCATGTATTCATTAGCACTTTGTTAAAGTTGTGACAATTATGTGACAGAAAATTCTCAGAAATGAACATAATGGTTTTATAAATATTTCTTAAAAAACATATGGATTTATATAAATCACAACAGTTCGTTTAATTTTTAAGAAAACAAAGCCTTTATTGAAAATGTTTTGATACGTATTATTGGGTTGTGAAAGGTGACTAAATGATATATATTTAACATAGTAGTACATACTTAATTACTTCAGTGCTTAAGATAATAATTATTCTAAACACAGATAATACTTTTAAAATTGTAAAGTCGTAGTAAAAAATTTCTATTTTATTACTATATCATCAACGAAACAAAAAAGGTAATTAACTAAGGTATTAATTAACAAGTCTGAATAGCAATGAATTGAGATACCTTAGTTAAATCAATAATACAGTTAAATATGGTTATATATTTATATTCTTAAAATTTATGTACCATAAAAATATAAAAATTTTATAATTCAAATAATTGTTATTACTTGCTGCTATGAACTAAATATTATGATCAAAGTGATTTGTATGGAAGTAAAACCTATTGTTTCATATAATATTTTTATATTTATTCAGATATTAAGCTAAATGTAATAAAACAGGATTATATTATTTTTGATTACAAAATTGAGATTCAAATCTTCTCTTTCAGCTTTTCTGAAAAAATTGTCAAATACCTAATTTATATGTAATTTTTGCAAGACGGACTTGATTTTGCTGTACATTGATGCTATTAAATTTATTGTTAATCAACTGTTATTAATTATTATTTATTCTTAACCTTTGCAATTGCAATATTAGAATTTAATAATAAAAATGCTTAACTGCAAAAATTATAAAACTTAATTATTATGATACTCAGTTAGTAAACTGCTAAAACACTTTCTGATTTGAGATCTCATATGTACCTTCATCTTCTTCTTTACCCTTCCAACCTCTTCTTACCCATTCTAATGCTTTTTATTCCTGTTTGCTATCTATTAAATGTTTTAATTTAATATTACTTTCTTTAATTTCAAAATATTTATAAGATTTATTGTCTTATTTTATCCTATGCTATAAAACTTGCTATCTCTTTTTCTCTTGAATAATTTACATTTGTTATGACATAATTAATATAATCCCTATACATATAAATTAGTTTTCTAATATAATAAAATGTGCTGTTTCTTTTTTTTTTATAAACTATTTATATTTACTACTAACAAAATCAATTCATTTTGTATGTATATAAGTTTGTTTTCTTTTTTTTTCCCTTACTACTTGAAGTAAATGCTCCTTGGTTGGACAGGGTTTATAAAGTAGGGTTCAATAGATATAAACAAATTTTATAGTTTTACTTATAATTACACTGATTCGTTTATGAACAACGACTTTAGGTTTTGAAAATTTAAAATTGTCTATCGATATGAATATCGATATTATAACCGTTACTTACTATTTTTAAAGTTTAAAGTGATAGTTTAAAGTGATTCTTTTATTAGACTCACAAAACATTAGATTAACTATATTATTTCTTCACATTTCCCAAAATATTTATGTATACGTTGTAAAATAAACTTTTCTTCAAATAATAGTTAAAAATAATTGTTTCCAGCAGTGAAGCACATTTTTATCCGCCCTGTAAATTCTCAAATATTTATAACGAGTAACTTGAATATGCGTCAGTATAAATGTATTATAATTTTGTTTACAATAATGAAGAGAAATGCTTAATTGTAATTAATATGATGGGTCTTGCTAACAAAAGCATAAATTTTATTTATATAATGTATAACGTTTATTAAATATTGTTTTAAACAAAACAATGTCTAGTTTTATGTTTACAATAATATTCGCACATTTTTAAAAACAAATGGTTTTTTCGTTGATTTTCACAAACAAAGAATTATTTAATATTGTATAGGATATTCTTTTTGATTGCTAATTTTGGTGTACTTAATGTAGGATTAATGTAGAAAGTCTTTAATGTTGAAGTCTCTAGCAAGAGAGTCACTTCATACAACTCTATTTCTTTGTGTATTGTAACATTCAGTAAAAAATTAGATACTATGAAACTAGATATTGTTAAACTTTACAAGTTTTGTTTATTATTGTTTATTACGTCTAAATATAGATAAAAACTTACAAAAAATAAAGAACATATACCTTTTTTCAGAAATGCTTTACTCATAAATGTTTATTATTGCATCAATAATTGTAATGCTAGTATAATGATATTAAACATGTTTAGTAGATATACCTCTTTATCAATTAACATTTTGTATATGTTCGATTGTTGTTTTTCCACAGACAGTATTATTATTCTATTCCACAGACAGTATTTTTGGCTAAGTTTTTACCCGTGCATCTCTTTTTAGATTTCAATTTATACAGTGCGTAGGATAATTCATTTTCTTCGTGTATTGGAAATGTAATATTATGCACTGGTATTTTCCGTCTCTGGTCACTACTTTTAGTCACAGGTGATCGTAATATGTATAGATAGTTACCAGAATGAAAGAATGTTTTGAGTGTAGTAGCCTTTAAGACACACAGATTAATTGATTTGAGAATAATAAATGAAAAATTTTAATTTTAGTGTTCAAATTAAAATTCTATTACTATAGCTTAATTTACTTCAGTAAAATTATCTATATAAATACTGTTTTATATATTTTGAAATATTTTATATTTATTTTGTAGTATTTTATGTTGAATATTATATATTTGTAATTGTATGTTTAACATTAATATTATATATTTAACATTGTATTTTGTATGATCAATTTAAAAAAAATGACAGTGACAAAATTAGTTATATCTTCAATATAATTTTTGATTAGAACCTAATAAACATGAAAAAACAAAAATTTATATGTTGCTGATTTATTTATATTCTTATAATAAGAGAGGCATATTTAACAATTTATGTGTTTTTAATAATGAAATTTTTTACCTTTCAATAACAACATTGGCACAAGTTACTGACATTTGAAAACTTTCTTTACGTACATTTAACAATAATTAATTTTTGTAAATAGTATTACTTACTCTACCGTAAAACTCAAATTCTGATAAAATATTTCTCAATTCATTTATCCATAATATCATATCTCTTCCAAAGCTTTCACATGCTTCTAAATTTTCACTATTCAGTCTTTCCAAATAACGATCTGCATGATGTTCTGCATCGCTTCCCAAATTTCTTATGTACATTTTAAGTAATGTGATCATAGAAGCATACTTAGAAGATGTGAAAATTGTATCTTGTTTAGTAAATGGAAGCTTCATTTTTCTCAATTTTTATTGCTTATCTTCAAAAAGGTAAGTGATTTGCTTTTTAGGATAAATACTAATTAAATGATTCAAAGATATGTAATTTCAAATACAATGTTTTTTAGTTTATAAAAGCATAATTTAGCTTAAAAATAGTAACAAGAGTAGCTTCTCATATTTCATAAATTGAACAAAATATTCTATTTATTTTTAGCATAGTTTATGGTAACATTTATTTAAAATATATTGTAATTTTATAAATAGTAAAAAACTGTTTACTTGAAAAATATGTTAAAATTACACAATATTAGATCTCCTAAATTTCTTAAATAAATAAATAGAATCATTATCACCATTGGAATAATGTGAACAATTAGTTAAAGTAATATCTAACATGGAGGTATATTTATTCATTCATATCAACATTTATCTATGTATTGTAAATAGTAATAAAAAAAAAATTACATATATTACATTAGCTTTTCATTACAACAATACTCACTTTTACAAATTTTTATAGCTTTTACTACTCTTGATTTCTTTAAAAGTGAAAAAATTTTCAAAATACTCAATAAAACGAGCAAAACATGAACTTTTTCATTATATACTTTTACTGTAAATAAACTGAATTTGATTACATATCAAATAATAACAACTTCACTACTTATTTATTTCTAATTAAAGTTTGCAATGTGACATTACTATTTTTGTATTATAATGATGGAAATATATATTTTTCATATTATAAATATATAAAATCTAAATTACTTGATATTTGAATCATTAGAAAAGTTAAGACATACAGTATTATTCAGTTAAATTTAAAAAAAACGGGCGACAGCATTGCTTTTTAACCGAGCAGGCTAGCTAATTTTTCCAGAAATTCACTCGAGCATTGCCAGATAAAGAAGGAGAAGAGATATAACAGGAGGAAACAAGATATAGTACAACGAACAGCGGAGGTAAAAATTCGGCATTTCGATCGGACATTACAACTTGAAAAATTTTATTTTTCCTAATTTTTATGTTATCTTTGCAAATATAGTACCAATGCTGATTTTTTCAGTCAAAATGAGTACAATAAAATGAGCACAATAAAGTGAGTACAAGTATGATATAAGTTAAACTAATTTTTAATATAATAATTAACTTGATATAGATAGCAAGATGATACATAATAGCATAATAAATAGTACGACTTATGTGGTGTTTGGACTCGTTTTAATCACGAGGAACAATTTATTGGTACTATTTTCAAAAAGTTAAGATAAAAATTACGGAAAGTAAAATTTTCTTTTCTGCATGCTTGCTTCTTTTGTTAGCACCATCTCTTTGACTATATCTGTCTAACTCTTTTTCGCTTTATCGATTCTCTCTCCTCGTCAAGTATATCAGGTTTCACTGAGCTCGAGACATCGAGTGGTGAGAGAAGATTGGGGATGATCCAGTGTAATTTAACCGAGCAAATTTCAGTACAATTTAACCAAGCATTACTGTACACTCATTAGAAGAAAAAGGTTAATGTCACCGTGTCAGATCCTTATTATCATTAAAACTTTTCAATAATAAAATATGAATTTGTTTATTGGTGTATTACAATTTTTATACTCTTAACCAGTTAGCTGTGATTAATGAGTATACTCGTCATGAAGAAGTGGCAGGATTTTGTGTCATGACGAGTATACTCGTCATGCGTAAAAAGTAGTGACCATTGGCTATTTAAATTGTAATTTTTGTGAAAAATGAAACATATTCTCAAATTTCAGCCATATTTTGAGACCAAGCCGGAATGAAACAAACAAATAAAAAGTAAGAATAATTTGAGATGAACTCATGCGTCCCCGTATGCACCGGCTGAAACAGTTTATCAGTTCGCATAACGAATTTATTTATGTGCGATGATAACGTTTTTTAGATGTAGCGTAAAAGGGGCAAAAGCGAAAGTTGGAAAGCTGATTTATGATAGGATTCCTTTAGGGAAGGTTCGCCACAGAACAAATGCGTGACGCTGACCAGGCGCTGAGCCCATTGATGGCTGTTGGCCAGAAATTGCCCAGCTATTTTTTGACGGTCACTAAAATTCATAGATATCCATAAAAACTAACCAATGAGAGAATAGATGTTAACCAAATAAGTAAATATTAGTAATAAAATTGTAAATTTTATAAAATAAACTCATCTTTTTGATCCAATATTTTAACAGCGACATTTACTCTGTGATTGACGAGTATACTCGTCATCGCTCGATTTTCGCGACACATATAGGTACGCGCTTTCAAAAGGGGGAACCACAGCTAATAAAATCGAAGTGTAATTAACTTTCAAAAGACTTATTTTATGAAAACTACAATAAAAAAATAAGGACGATAATAATAAAATTATATACATATATAAAATAACTACAAAATTATGCGATATATCAAAAAAGACGGTTTATTAAAGTGCCTAATTAAATGAGCATAGTAAAAATGCTCCCAAACCAAATTAAATTGAAATATGAATAATTCGATAAAAAATTTTATTTGCTAAGTTTTAACACGGTATCTGTTGTGGTAGTTACTGGTTAAAACGTACTTTCCAGTTTCAACACCATTTCTTTTGCTTAAGTTAATAGAGAATTATGAAAGAAAATCAGGGATATTCTACCCCACTAGATGTTTGCATATTTTTTTAGTATTATTTGTTACAGAATTGAATTTTAAGAAATTCAACAAATTTTTCAATGTCGATTTCATGCTCAGATTATTAAATAACCACGGTTAGATTTTTACGTCTTCGTAAGATGAATAAAACACGTTTTCAGTTTTCCCTAGATTCAATAATTGACAAGATATGATTTACTTAAACGAATTATAAATACTGTGCTTGATGTTCTGAAATACCGATTGAGTAAAAAGATCAGAGAATTTGTTATGCCCTCTACGATTTAGAGCGGTGAATTTAGAAATTTTACTTTTAAATTATGCGAATTTTGTAACTTTATTCATGGCTACAAATAGTGCTTGTATTTCTATCAATGTGTAATAAACTGAGATTTAATGAAAATCGGTTTAAATATAATCTTATTAAAACTATTTTTATCTACATATTGGCATGAATGTCACCTTAAATTTTTTTATTTATAATACAGTCTCTAAAACATTGCTGTTTCATGGAGTTCTAATAAAAAGTAAAGGTATTTATTATTGAGTTTTTATACAAGTTTCGAATGTCTCATTCAATATCAATTATTATTTTTGTCATATGAAATATTACATACGGGAAATGAATATTTCATATATTCTCATATCAAACACGAAATTGTCAAAGCACATCTTAGGGTGGGTTCACAATTATCGTTCATAGTAATAATATCACTATTATTAGTGTGTTCGTTAATATAAAACTCATGTAAACGAATAATGTGATGATACAATTTTTTGCAATTTTATATCTGTAATTATTTAATGCACACAAGTGTACTATCTTATCGTAATAGTGTCTACCTGCAATTTTGTATACCCACCAATTTTAAGCTGGAAATTCGCAATACAGTTGTTCGTTTCAAGTTCCCGTGTAACATACATTGGTAAAACAGAAAAATCGAATTTAAATCTCTTTTCTATGATAGGAAACTAGGTCACTAGACAGAAATAGCACACTTGCACTTAATGATGCTTGTTATTTCTCCTCTAAGTCATTGAAAGCCAAGTAAACCGGAAAAAATATTTTTAGAGTTTTATATACATCCTCAAATAGCTGTAACGACAAAGTCTGAAACTTTACAGTTAAGAAGCCACTATTGTCTAAATCTGTTAACCGGGAAGTTCAATGTATGGAAGCGCACTCTCTACACGCCGTTACGAACTTACAGAGACGAATTAAATCAAGTGTCTGTAGGTAATACTAATTTGTCATAATTTATGTTTTATACGATTAGAACAATAGAAAAGTTAAATATAAATATATTTTAGTAAATGAATAAACAATTAAAATAAAAGATATTATATGATGAAATTTAGTTTTCAGTTTTTTATGTTATAGAAAATAAAATAATTAAATATAAATAAATAAATTTCTAAATAAATTAAAAAGTAACAAATTTTATTTTATATTATTTTAGTACGTACAATTTTGTACAAACATACAAAATTAATTAATTTTTTTTATTTTATTGTGCTGTATAAAATTGATTTACTGAAATATAACTTGGATAATTATACTTCTGTTGTTGACATAAAATAATTTACCTTGTTGAGATATGAGTTGGAAAGATAATTTTATTCAATTTTTAGGTTAAAATATTTTCATATTTTTCTTCATATGTGTACATATGCATTGTCAAACTCAATGTCAGATTGCTTTGTTGATTCAATGTCAGTTGTATTATCACTTGTTGACAAAGTCAAATATTTCGTTTTTCAATAAATGCAGAAAAGTCAGATTATTGTTACTGTTATTCATTTTTATGAAGCATAAAATAAGACATTTTAGCTTTCAATGTAATATATGTCTGTTAATTGAATCGATCCGTTTGACTTTACTCTTGGAGTAAACGTCGATATAACAGATTTTATTGATATAAATAAAAGAAGGTAACGAAATATTGAAAGGTGTCGTACTAACATTGTATGATAAAAAACAAATGACATATCGACTTTTAATAAGTACCTGTAATTCTTAAGTTCCCATAACAAATTAAATAATTCAATAACTCAAATTCAAAAATTATATAAATTAAAATTAAAATTAAATAAATAAACCTCTATTAAATAATTAAATCACAATTCTTCACGTTTAAAATTCATTGCTTACGTTACATGTTAAATTTGATACAACTAAATACGGAAATATGGGAACCATACGTTCCACTGAATAAATCTTTTAGAAGCTTGTTCTCACTCACAATTTTTGTCGTGTTCTGCGCTTAATTTGAAAATTAAAAACAAATCTTTACTTTGTAATTCTTTAGATAAATTGTAATTTTAGAAGATTTACAAAGAAGGAAAAGTCTTATTATCGATACATATTTATGTATATATGTATATTCTGTAGGGATAAAAGGAAGTAAAGGGAATATTCTATTCACACTTGTTCTGAAATTTTGTTTTTATTTTCTTGGCAAAACAGAAAAAAACAAACATAGTAGTAGGATCAGTTACATTATTCTTGTTCCTTTTTATTTTCTTTTTGTGGCAAAAATTGACCACAAGTTACACGAAGGACTAAAATCATAGAATATATTGTATTATAGATTGTAATATATATGTCCATTTTCCTATCTAGAGTTTTATATTGTTCATGTATAATGTCTAGTACAGGGTAATTGAGTTTCAATTTCTTTATTCCCAATATGGTACCATTTTTGTATTTTATTTTATTTCTTTTTTATTTTCATTTGTTCTATTTCTTTTTAGATATTTTTTTAATCCCCAAGTAAATCAAACGTAATGATAATTTTTAAAAATGTTTTATTTAGGCAATTGTAAATAAGTATTGATTATAGGTTTTGATTGATTAAGGTAATATTTTGGAAAAAAGAGGATAAGAAAAATAAGAAATTATATTTTCTAGTTTTTCATCTTTGCAGTTTAACCCTTTGCAGACGGGACCGTGAAAATCAAACCTTGCAATTTCACGTGGAAATCCGCCTGAGCGTGGAATTTGAAAGAGAGAAACGGAGAAAATTGTAAATGAAAATTATTATAGTGTGGTTCGAGGGACCGAAGGGATAAAATTAGGTTAAAATTAGAGACAGCTTCTTGTCAAAGAAGGTTTATTCTTTATACATTGATCTCGTGCTCTATCAAGGGTACTGCACGAACTGAGCTCGACGATTTGACACGTGTGAAGTCCTTCCTCTGTCGATGCTCCTTGTTCTCGATCGTCTTATGACGATGGAGAGCCACTGCGAGCACAAAGCCGCCGCCATTCGCCTGTCGGTGACCGTTTTGGATTCAAATGTCGACGGTTTTCTTACATAATATAAGGCTTATTTTACATCAACAAAATTTTTGTTTTTCTTTACGTAAAAGATAGTTTAAAATATACTTATCGTAAATATGTATGCATTAAATATATATTATTGTAAATATAATGAATGATTAAAACAAGGCTTATTTACAATTAGCGTTATGGTCCATTTACCTACAACAATGACGGCACACCTTTTCACATCTACATTACAAAAATTCGCGAATCTTATTTACCGATCTTCTAACGTGTCAAACAGTTTTTAACCAAGGAAAAATTAATAAAAAATTAAGTTTCGTAGAATTTCATCGTACAATACTTAAAAATTCAAAAGATTTAAAATTTCACAGAAATAAATTTGCAAGGAATAAATTTAAAAATTAAGGTAGTTTCACAAAATTCATCTTGATGTGTCATAAACGCTATTGTGTTTATTGTAACAAGTGAGAAAACGAGCGAAAAAGAGAACAAACTAATAGAAAATTTTGTTTGTCTTTATTTAATTGAAACTGTAATTAAGCATGTCAGACTAGATTTATTATTATTCGATAATCGGTTATTTATATTCGGTAATCATTTACATGTTACATAATCACCTTTTTAATGCATCATACGAAAACAGAGCTGAAATCACGAGTTCAATGGTTATTTGTTATATCTGTATGCGAAAGTTTGGCTCTTGTAAAATGTGTTTCTTGAGAAGTACGAAAAATTTTTCACAACAGACGTGAGAAGAAATCACGCTTGTCAATAAATAAACAACAATTATTAATGATTGCTTTAAGTCGTAATATTTATTCGAAGATTAATAAAATTGGAAAAGAAATAAAATTCTTTGGAAACACAAAGCATGTACAAATAATTTGGAGAAACCTGCATAATGCATTATTAACGATAAAACCACCTTCCACTGTTACAAAATGAATTTTTCCTACATGTTGAAATTAGAAATAGAATTAATTCTGGATTTTTAGAGATACTTAAAATACTTAAAATATTTAATTCTATACTTAAAATACTATTTTCTGAGAAAATTAATTTCTAAAATCTTGTATTGTCTATTTATTGTTATAATTATTCACAAGCAAATAAATGTATACAGAATTATACAGAATTTATACAGAATTATCTTTAGTTATTTAATTATTTCATTATTTCAATTATTATTAGTTATTTTTATATATTTTCAGTTTGTTTATATTATTTATATTATTGCGATTAATCAAGTTGAAAAGATTTTGTTTTTCTATAAGTCAAAAATACAAAAATAATCGAAAAACCGTTTTATATTTTTTTCACAAAATTTATTTGACTGGAATAAATCTTCACATAAAGTTGTCAATAAGAATTTATATGTTATATCCTAGAATAAATCTGAAAAATCGTAAATTACATATTCCCAGATTTTGAAGAAAGTTTTGTTCAGAAAATCACAAAATGAAAGTTTATTTCTATCTATTTTAACAGTGAAAATAAATTTTTCCTATCATAGAAATAATTGTTTACGAAGCTTGAATTCTTCCAAGAAAACGGAAAGGAAAAATCGTGTATTCTATTAATAATTTTGATAAACAGCTTATAAATAATTAGTCATTTTATACTCAATTTTTAACGTTTGAAATAATTAACGTATCTCATTTAAGATTCGAATATCATCGAACAAACAAACAAAAAGAACATAGTGATTAAATGGTTACATAAAGAATTTATCTTAACAAAATATAAAAATGAAATATTACTTTTCATTTATGTTTTGTCATTTATGTTCTACATTTCGCAGAAAGTAGTATTCGTATGCCATTTCATATGCCATCTTATCATAATTTTTGAAGAATTATATAGTACGCGTATACTATAATATATTATAGTATATTATAGTACGTATAATTACGAAATTTCGTATGCAAGATATTTCAACGAAAATATAAAAATTGGTTAAACATCGCAGCCTAAATTCCTAATAATAAGATTAGGAAAATCAAAATAACGAGGAACAATTATGAGGAAGAGAAAAAAATAGAATCAAAATCAGAAAAATAAAAATATGATATTTAGGGTCTTAATATTAAACGACACGAAGTGCAAGTGCATAAATATAAAATTGGTTTAATTTTGGGCAAGAATACACTTTCATCGCTTATCAATCCAGCTGATAAAATGTTCGAAATTTTCCTTTAATCGAAAGTTCAAGACATTGACCTTGTACATTGTATATCTCGGTGAAATAAATTATTATACACCTATGTTTCTCGTATTTATTTTATATTTTCCTACTACAGAAATATAGTCACAGGTTTATACAAAATAGAAGCATCAGAAATTTCGTAATAATTCCGAGAATTTGGAGAGAAATATTCTTATTACTATTTCTTACTCTTTTGGCACGTAAAAGAACTTTTAATATATTGTATATAATATCTTGGTATTATTGTTTCAGTGATGATAATAATAATATAAAAATATAATGATAATTTATAATTTATAATGTATAATAATAATTTATTATATTGCTAATAACGTTACAAATATATTTGCAAGTAATACTTTTTAAATGATTCTCTCCTCTTTATTTTTATCTTATTTTTACTTTGATATAGAAAGAAGAAAGAAGAAGAGTTAAAAATATTTTAATTTTCATAAATATATATCGTAACATTATTTTAGTAGCGTAGATTACTAATGATACAAACGATATCGTTATATCATAATATTTTATAACATTCTTATTGTTAACTTTCTGTTTCTTTTATCCTTTTCCAAAATTCGGCATTTAAAAGGACATTTAAAACATATTTCACTGATTATATATTGATATATTTTATTATTATTATATCAACGTATTTAATTATTGACGTATTTTATTTTACCTAAATTTGCTTTTAAGTTACTTTTATTTAAATTTACTTACTAATATATTTTATTACCATTGTTAGTCAATATTATTATTTTATAAACATTTTATAATATTCTTATTGATAACTTTCTGTTTCTTTTATCCTTTTCCAAAATCTTAATTCGGCATTTAAAAGAACATTTGAAACATATTTCACTGATTATATATTAATATATTTTATTATTATTATATCAATGTATTTTATTTAATTATTAGCGTATTTTATTTTATCTAAATTTACTTTTAAGTTACTTTTATTTAAATTTACTTACTAATATATTTTATTATTATCGTTAGTCAATATTATTAGAATATTTTGCAGTAATCATTATTAGTAATATTAAATTGCTTGAGATTTTCGTTGATTATTAGTAATATAACAAATATCATTGCATATATCATAACAATTTATAAGAAGTGCTATCATTTTTTCCTTTTTTAATACCCTTTTACGATTTTGTTTCATCCCTTAAAAGAATTTTTAAAATACATTTCACTTTTTGCAAAATTATGCACTTTAATGCTAATCTAGTAAGGTCAATTTCTAATAATAGGAACAGTGTTATTACGCTACTTTTATTTACACCAATCCTTATTCTTATCGGTACTATATCATTTAACAAGCTGTTTAAAAATAGTACAATTAATTTCATTTTCTTCGTAAGGGATAGCATAATAAGAGCGATACATCGATATAAATCTTTTATTTTTTCCACGTTCAATGTCCTGTCCTGCAAAAATCTAACCAGTCCATTTCATTAGCTTTAGTACTTTTCCACATGCCTGTTATTTTTACACTAATCAATCGATATAATAATACTTTTCGTGGACGTGTTTTGCCTTTAATTCACATCACGCTCTGCAATTAACGAACGAATGTTATTTACTTATTCACTGACCCGTGAATTATATAGTCGTCGACAGCATTAAATATTACTGAGATATGAAAATATACGGAAAGTGGAGAAAAAAAAGGTGAAGCTGTTTCAAGTAAACGTAAAATTCTTCGAACATATCTCGCTGCTTTCAGATGTATGTAATCAATGTTGCACGAGTATTTCAGCAATTAACTGGATTATTAATAAATATAATACAGGGTATTCCAAAAGTGATCTCGCATTTTGAACGAGTGAACTTAAAACAAAATGTGTGAAAATATGTACCTAAAGGGCTATCTCTTTGCGGATCAAGCGGTTTTGAGTAAACCGTATCGTGGTACCCAGCCGCTGCCGCGATAATGATTCAAAACTACCAGCGCTTATTTTTACTTAACACGTTCGTTGCCCAACGCGATTCGGTTGAGTTTCTCGCGGAGACCAAATTCTACTGTCAGAGCGCTAGAACGTTACCGGACCGATGATTTGGATGGGTCTAGTACAGACACCGCTCGTTAGATGTTGGTCAACGGACTCTATTTACAATTTTCTATTTCCTGTAATCGTTTTGAATTACTATCAGCAAACTTGCATGCAAACTTGTAAATAACCAAACGATAGAACAGGGTAGCAGACTTGGTAGTTTTACCACTCATAAACATATCGACAGACAATTACGAAAAATGTAAAAAAACTACGACCTATTGTTCCAATTGTCCAAAATCACCTCAAATGTGTTTAGACTGTTTCAATGAATCCCATGCGACATAGTATAATGTAATATTTCATCCTAAATGTAAATTAATAAAGAGTATAATATAATGTGTATATTTTTCATATTTTTATGTTGTATATCCTATATTTATAATTCAGTGCTTATTCCATTAAATTCCTTTTAAAAATCCAGCTGAAAATCCTATTTAACTTTTTAAGAGCGTCACTCATATTTGGGTGACGGGGCCTCACGGAAGCATGCTCGTCACCCAGATATGGGTGACGCGGCAACGAACGTGTTAAGACGTTAAACGTCATGCCGATTTTACGTGCTGTTCCGTTCAGACCGCAGTTAGCCGTCATGCGGGCCCTTCTGGGCCGTACGGATCAGTGAGGCCTGAACGGAAAGTCTAGCACCGGTCCCTAGGGACCGACGTGGCGTTTAACGAGTTAACCCTTTGCGGACGAGCGCCACATATATACGTTTTGTGGAAGCCATCAGTTTGGCCGAAGAACGCGTATATGCGTTCAACGAAAACAACCGATAGGGCCGTGGGACGCATAAATGTGGACCGGCGCTAGAGTTTCCGTTCGGGCCCAGCCGGTCCTCAGGGACCGGTCTAGACTAGGACCAAAAGGTGCTAAATTTTGGTGTTAAATTTTCCGCCATCTTTGGACCTAACGTTTGGGAAGTTCAGTAACGTGATACGTTAACATAGGCATAAGGTATCTATAAAATTCTTACACTCGAATAATAGAAGACGCAATTGAAGACCTAGGATTGGAAATACAAAGCAATAAGTCGAATAAGGAATCAGATGACAATAGTGTGGGGATGTTTAGCTTTTAAGTTGGTATGAATGAGAGGTGATGCGTGGTGACGAGTGAATGTGGATGGTTGGTAAAACAGAAAAACAAAAGCGCGAAGAAGAAGTGAGTGCGTGTTCGACCATGTGGTACGTGAATGTCCCTTTGCCGCGTGAGAATGTGCGATAAATAATAATCTAGAAATGTAGAGAGAATCCTTGTAATAATTAATATTATTAATAAATAGTTTGATAAGTGAGAGCGTCAAGTTTTCATTATCCACCACAAATAGCTCAAAAGATTTATAAGGTAAAGAAGTACAAAAGTAATAATAATTAACATCATTTATGAAAATTGATTTAAAATTTAAGATGTATTTTTTTTTATGAATTAATTATGTAATTGCATTATACTAGATAACCGTTTAAAAAATCATACGATACAACATAAATATAAAAAATATGTGTATAGTACAGCACGTTTGCTGCATAATGCAATGAAAAGTTAATCAAGATGCTAATTAGTAATTAGTAATTGCAAATAATCATGTGTTCATCGGAAGAATTTGAAGTTAATACGCTTTTGGGATGAGTCTACGCTATTGCGTCTATTTGTTGTGTCTGTCTCACTTTCTCTCGTTGCTTCGTTCGCTTCCTTTGTCACATGATGTTCTATGACCGGGCTAATAGGAAGGGATCAGTTCGACCAATAAGGAAAGCGTTTTACTCTACTTCTGCCATGACGTTAGAATGGTTGAGTTGGTGAGGATTCGGTCCTACAAGTTTCTCAGATGACTTCTTTTCAGCCACGCATAGTATATCTTATCCTTATTACTGACATTTGTGAATAATATTTATATTTTGTTTTTTGCTTAAAATACCTGTTTATATAATTATTTCTATAAATAAATTAAGTACATTGTTCTAAACTTGGTCACAGACACGTAACAGTGGTAATTAAAATTACTTTCTCAGACTTTTTCCCTCTGAAGTCGTAATCTTAGTTACCTTCACTGAGGCTTGATTATCCGAAGTGAACTGAATGGCTAACTGATAAGTATTCATAGTCATCATCCTCTAAACTCTCATAATAGTCGGAATAAATCACAGTTCTCGATACGAATAACGATATTACGAATATGTCTGGACATATTTTCAAACACCTTGGTCTCCGTTTCTAAAGCACTAACAGACCATCAGCCTTCGATTCGACTTCTTATATTTTATATTTTCACTGATTGAATTCTATTTCTCAAATTCAACGATTTTTCCAAACTCGTCAATTGGATTGTCATTGGTAACCGCTTTTTCTGGGGTTAGCATGCAGACTCTATAATAAAAGTACTATGCGTTTCGGTGACGTTTCGTGGATGCTGCCAATAGGCGACGGTAGTACTCAGAGAACGTTTCATGGCCGACGCCAATAGGTGGCAGTAGTATCGAAAGGGTTAAATCAGAAGTCTTAGACGTCGGTTGTAGAAAAGTTGTCAGAATGTTACCTAATTACTATCATATTACATTAATCCATTATTTTATTAATAAAGTTTATTTTTGTTCTATTAGGTGTCGCAATAATATTCTAGTCGATCCCAACCAATAGTAATCGTAAATAAATTTAAAAAAATGCTTCATAAACGAACGTCATTTCAAGTCTTATTAAAAGGTTATAATAACAATATGAAATGCAAAGAGTATGATGACGAATTTACGACTATTGCGATACCAGGCAAGAATAGGTTAGCAATCAATGTAATCGCTGGCCATTAACGTTGATATTCAATATTTCAAAACGTTCAGTGTTTCTGTCAATACAAACTGTATTTGTCACCGATAAAAAATGAAATTTATTACTCGGTGAAGTTCATTGTTATCTTTTTTGTTTCATTTTAATTAATTAATCATCGATTCCTCGTATCAGTTTACAACGTGTCTTAATTTTTCTTTGATATACTTTTCTCCCAGTATTCCCTTGCATAAAAGTTTAATAGCGTGAGAACGTATTTCTTTGTATCTTGTATTTCTATTATGTTTATTTAAATATTGTTTCATGTTTTTTGTTTACAAACATAAAGTATGCTGATAAAATTTGAATGAAATCTATCAGAACCTTGTATACTAATACATAATATACAGATTATTTAATCAGGGCCGAATTAACCAATAAATAAAATAATCAGGTGTTTAGAGTATCAGGGAAAGGGAACACTATAGAAATTCCCTGGTTTTTGATGAATTCATATAGCAATAATATTATTAAATGTTTGTGAGCAAAAGAAAATTGCAAAATAATGAAGAAAAATGTCGTGTTGAGTTTTTAGTTATTTTAGGACTTCTAAAAGTCTTAAGTTGGCCCTGTATTTAATTTTTCATGTTATTCTAATTCAATTTTGTGCTTTATTGCGTCCCAAACACGCAACTCTCATGGTGGGAGTTTTGCGGGGTTGTAAGGCCCGTTTACGCGGATGCAACAATGTTGCTGGTGTCACGGGACTAACTTGCAACGGTGAAGAATAATAAACTAGGCCTCATATATTTGGAATCAAAGGACGTTGACAATAAGGACATAAACAGTTCTTCACTTAATTAGGGACGTTCGGTCCTGGGGCCTGGGAACATGATTTTTATGTCTTTTATTGAAAGATGTTACGAATTTGTATAGATTAATTATAAATGTGTTTAATTTTTATAATACTAGTTATAAATGTGATGCGATTATAAATCGCAATTAAAATTTCATTTACGTAGGATATTTTTATAGTTCGAAAGTGAATGCACTTGGGTCTTCCTCCTAGATGAGACTGTTAGCTCAAGGCTGCGAGGGCAGCTTTTAGGCAGTTATGATAGTCTTACAATTATATGTTGGGACCCTAGGACCGCAATGTCCCAGGTCAAGTGGAGGACTGGTTTATGTCCTTACTGCCAGCGACCCTTGACTTCTATACACTCATTGTCGCCTAAACCACCGCTTGGGTAAACCCTGACAAGGACCGATATATTACCCTTTAGGACGACAGGCATAAGGACCTAGATTGTTTAAATAACCGCCACCACCGAAAAACGCTGAAGCTAGCACATACCCCCAATATTATACCAACCAATCAGTAGGAAGACGAACCTTATAAAACCACCAACAAAGCATTCACAAAAGGATTCTTCCTAAAAACTCCATCACGACCACACCATTATCATCGAGACCCACCAACAACTCAGCGCAGGAGACTGTCTGCTACTAGAACTCTCTGCAGTTCAACAACAACCAGGTCTACCTCTATAAAGTTAGAGTAGGTCGCATCCTAGCAACATTGCCGCAGCAGCGTAAACGGGCCTTACAACCCCGCGAAACTCCCCGAACGAGTTGCAGTGTTCGGGACGCAACATAGTTCGTCAGGTAGATTGTTGTTTAGTTCTTCCGGTTACACTATAGAAATTCCCTGGTTTTTGATGAATTCATATAGCAATAATATTATTAAATGTTTGTGAGCAAAAGAAAATTGCAAAATAATGAAGAAAAATGTCGTGTTGAGTTTTTAGTTATTTTAGGACTTCTAAAAGTCTTAAGTTGGCCCTGTATTTAATTTTTCATGTTATTCTAATTCAATTTTGTGCTTTATTGCGTCCCAAACACGCAACTCTCATGGTGGGAGTTTTGCGGGGTTGTAAGGCCCGTTTACGCGGATGCAACAATGTTGCTGGTGTCACGGGACTAACTTGCAACGGTGAAGAATAATAAACTAGGCCTCATATATTTGGAATCAAAGGACGTTGACAATAAGGACATAAACAGTTCTTCACTTAATTAGGGACGTTCGGTCCTGGGGCCTGGGAACATGATTTTTATGTCTTTTATTGAAAGATGTTACGAATTTGTATAGATTAATTATAAATGTGTTTAATTTTTATAATACTAGTTATAAATGTGATGCGATTATAAATCGCAATTAAAATTTCATTTACGTAGGATATTTTTATAGTTCGAAAGTGAATGCACTTGGGTCTTCCTCCTAGATGAGACTGTTAGCTCAAGGCTGCGAGGGCAGCTTTTAGGCAGTTATGATAGTCTTACAATTATATGTTGGGACCCTAGGACCGCAATGTCCCAGGTCAAGTGGAGGACTGGTTTATGTCCTTACTGCCAGCGACCCTTGACTTCTATACACTCATTGTCGCCTAAACCACCGCTTGGGTAAACCCTGACAAGGACCGATATATTACCCTTTAGGACGACAGGCATAAGGACCTAGATTGTTTAAATAACCGCCACCACCGAAAAACGCTGAAGCTAGCACATACCCCCAATATTATACCAACCAATCAGTAGGAAGACGAACCTTATAAAACCACCAACAAAGCATTCACAAAAGGATTCTTCCTAAAAACTCCATCACGACCACACCATTATCATCGAGACCCACCAACAACTCAGCGCAGGAGACTGTCTGCTACTAGAACTCTCTGCAGTTCAACAACAACCAGGTCTACCTCTATAAAGTTAGAGTAGGTCGCATCCTAGCAACATTGCCGCAGCAGCGTAAACGGGCCTTACAACCCCGCGAAACTCCCCGAACGAGTTGCAGTGTTCGGGACGCAACATAGTTCGTCAGGTAGATTGTTGTTTAGTTCTTCCGGTCGAATTCTAAGTTTTATGTTCAGTTTTACTTTTTCGTCATTGATAATTTTGAGTTTCGTTCTCAAGGGAAACATACGCGACAGGCTGTCAGCGACTACGTTATCCTTTCCTTTTTTATATTCTATTTCGTAATCGAACTCTTCGAGCTTATGTCTCCATCTCATGAGCCTAGATGAAGGATCTTTTACGTTGTGTAACCACTCGAGTGCTTGGTGATCGGTTTGAATAATGAATTTCTTTTCTAACAAATAACAAATAACCAGGCCTCTATCAAGTTAGAGTAGGTCGCATCCTAGCAACATTGCCGCAGCAGCGTAAACGGGCCTTACAACCCCGCGAAACTCCCCGAGCGAATTGCATTGTCCGGGACGCAACACTATAGAAGAGTCGGTAAGAGAGAGCCTTAGGCGGATTTTGGCGTGCATAGTCGAAGAAAGTACATGAGAATGGCGGTCGGTTGCATAATCATAGATCAATTATTAGTCTAATCTTTTAGTTTATACTTCACTCCTAGTCTCATTTAGCTCGTAATAAATATATATATATATATTAGAATAAAATAACATCTCTTTTTCTTTATTGCCAATGAAATATATCCCTATATTTATTGTATTTTAACTACCAATTAAGATCATTACGTTTCCTCCTTTTTAATAAGTTTCATAGTTGTATAATTGTTTCGTAATAAATTTTTGACCAATATCTATTGCTAATTTATTTTACTGCATGTTGTTATTTTGTACAATTAAATAATACTATTTACTAATATATAAATCTTTAAGCATCTTTGTGTAAGAAATAAAATTAGGTAAGTACCTTATTTATACAGTAAAGGTTACAAATATAAAAATAACATTTTGAATGTCAAAGCTGTGTAAAACAAACTTTATTTTTATATATAAAATTAAAAAATCTCGATCATTCAAATTATTTAAGTAATGTATTTAAATGATGATCGAGTTTTCTGATAATCAAATAACTATATTCTATATAATCTATAATATTGTATTATAAACATTGTTTACAATACAATATTATTAATTTTTAATAGTAATAATTATTTATTTTATCAGTAGAATAGTAAAATTAAAATAAAATTATTTATTATTTTTCATAATTATTTATCGTAAAATTATATAAAATATAAAAGTAAATATTAAAATTACATATAAATATAAAATTATTCACATTTTATGATTTTTTAAATATTTAATACATGCATAATATTTCGATGGTTATGTTCTATTTGAATTTTACATTAACTTGAAAGAATCTGTATTATTCTACATTATGATCCTTAGTTTAGCTATTGTTTTCATATTTTCATTAATATTTTCATTGATTGCATATAACTTTCTTTATGTCAGCTATTTTATTACATCATTACAATGCAGCCTATAGTCTTCTCTGCTCCTGTTTCCGATAACTATTTATTTTTCGTTTCTTTTATGCAACAATGCGATTATTTTATCGATACAAAATCCTTATTTGAAATATAAATTAAAGACATAGCAAACCTTCTACTTTAAACATAAGCTACAAGTAAAATAAAATATTTCATATGTAAATTAAAAGCATATATTGTATAATCTTTTAAGCCTGATATAAATAAAAAATAAAACACGATATTCGTTTGAATATATCGAAGACATAAATTGGAACTAATATTTTTTAATTTTCTAGATATAAATTCAGTTTAATCGTAAACCGAGGCATCGTTACAACAATTCCAGAAATTCTTATTTATCTGCCACGTGTAATTACAGTCTGTTCGCAAATGCGCCGACGCAAAGAAAGTGAGTAGTTTCACAGCTCATGGAAGAAAACACGCATATATGCTTGAAGGTGGAGGACGTGAAGGATTAGGCGAATTGAAACTACGTTTTTAACGGGTAGAACTTTATTGCGCGAGAGGGGCCTTATGCGGAAAACGCGTGGACTCGTTTTTGGAGAGAGACCTTTACAGTCCGAAAGACGTAAGCGAACTGACTGCTGATTATAGGCATCGAGGTGGTCCGCGTGTCCGCGAGTCATGGAGCGCTGATCGTAAAGGCATCAACCAGGCCCCTATTGACCCGAGACCCTCGTTGTCCCAAAGGAGTGGAAAATATTTACGGGAATCTTCTTTTTTCGTATCTGGGATGTGTCCCTACATGCTCATCACATAACACAGTGTAAACACTGTGTTTATACTATGGATGAATCTGTTACAAAATACTCTGAAATATTATCACGGAATGTATTGTGATTTCTCACCGTGTATCTTCGTTACACAGATGCACATACAGTCTCATAATAGCGAATGAATTATAGTTTCGGTAAACGCCGTTAGCGCTCATAAGCATAGGGAGATTCTGTCTCCGGTAAACAAGTTTCGTTTCTCGTGGATGTAAATTTCCACACCGTGGCTAACTGTGGAAAATGACAGAATGAATCTTTAGTGACTTGTAATTCGTTCTCGAAATGATTTATAAATATTTACGTATTGATGCTGGAAGTACGTCACCTGAATCGACGTGTTGCAATACTATTGATATTAGTTATAATTGAAATATATATTGTAGGATACCATTTCGGAAGGAAATCGCGAATCGGCCATTGGCAACAAAAACAAATTATAAACCGATCAATATTTTCTAGAAGCAAATGGAAAGGTTATTTTGGGTAGCAAAATTAAGTTACGCGGTCCCTATGGGGAGGTGAATCGTAGGTTAAGAAAAGCATAAAAGCAGGGCCCTTGACGACCAAAACAGAGTCCTTAGAAATTAATTGTGACCAGCACGAGCGTGAGTCGCTCGGTGTTGGAAAGAGAGTTAGATTAGAGTGCGTCTTTGTGCGTTTTCGTTGCGTTATCTTGGTGTTCTTTTCCTAAGTTAAATTAGTTTTATGAGTTTTGTGTTCGTGTTATTCTGTTCTTGCTGTTCTGTCAATTTTTGGTGTCTTAAAACCAGTTTTTGCCATCCTGCAATATGTTATACTATATATTGTAGTATTATACTATATGTATATTATACACATTATTAATCGACTATTCTTGATATGAAATAAATTTATCTGTGACTTAATAAGATAGTTTTAAATCTATTTAAATTCTATTTATGTTGTTTTTAGTTATCCTGTCATAATTAGTTATTAATAAATTAGTGCAAGTTATTATTATTTATATCAACAAGAAATTAGGTGTTTATAATAATGTTATTGAAATATAATAAATTAATGAAATGTAGTAAAATAATTATCTTTGTTGCTAAAGATATATCACATTATATGAATTTTAATAAAATGTACAGTGAGCTTGATATTCGTTTACTAATGAATGATAAAGATAGCAAAAAGATAGTAATACAAATTTTATGTAGTGGTATTAATCCAGAAGAATATGTTATTCAGTTTCTAGTGATGTCTTCTGTATTATACTCGTTCCGAATATTGAAGTAAAGCACAAATATAGGGTGTCGCAAAATTCATGCAAGAATTGAATTTTGCGCCATGTGTACAGTAGTGTTGCTAACGAAAGAAAAGACACCGTGACAGCTCACAGTTTAAGGTTATGTTTAGGGTTAAATGGAGCGCTACACGAAAGAACAACGCGTCCTTCATTGTTGAACAATATGCAAAATTTTTAATTAAAAACCTGCGTTTAATTCTATCGAAATTACTTCGTATGTAAATTTTGGGACACCCTTCATAATTATGATAACGCAGCCCAGTATTTTAAAAGATTTCAGCCTTCAAGAATAGGGCTTAGATAGTACATAACACGAAAAAGTGTAATTTTATACATTTAAATTTACTAATTAGTTTATATTACTTAATAGTTCAGAAATTTTGGGATCTATAAATTTTTAATTAAAATAGATTCTAGTTTATTATTCATTATTATCATTATTATTCTGTTTTGAAATATATAAAAGTTAAAATCAAAAAGGCATGCATTCTATTATCCGAAAATTGTTTCATCCGAACGTTTATATCTCTTAATTAATTCAGATAATCGAGATTCTACCGTAATTAAATAAGATTATTTCCTTATCGAGTATGTTTGTTCCGTTGGTGGTCAGTGATGACCACTATGACCCTACAGTGCACTCTGTTACTCTTGACTAACTTGTTTTGCTAAAACTACTGACCAATACAATATCGCGACGAAAATCTGCGAACTTCGGTAGAATGTTCTAGAAAATTTTTTAATATACGTTAAAAAAAGAAAAAAACATGTTAGAAAATCAGCAAAATGTGAACGTATTTTTTGAAAGACCCAGTGATAGACCAACGTCAAATTTTGGCAGGGAGGAACGAAGAAAGGTTAGGTCTTAATAGCCATCTTTTGGTATTAAATGTACAATGTTGTCTACACAAGGTGCACGTATTGTTCCTCTGTTGTCAACTGTTCAACAGTTGAAGACGATACTATTGCAAAGAATGACGGGTGTATTAGTGAGGTTTGTATAATATCTTTATAGACAGAATTCAATATATTTATTGCACTTCAACTTCTTTATCAATATCTCAGAGATACTCGAAATTAAAATTTTAGCTAATTATTTTAAAAAAAGGAGGGGAGGGAGCGAGTCTTACTGACTTCGACGATTTTTGAGTATATTGTAGAAATCAAAATTTTGAACAATTTTTTCTATCAACTTTTCTATATCTACAACTTTATCTTATTCGTCTTGTCGGATAGACGAAGCCCCAAAGAAATCAAGCAAACCGCGTTACACGGTATACGAAAGAGAGCGAAAAAATTCTTTAGTTCATGCTCGATACACGAAAGCTGTATATAAAGATACACATAAGAACCATAAACTTAGGACATCTTCAGGCCTGCTTATTTTTGGCCAGAGGGTAACAGACTTTTACAACTCTTGAGATTAATTTATGTAGGATTGAAAATGACTATGATTTTGAAAGAATGTCAGGAGTGTTTGAACTTGGAACAAAGGTAACCGCGTGCAAGAAGATCGAGTAGATGTGTATGACACTGATAGATGATAGGAAGTTAGTTTATGTAGGAAGGATTTCAATAAAACTAAGCTCTTTGCTTCTGGGTAACTTCTTTATTCTCTTCGTACTCTGGTCGGATAGTGCCCCAAAAGCGCATCCCTCGCTGTTTTATAGGGCGTGTCCCCTCTCCGTCGCCTTGCCTTCATGTGTCCGTAGCCTCTTCCACTGAGGTCCAGTCCAGATGCCACAGCTTAGTGTCTAGCATCCCCATCTGTGGCTGTTGTCCTTGGGCCTCGGCGAGGCCTTCCTAGAACTCCAACGAAGAGCTGTCTTCCGCCGGAAGACAATGGGCCGCGGTGAAAGTTGCCCACATTTATGACTGCGGTATGTGTTGTCGGTACCTGGTCCACCGTGGATGCGGGGAAAGACGCATGATTGGGAAGTGTTAAGGATTATTAACGGACAGTATGCGTTGTCCCATCTTGGGAAAAACCC
The DNA here is from genome assembly GCF_001483705.2 of Eufriesea mexicana. NCBI lineage: Eukaryota > Metazoa > Arthropoda > Insecta > Hymenoptera > Apidae > Eufriesea > Eufriesea mexicana. Next base: position 522,256 of record NW_016910740.1, on the reverse strand, counting down.
GGGACCCAGAAGACCGTTAGCGTCTTCTGGCAGCCAGATTCTGATTTCTGTTTTATTTCAAGTTCCGTGTCCTTTCTTTCTTTATTTTCAATACATTTTCAAACAATTCTTTATTTCCCTCGGGTCACCGGACACGAGGCATTCTTCAGCCACTAATGTTAGAAAGCAGGCAACAGCACTTAGGATTTGGCTGACAATAGGCCTGCAAAGAAAGGGACCAGGCCATGTGCGATGTCGCGACTTTCGGAGCCATAAAGTAACGGGTCCTTCAGGAAGGGTCACGAATGTGCGGGTGACCCACCAGCAACCCCCTTTGAGGGAGAGATTTCCTCCACCAGTAGATCTGGTCGCGGAAGACGTTCCTCCCTTCTTTGGAGGCATCTGATTCGCGGACCGAGGGCCCACCCTCGGTCCTGTCAACCACCAATGGGAAAACCGATTTCCCTTTGGAAACCATGGGCTCCGAAAGATCGTGCATCGCACAAGTCAGTTAGAACAGTAACAGTCAACAGTCAGTTCATTACCAGTCAATCAGTCAAGCAGTATCAAACACAGAGAGTTCAGTACACATCGCGCAGTCTGCAAAGACAGTCTCCATCATCAACCAGTACACAAGCTTTGTGGATAATCAGTCCAGTGGATTGACTATCTGCTACAAAATCAAGTCGGGCACCTACAACTCATAACGTGTGGCAACGTCCAAGCATTGGACATTTGAGCGGAAGACAGCCGAACCATTTGGTCCTTCACGCCCGTCTACGGCACAGTTGGCCTTACAATCCAACAACGTGCCTGCCACGCGAACTGAGCACCAGATTGGGTCCGTAACAGGAAGGAAAGCCTGAGTGTGAAAAAGGGACAAAATGAATGGTTTAAATAAGGGTGCAAGGGCGCAGGCGAGTCAGTGTGCCAGTCAGAGTGTGTCAGAGAGTGTGCCTATGTGTCAGTCAGAGTGTGTAAGCCAGTATGTAAGAAATCCAAGTCAGTCTAAGAAAGATCAGAAGAGCGTGCTCATAGCGAATCTCTCTTGTTTCGTAGCCGTCATTCTATTTATTAGCTTATTTTATTCTATTAAGAAGCTAACAATACTATCTTGAATCAGTCCACCCAAAATCCGATCTTACAATACATTTATTAATGAAGTATATATTGTATGAAGGCAGCCGAGAGTTATCGTGATGAATGCTTTCTCTTAGTATGCTTACCAATCAAGATACTGAGCACCTTGAGTGTGCAATAAAGGACACATTCGTGTTTGTGTCTACTTTAGTTGGTAAGTTGGTATTTGCTGCGATTTCGAATGTGATGTATATGCATAATACTACATCTAGGGATGGAATAAATACGGCCCTGAAAGAATGTCAAGAGAGTTTGGGTTTAGAACAAAAGTGATCGCGTGTAAGAGGATCAAATGTAAGATATGTCTATGACAGAGCCGAATAAACGAGTGGAAGTTTATGAACGTGTCATGTGTTTGAAGGACCTGGTCCATCGAGGTTGGTTGGGAAAGAGCATGATTGAGAAAGAAAGCCTAAGTATAAAAGAGGACAAAATGAATGGTTAAAAGAAAGGATGCAATGGCGTGAGAGGACAGTGTGCAAAGACAGTTCATCAGTTGCAGTCTGTCAGTTACAGTTTTCAAAGTCAGTTGTAAGGATCAGTTTCAAGAAAGATCAGAAGAGTGTGCCTCTAGCGAATCTCTCTTGTTTCATAGCCAGCCGCCGTCATTCTATTTATAAGCTTATTTTATTCTATTAACCCATTCAGTACTACGGGTGACTATAATCACCGGCCACGAAACGCCATCCACACACGATGGGTGACTATAGTCACCGGCTACAAAAATTGAATAAAAGATTAAGACAAGTGCTACCGTTCCTCTAAGCTCTTTTCACAAAGAATTGCAAGCTTTATTGCGATGGTCAGTTTTTCTTTTTCTTTTTTTCTTCAAAAGCTTTGCGACAAAAGATCGAATGCTAAAGACTGCACGATCGTAATGTTTCCATCTTTGACACGTCGCTTCGTTCCACAGGAGAGACTTCGCGGCGACACTCGCCATAGTGAAAGGGTTAAGAAGCCAACAATACTATCTTAAATCAATCTATCCAAAAACGATCCTACATAAATATTCTATATGCGTTCTGAGTGAGTTCTGTATAATTTCTGATGTGTTTTTACTGAGTTTGTAGGACGTCTGATGTGTTGTCTTCGAATTCTGTATGGTTTCTGATGTGTTCTAACTGAGTTCTGTATGTCTGATGTGTTCTAACTGAATTCTGTATGACGTCTGTTATGTCTCTTTGTGTTCTGTCCGGTGTCTCCTGGAATTTGTTTTGATTGCTTGAGAATTGGATGTTAGTGAAGGAAAGATAGAGGTTTTAGTTGGACGTGGGTGTTTCGGAAGGACCTTTAGTTGAGGAGTGGAAAACTGTCAAGGAAGTTTCTTTTTCGATAGTGTTTTAGCCAATATTGAGCCTTATGAGTAGAGGTCTCTTCGTTGCTACGGTAGGTCAGTCACGCGTGGGTCTAATACGTTGGGTCTGGTTGTAGGTTGTAGGGTCGTACCTAGTTTGTGCCTTTGTGTTAATTATATTGCTTAATTCGCTAGAAGGACGGTAAGGCACGTCTGGCTATAGGTATTGCCGTCGCAACATGAAATAAATTTACTCTGTTTTCATTAAGTTTACAATATTTCGTTGTTCCCTCTTTGCATAATTTCTTTGCTCACGTGTACAAATAATGAATGTAGAATTAATTAAATGTCTAAAATAAAGCAGATTAACTTTGTAAGGAAAAGGAGTGAGATAGGATATCTCTGTCTTGGTTAGGCAGAGGAATATTAATTTTTTAATTACTATTGTTCTGCAAGTGGATTCATACGCGATTGAGAGACGATTACAGGCACTGGCATTCTATGAAACAACTCTGGAAATTTATATATCTCTCAGCGATATACGGTATAATTTTTCACTTAAAGTAATTTTAAGCAAGAAAGATTTTCTGGCTTCAAAAACTTCTTCAAGGTCTGGAACCTTGTCGCATTCGTCTCAGATTTGAACTTTTTCAGGGTAATTGTAATCGATTTAATATTGTTCTAGGGATATGGATTGTACAGGTTTATTACTAAATTATAACTAGACTATAACTATAAATATAAGACATATAGAAAATATTAATTAATATGGTGAGATTATGATACATTACGTTTTTACCTTAATAACAATTTAATAATTTGGTAGACTCAGGATTAATAATTAAAATTTTAAATAAATTTTAATAAATTTTAAATCTTTATACTTAAGAATAAAATAACAATAACAATTGATTAAATATTAAATATGCCATTGAAATTCCCTCCTCCTTTCTATTCTTTCTTTGTTTCTCTCTCTCCTCTCTCTTTCCTTCTCTCTTCCTCTCTTTCTTCCCTTAAAAATTTCAACATAAATAGTACATAAAGAAATAGAGAATATGATTAATATTAATATTATTAATTATTAATATTAATACAAATATTTTATATATTTATTGTTATTATGGTAAGTAATTCTTTCCAATTTATTATCATTCTAATAGGTACTAGTAAATGCAGTATCTTAATACGTCTTTAGTCGCGTGGACGATTGATGACCCACGATAAGAATTATCGGGGGTCGAAACTTTAGGTGGATAAAGAATGATATGTTTCCACTCATTTTTCCAGCAAAATACATATAAAAGGAAAGATAAGTGTGAAGAAATTAAATCTATTATTATTTTTCGCAATTCTCTACAATTCTGCTCCAACTACTTAACTTTCTTTCACAGTTCTGTTCATTTTATTTTGTTAATTATATTTTCTACTACTTTTGTTATGTAAATTTAGTACCTTTAAAGCAGATACGTTTTTAAAAATCGATATATACGACTCAAGGAATCGGTTGCTTAAATCTTTTGTATCATGTTATCAAAATGTTCATACAAACTTAATTTAGGAATTGGAAAATGATATATGTAATAAAAATTTTTTGAAAATCGAATCTCAATTTTTAGTATTAATGTGAGTATCATATAAGAAACGCAACAATGATATGTTTTGAACGTTTTGGTAACTTTTCTCTGTTTACAAGATTGTATCAAAAATATTCCACTAATGCTGACCTAAAAATTTATCTGGATATAGATACAAGACACGTGGTAATTAACTATTGTAAAATTACAATATATTATAATATTTACAACGTTTATAAAATAATACCATATAGTTTATCATTAAAACAATCTTTAATTATTTTCCAGAAAAGATATAATAACATGAAAATGAAACTCAATTTGGTATAAACATTCATTTTTGTGTTACTCAACATACTACCAAATGATAAATAGGAAATAAAATATTTAAAATGGTACAATTTTAATAAATGTCGCTTATACTCTTTTCTATTATGATCTTTGACTCGAAAAATATTTAAGGAATTTATAAAATAATTCAATATTTTTTCAAATATGTATAACTCCAAATATTTAAATCAAAGTAATTAATCTAAACGTTTTAAGGTAGCCTTTAGACGATTTTCCATTTAACTCACTAGCGCCACCACGGTCTATATCTCCAATAAATATAACGTAAATATCACATAAGTCGTTAAATTATTTTGTAATTTTACTGATATGATCTTGGAATGTTCTTTTTTACTACATGTGTCATATTGTTTGCACAATTTTATTGATACAAATTTTTTGACCGTATATATACGACCGTACACGTAAAAGGGTTAATGAAGAAATTGAAGAGAGAAGAAGGAAAGTAAAATATATAATGCATTTTTCCAATATTTGGAATAACATAACAATAACAATTAAGTTGTTTATCAATTTAACAATCAGTAATTAATTTAATTTACCGATTATCACTTAAGCAAAAGGTGACTTGAAATATATTTGATTACAAAATAAATTTTTATTAAAATTGGATGCTATATTAGACAATTACGATTCAAATAAACAAATCCATAGATAATCAAATAAACTCAATTAATCTCGCTCCATCATAAAGCACATGTCACGAGAAAAATTGGGAAGTGCCATAATATTAAGTTGTTTTCGGCAATAATAATTCTGATTTTACCAAGCAATTGTATACTGTGAAAGAAGAAGAAAATTTTTATTACTGCCACATCAGAGGTCATAAATAGTAGAGATAGTCTATAAACTTGTTTTATATGAAATGTTTCTTTCCCAAAGAATTCATTTATCAATTACATTTCATTTCTCTTGGTTTTTATCACTCGGAAGACATGTCACATATCAAATGATTTTGTAGATATAAATATCTAATGTAATTGCATCTACCATCTTATTTGACTTAATTCCTCATTCAAACTTGTTACCCTTTATTATTACTTATTGTCTCTTTAGATATATCTTTTTCTTCTAAAATATCTAATTTTATGCATTTAAATTTTTCATATGCTACTATAGAATGTAATTAATTTATTGCCTTGTACGATATCATATAATTTAATTTGTTTAATTTTTTTATTACATCTTACGATACAATTCATTCAATTTTTTAAAAGAATATTGTATTATTTAATTTATCAAATGTTTTGCATATTGTACAATTTTATTTAGTAATATAACTTATCTAGTAATATGAGTTATAATAATGTAGTAGTAATATATCTAGTAATTACTATAATAATAAATAAATAATATACTAGTAATTACTGTAATAATAATAAATAATATACTAAGTTATACTAGTAATATAAATTTTCTAGTAATATAATAATTTATCTAGTAATATAAATAATTTTATCTAGTAATTATTATTAATTTTGTACGAAATCAAATTTTATTCACCGGCCACTTTAAAAATATGTCAATTTGCGTGGTTCGATTTTAAAATTTACACTTCTACTTTATAACGTTTATCAATTTACAAAAAGATATGGCGTTCCACATAGAAAAACAAACACTCTGGTCAACATACGTATTTACTCGCTGTCATAACGCGATGGTAGCAGAATTTTCCATACAAACAAGATCTCTTCACATTTCTTAGAGTGGTGTTTTTATCAATAATAAATTATATATTTTATTTTAAATACTAAACCCAATTATTTAATGTATACAATTTATTTAAATTCAGATAAAAATAATAGACTGAGGAAGTTCATGCACGAAAAATATGCGAAAATCGTATATTATTCAAATATGCACGAAATATATGCAATTTGTAAGTGTTTACCACAAATTTGTTGCATTTGCAATTGTAGTAAATTAATATTAACTTATTTGAACCTCGAAAAAATTCTTTTAAGGAATCTACCATCGTTTGATTTTTACAATTTTGTACGTGAAAAACTATCTTCCTTTTCTACTATAAAAGCATCTAAGTAGAAATTCAATGCAAAGATATGAAAGTATAGGCTTTGCCCTTTATATTGACCTCACAAATATATTATACGATTCCTCCTTACAAAGTTATGGCTGTTTAAATACTAACCTAGTATAAACTCAGTTTTGCTCATCATTATTTACTTATTCCATACACGACAAAATTAACTAAAAATGTTTTAAATTCTTCGAGCTTTATACATGTTAAAATGTGTTATATGTAATTATGGTCTCACGATAGATGTAGCTTATAATCATGATATTTGACATAAAGGACAAGTGAGACTTGATGTTATAAAACAAAGAATTAATAGAAGAAGTCATTAAAATTATCATTATCATGATAAAACTACTTTATATATATAATTCATGGTTCCATTGCACATAAAATATGCGCAGATAGATGTTCTCCAAAACAAAAATATGATTATAACAGTTCTCAAGTTAATAGAGAATATACCAATGCTGTGTGTAGTTTTATGTCTAAAATTACCAAAGATGGAAGGAAGTAGAAAAAATCTAGTAAAATAATGAATTAAAGTTGTAAGTGATTCGTATTTCATTTGCAACGAAACTAATTGGAGATATCTATGCAAGGTTTTCAATGTAAACAAATTAGTATCAATAATAAAATGTATGTACATGTGTAGTTGCCAGATTAATAACTCATTATGATTTTCTGGTACGGAAGTTCAATGTGAAAAAATAAATGGGAAGTAACACATGCTAATACTGATTATCATAAGAAAAACGTGCAGACATCTTCCAATTTAATTGAATCTGCAAGTTCAGGAAATGCAGCAAGCATTTTGACAAGAAATAATAAGTTTCATTTATATGAATTTAATTCAAACAATGATAGTTATCTTGGCAAGTATGGAGAAATTGTTCATCGAAATGTACCAATGATGATAGTCCAAATGAATCGACATTGTTGTTTAAGTACTATTTATTTAATTTGAGATAAAATATGTTTTAATTGTACAAACGATGTTAATGTGCATGTAACTGTTGAAACAGAGGACTTTTAAAATTGCAAACATTAAAATAAAATACAATATTCCTATTTTTTTGTTACTATTTTGAATTCGTGATTTATTATTATTTTTAATTCTGTAAAGAAAATTTCTTTAATTTTTAAGATTTTATTACTAACATTTTTTTAAATTTTATATTATATTTAAAGTAAACATATTTCTCTTTTTAAATTTTATTTCTTACATGTACATAAAATTCGTTACACTTGTAATGGTGATAATAATTTTTAGTAATAAAATATTTTTATGTATTTTTCTTATATACTTTACGTACATAAGTAATAAAATAATAAATATCATACATAAGTACGTTATACCTATTTAATGTAATAAGTATAATATGGATATAAATCATCATGCACCTAGACCCTAAATGTTATACAGTATGTCCTACAAAATGGCAACTTAAAATAGAAGTGAATTAGAATATCTAAATATTCCTTTACGGAAAATAATATTTTAAAATATTATTAATATTATTATTATAAAAAATATTATTATAGAAAATATTATTATTCATATTGTTAATATTATTCATATTATAATTATATTAATTATGTTAATTATAACATGATTAAAAATCTAGTAAAATAATGAATTAAAGTTGTAAGTGATTCGTATTTCATTTGCAACGAAACTAATTGGAGATATCTATGCAAGGTTTTCAATGTAAACAAATTAGTATCAATAATAAAATGTATGTACATGTGTAGTTGCCAGATTAATAACTCATTATGATTTTCTGGTACGGAAGTTCAATGTGAAAAAATAAATGGGAAGTAACACATGCTAATACTGATTATCATAAGAAAAACGTGCAGACATCTTCCAATTTAATTGAATCTGCAAGTTCAGGAAATGCAGCAAGCATTTTGACAAGAAATAATAAGTTTCATTTATATGAATTTAATTCAAACAATGATAGTTATCTTGGCAAGTATGGAGAAATTGTTCATCGAAATGTACCAATGATGATAGTCCAAATGAATCGACATTGTTGTTTAAGTACTATTTATTTAATTTGAGATAAAATATGTTTTAATTGTACAAACGATGTTAATGTGCATGTAACTGTTGAAACAGAGGACTTTTAAAATTGCAAACATTAAAATAAAATACAATATTCCTATTTTTTTGTTACTATTTTGAATTCGTGATTTATTATTATTTTTAATTCTGTAAAGAAAATTTCTTTAATTTTTAAGATTTTATTACTAACATTTTTTTAAATTTTATATTATATTTAAAGTAAACATATTTCTCTTTTTAAATTTTATTTCTTACATGTACATAAAATTCGTTACACTTGTAATGGTGATAATAATTTTTAGTAATAAAATATTTTTATGTATTTTTCTTATATACTTTACGTACATAAGTAATAAAATAATAAATATCATACATAAGTACGTTATACCTATTTAATGTAATAAGTATAATATGGATATAAATCATCATGCACCTAGACCCTAAATGTTATACAGTATGTCCTACAAAATGGCAACTTAAAATAGAAGTGAATTAGAATATCTAAATATTCCTTTACGGAAAATAATATTTTAAAATATTATTAATATTATTATTATAAAAAATATTATTATAGAAAATATTATTATTCATATTGTTAATATTATTCATATTATAATTATATTAATTATGTTAATTATAACATGATTAATTAGAACTATTATTAACCTTTTTTAAATTATGTTTCATAGGTTCTAAAATCTACATTTCAAATGTTAAGTCTTCGATTGTAAAGAGAAATGCAATGTGCGAAAAAAGAAAATTAAGTAAAGATTTATTAGAAGTACCTTAAGAAACAAACAGAATTTATTGTAATCACTAAAGTATAATTAATCAAAGACCATGATATAAAGAGATATATATTTACCTAACTCTTCCTATTTTAAATAATATATATTATTCTATTTTCCACAAAAGAATAATTAAAAATTAGTGCAATTGATTGTACAGAATAATATCTTCTTAAGAAAATTAATAGGTCGTAATAAATCATGTTATGAACAGTGTACTATAAGTGTACTCTAACATATTGTACTTTTGAAATAGTTAATTTCCATGTGTCTTGTATCTTTGTCCAGATAAATTTTTAGGTCAGCAATAGTGGAATATTTTCCACGTTGTCTTCTAAACAGAGAAAAATTATCAAAATCGTTCAGATATATAATTATCACGATTTTTATACGATAATAATCTATCCTCGCATTAATACTAAAAATTGAGATTTGATTTTCAAAACACTTGCTATTACATACTTCAACCTCCAAGAATAAATTAAGTTTATACAATCATTTTGATAATGATACGATTCAAGGATTTATCGACTTTTAAGTATGTACCTCATTTAAAGGTACTAAACTTATGAACAAAAGTAATAAAAAATATAATTATTAAAATAAAATGGACAGAAATTTAAAAGGATGTTAAGCAGTTGGAGCAGAGTTGTGGAGAATTGCAGAAGAATAATAATACACCTTTTTTCCCTTTTCTATGTATTTTGCTGGAAAAATGCGTGGAAGATTATCTACACAATGGAATTTTTGCCGATGATCCCCAACGTGGGTCATCAGTACCCCACGCGACACGAAACGTGTTAAAAATGAATAACATTTACTGATACCTGCTATATTAATAACAAACTGAAACGAACAATTCAGTACAATAATAGTCATTATGGCAGTTAATAATTAATTTATTAATTATTAACTTGGTATCAATATATCTTGTTAGTTTCCTTCATTTTCGTCAATAAAATTTAGAAGTTTGAGAAAAATTTTAGTTATTTGTATTGATAATGAAGTAATCACTATTCATGATACAATGGTCCTTATGCCATTTATTTTGTATTCCCTTGTTTTATTGATTTCTTGTTCTTGTTTATACTCTCCTTGACACAAGCTTCACTTATTGTATTTCCCTTTATAATAAATTCTTTATTCATACCTAATCACTACGCTATTTCGATAAGCATTTGTAACCACTAAAATAACAATTTGTATAGAAAGCAAAATTCAAAAAATACAGAGGAACTTAAATGTGAATTAAATATAAAGTAAGTATAAATCAAATGCAAATTAAATATAAATTAAGTATAAATCAAATATTGATTAAATGTAAATATTACCTGATTTCTTAGAATATTTGGAACAAATACGAAATAAACTATAAGTCATATAATTTTTGTTTTTTATTGTCTATTTATGTTATGTATTTATTATTATATCTAATTTGTAGTTAGTTCTAAGGAGAAGTTGCTAAATTGTAATTCATCATAATCACTATTTTCGTTTATTTGGTTCGAAAGTTAGAACATCCTTTTAATCCTATCGACACAATTTAACAAATTCTATAAATCTACTTTTATAAAAATATATGGGTGCAGAATAAAATAGTTAAATTATTATAAGCTATATAAATTAATAAAAACTTTCCATAAATTTCCATAATAATTTCTTAAAATATTAGTAACACGTGCAGAATAAGTATTATTATTACTATACCTATTATTATTATACCAATGTTATTATACCAATATATAATATAATAATAAATAATATATAATAATATTATAATATATATTACTTACTAATATATAAATAACTATTGGACGTTAATATGTCAGTACATTATTATTATTATACTATTAATATAATATATCATTATGTAATATAACATAGCATTAACACAATATATTATTAATCACAAATTACAAAGTATAGAAGAATATAACTCATCTCGTATACAAAACATGAAGAAAATATTTACACACGTTCCTTCTAAATATATTTACATCTTGCAGTGATATACAGACATAAAATATGTCCTTCAGTGTTTTAAAATATATAAAATTAACACATTTTTTCACAATTCAAAATTAGGTTGTTCAAGGAAGCAAAGAAACACGAAATGAAAATTTTATGGTGAACAAAGTTGTACAATACTTTTAAATTCCTTATATTATAGTCAGTGAAGAAATTAATAAAGTACCATTGAAATAAGAACTAACTGTATCCCATACGTTCAAAATATTATAACATTCGTCACAAATAAGAATCATTTATTATAATATAATGAGACGATTCTCAAAATACCAATTTTTCCGTAAATCAATAATATTTAAAATATTTTGTCTCACGTTATAAAAATGCTTCCATTTTCTTCTAAATCGGCAATTCGTTTTCATACGAACTATATAAACAATTATACAAAATGTTTGATACGTTTTATGCTAAAATGTATTTGCCAAGAAATGGAATATATCTTTTACAATTGTACTTCTTATAATTATAAGTTTTCTTCTCCTTTTTTAAATCAACGATTAATACCGCATTTGTAAGGTTATTAGCGATAACTTGAAAAATATACCACATATAACAACATTTGATTATATAATATTATTGTCGATAAAATTTCATTTTATATATTTTGTTTCATTGAAACCGGCGAATTTTTGTTGTTATATAAAGAATCGAAATGTTGTAAAGAAATGTTAAAAGATTACAAAGTTCATGGATTTATGTAGATAAATTGGAAGTCAAAATAAGTTTCTACATTTTATTTATTCCGATTTTACATTTAAGTTTCAGGAGTACATAAAAAGAATAAAATAAATATTTTCAAAGTAAATATTCATATCTCAGAAAAATAAGAAACGTACGCTGTCGGCAATAATTTATTTAAAAAGAGAAAATACGTTAAAAATTTATCAAATATCTTCTGTATGAAATTGGAAATTAATGCTTGTCGATAATCACGTACGCGAAAGTGCAATGCATGTATATTTAAAATGAACTTAATTCCTGAATTAAATATAACATAACTGGAAATGACTAAAGAAAAATTTGAATCAAAAAAATATACATATGTATATAATTATTGTTACAGTATCTTGAATTACATATACATATATATAATTACTTATACATGTATAATACATTTATATATGTTACACTATATGATTAATAATATAATACATAATATAATATAAAATAATTTTACACAGAGTTGTTAAACTTTTTTCCTAATTTCATTTTTTTGTAAATAAAAGTTGTTTAAATTATTATCATTATTATCTGAAACATTTTTAAAGTACATTTCCAAATCACAAAGGAAAGGATCTGTAACAAAGAAATAATCATAAAATAATAATCATTGTAATAATAGCAATACTTATTTTAACATTTCCAATAATATGTCGAAAATAATAGTAATAATAATAATAACAATTTTAATATATAAAGTAATGATAATTTAAAAATTATAATTTGCCTAATGAATTAATTCGGCTATCCACAATGACAAATTTCAACCCTTAGAGAAATTGAACGTGTGACTGCTGATTAAAATAATTTCAACCTAAAATAAAAATTTAATAGAAATTTAATAAAATTTTATAAAATTTCTTTGACCACTTGGTCGAAATACAAAAAAATTAACAACGTTGAAAAAATGATTTTAATATTAAAAAGAATATTTCAATTACTACTTAATTCAAATATAAACGAATAAAATAAATTTAGCGTTAACTAAATATGACGATTATCTCCAAATTAAATAATTATCTTCGTTGTTTGCAATGAAAACCATTCTTTCAATCCTATCTTTTAAAATAAAAATATTTTATCGCCAATTAAAATCTCTAAAATTAAAGTGTAACAACAAATAGTACGAACTCAATAAAAATTACGAAACTGTATAAAATCTGTATGAAATTAATTATTTCCAAAATTGTAAATTAATTTTCTTTCCCAAATTCAACATAGATCTCAGAAAAATCATATTCCAGATCACATTCTACCAAAAAAGTTAATTAATCTGTAGCAACTTAATTAAATCTGACCTTAGCCAAATAAATACAGCACTGGTAACAGCTTCGCGTAGATACCGATTAACTTTACAACATTAAACTAATCTTCTCTTCCCAAAATTCAACATTGATCTTCACCCAACGCAGCGAAGACCATAACCAGGATCGAATTCTCTTAAAGAAAAAACAAGAATCGCTAATTAAACCATATCAACTATATCAACTTAATTAAATCTACCCCAACAAAATAAATATAGCACCGAAGATAACTTGACATTCACAAAACTAATTAATCGCACAATTATAAACCAACCTTTTCTCTTTCGACACTAATACCAATCTCCCCATCGAATATAATAAAAACCATAGCTAGAACCACCATTCTCCTAAACCAAAATCTTAAATGGCGTCTGCAACCCCACCACCCTATTAAACTTTATTAAAATTTTATTAAAATTACGCTATTAAACAGCACCCAAACAAAATAGCCCTAACACTATAGTGTTCCTCCATGTAAACCTAATTAAATTCGTTAATTAAACTCCTTCTCTCTCCTGTCGTCCTCCCAATGAAAAATTTGAAATCATCGACCATTCTACATTCGTCGGCCATATTGAATGAAATAAACGTAAGTCTCGGTACCTCCATGCGAAACCTAATTAAACTGTAATGCAGCAAAAGTCCAACGATTTTCACTCGATGTAACTTTCTCGCCCTCTCCTCCTCTCGCTGTAGAAAAAAATTTCATATCGTCTTTCGACAGATGCGCGTGTTAATAATCAACCGTACAAATATACACGGTATTGATGACACACGGTATCTCGGTAAGCACGATATGGGTCAGAGGTTCAGCGTGATTACTCTATTCGGAATAAGTATAAAAGCACGCGGTGGACCATAGTCCGGTATATAACGTTGAACCGTATCGAGGGTGTTCGATTTTTCATTACGGGGATGCTGAAGGTAACACTGTTGCTGGCGCTCAGCGCCATCTGCGCCACGCAGGCCGTGTCGCTATCCGGAAGTCGCACCGCCGACATGGATTTCATCCACAAGCAGAAGAAGATCTTCAACCTGTTGCTCTACGTGAGACAGGCGGACTTGAGCGACGCAGAGTGGTACGATGTCGGCAGGAACTACAACATAGAGAGTAACATGGACATGTACCTGAACAAGGTGAATCTCGATGTTCACGATTTCGTGAATAATTTAACGACGTGCCGATGCAAAGAGTGCAAAGTATTCGATCTCTTGCACCCTCGAAATTTCTTCCATTTTACGCTTTACTTGTGACGAAGAATTTTAATATAGTTCGTTACTTTGGGTCGAGGATTGTGGAAGAAAGGACGGAGTACGGATTAACCACTTGCGCTATAAAAACGTGCCACGCACGTCGAGATGCTTTTGTTCCAAAGCCGCCAGCGACGTGTATACCACGTCAATGTAACGCCTTACCGCATGTTACATTATAGAGCGCGGCACGGCAACCGAAAGTTAAATCGTAGCGCAAGTGGTTAATGTTGAAATATTAACCTACACTTGAAATGATACTTGAAATTTAAATATCAAAATTGCAAATATTAGGAATTATCATACCTGTTAGATATTACGTATAATGTAATAAGAAATTATTATCATAAATAATTATTATATACTACGGTAATGATAAATGATTAATCGAGATAAATAATTATTAGCGAATTATTAAATATCTTTGAAGCAATAGAGCAATAGTATATTATATTATATATACATAAAGAAATGATAAATATTAATAAAAATTAGCAGGAATATTAAAGTAAATATCGAATATTATTAATAAAGTAATGGATATCAAAATGTAGGAAAATCAATTTTTATTCATTTATTAAATGCCAGAGATAGATATATTACTATTGAAAAATCGCATCTGTTTCATTCTTGCTGTTACATACGACTTGACTCTAGTACAAAGAATCCAGCACGATGAAACTATATTTTTTACTCGTCTGTTTCAGACTGTCGTTCAGAATTTCATGTGGTGGTACAATCAGGGAATGTTCCTGTCCCGTGATGCCATTTTCACTACCTTTAATTTCGAACAAATGAAGGAGCTGCAGATGCTGTTCGAACTGTTCTACCAGGCGAAGGACTTCCAAACGTTCTACAAAACTGCTGCTTGGGCCAGAATTCACATGAATAATGGCATATTCACTTCAGCTTTCACCACCGCAGTACTCTATAGGCAGGAATGTATGAACATGAGACTGCCAGCGATCTACGAGATCTATCCTAATTTCTTCTACGATTCGAACGTTATCCAAGAAGCACAGAACCTGAGGATGTCTCGTAGTAACTATATAACTTACTCTTAATCGTTTACTATTTATTCATATTTATTCTTATTATTAATTGTCAGTTATGGTTCGTTAATTATTTTTGATTTTGTTCTTTATTATCGATCATTGATAATAATTAATCCTTAATTATTTTTTATCTTTATTATCAATTGTTATTGTGCTTTTTAATTTACTACGAATTTTGACTTTTTGCTATTCCACTATTCATTTTGACTTTTTGTCATTGACATTTATCTTATCGAAATTCACTTTTGTATTCAAGATGGATATTTTTTTTTCTTTCTTGTTAAATTTGGTATACGATATTTAATAATATGTGGTACTACATATTACATCATAAATATTACAAGACACGTGTGTGGAATAAATTATTAATTTCGATGATATGAGCTGTATACAATCCATGGAACGTAAACAATGATCGGTTTGGTAACAAACGTGTTTAATATTTTAATTTAGTTTCAAATCTGTTAAGCGTTTATATCATCACATTACGAAAAATAATATTTTATTCAACAAAATTTTATTTCTTATAATATCAAATATTTTATTTTAATATTTCGCTTTAAAGAATTTTATCCTATAATATAGTTAAATATGATAAATTTTACGTTCAAATTTTAATTTATTTATTTACAAACTCTTCTGAAGTGCAATTTATACAATTTTCAACGAGTCAAACTAGAAAGGAATTAAGAATAGAAATTTTATTTCGTAATAATCTTAAATTAACAGTATCTTTAAAGATATAAGAAATTATAATTCGTTTTATAAAATTTTATTTCACAGCTCTATTAAAAACAATCGATCCTTAAAATTTTCAAAATCGAAATTTACAGAAAATCTCTTTATTATTTATAAATCTCAATTTAAACCTAATTTCAATTGGCACTTGATAATCTGAATTCTTAGCTTAAACATAATTATTAAACAAAGAGAGAACTCGTTTCACTTTTTTAACTTAATTTCAGACCTGGAAAATAATTACAAAATGATCGTTAATTCTAATTTAATGGTATATTCAAAAATACAATTGTGTCTTGATAAAAATATGGAATAAAATTTAAGTAGTATAGGTGCATAGATATGAAACGCTCAAGTGATATAACATTCTAGAGAATTGACGATATATGAATTTAAAAGAAAGGACAAAGTTTTGAAAATCCACCCACTTCTTTTCTTTTTTAATGTTTTAAAAAGGATAATTATTTTATTATTAATTCCAAACAAAATATTATTTAGGTTTCGGTGCTGCAATGGACAATGCTGAAACGCACATGGTCTACGCAAACTATTCTAGCAAATACAAGATGCCATACAGCGATGATGAATACAAACTCGACTACTTCATGGAAGACGCCGGATTAAACGCGTATTACTACTACATCCGGCAAATGTTCCCCTTCTGGATGAACAGCGAAACGTACAACATGCCCAAAGAAATACGTGGTCAGCTGTACTATTTCTTGCACCAACAGCTTCTGGCTAGATACGGTCTGGAACGAATGTCGAAAGGCCTTGGTCCGATAAACGAATTCGACTGGAACAGACCCATTATCCCTGGATTTTACTCAACGTTGATGTACCCCAATGGCATACCTTTCCCACAGAGAAACAGATATTCGTCGGTGCCATATTACAAATACAAGAATCTTAGAGTGAGTATGAAATTTTATAGATATACTGTATTTTGGAATAAATCCAAAATTTATTTTTTATTTAATTCAGATTTATTTTAATTTAATATGTTTAATCCATTTTTAATTCATTTCATTACGTTGGCAGATAATTAGAGTTCGAAATCTAGATAATTTTTATTGCACTCTAGAGTCAATTAAATATGGATAAATGATTTAGTGATAATGATTATCGATAATGATTCATTTATTTTGATAAATGATTTAGCTTCTCATTATATCATTATATGTACATATCGTTATATCATTATATATATATAAATATATGTTCTAATGAAAGTAACCAATTTATCTTGACAATTTAAATAATATTCATGACATTAAATTATTATATCATATTTTAGAATAAATGAAGAAATTGTTAAGTTAATATGAAATTTAGCTTGGAAAACTAGATTACTACGCTATAAATTATATTTTAGAATGAAAGCTACAAATGTGTTAAAAATTATATTATATTATATTATATTCATAGATAACGAAACTTGAAAGTTTAAAAGATTTTTGAAAATTTTATTACTCTTTGAAGTGAATTAAAAAGTTATATTAATAGATAATTTGGGGAGGGGTTGTAACTCTTATATTATGCTTTATTATAACTCTTGTTGTATTTTAAAAATTAAATAATTTTTAAATAGTTATAACTCTTGTACTTTAGAGTGCAAGTCTTACAAATCTATTGTGTTTAAATGATTCAACTTGGGAGTTTATAAGATTTAATTGATTCAACAATGAATTAAAAATTGCTGTTTTATCCAATAATTTAGCTTATGAATTTATCCCTACGTTTTCTTGATAATACAATAACAATCTATCTGAACAGTGAACATCTATTACAAAATTTTAACCATTTGAACAACAAAATTTAGAATTTTTCTGTTAAAGTCACAAGAATTTTACAATAGAATTGAACGTTATTGAATGATATTGAACTATTGAGCAATAGAAATAACTATTGAAACAATAAAACTGTTAAACAATAATTGTATTGAACAATAAAATTTATAACCATATAAAAGTATTTCATCAAATGAATACTTACTACAAAATTATAACCACTTAATAATTTTCATTTTAAACTACAAAAGTTTTGCAAAGCTGGACAATATAAAGGGTGTCCCATTTAGGTCGAAACAACGAAAAATTCTGTAGGCAAAACAGTCTGTTTTTCCAATACTTTTAACTATAAAATACAAAAATACTAAACACTAAAGGATGAACCAAGATACTAAAAATATGCATCGTCTTATTTTATTTTAAATCACTTGTTTGCGATTTATTTTGCGCTGTGTCAACTCAAATGGGGTACCCTGTATATTCGAAGTATGCAAAAATGTCTGAAAAAGCGAAGAAATGCAAAATCTATGAAAAATCATTCAAAATTAATAACTTAAACAGGTAATCAAAGCTCTGGAGATGCGTATAATGGACGCCATAGACACTGGCTACATGTACTGTGGACGTGGAAAGAAGGTAGATATCTACACTCCAGAAGGTCTGAACATGATAGGCAACATGATAGAAGGAAACTCCGACTCTTGCGACAGCACATTCTACGGCATGTATGATGCTCTTGCTCGCGACATCCTGGGCTTCAGTTTCAAATACAAGAACAAAAACAAGATGATCCCCAGCGCCCTCCAATGTTACTGTACCAGTATGAGAGATCCAGCTTTCTACATGCTTTACCAGAGAATCATGACTTACTTCTCCAGGTACGTTTACTCTACTGATCTATCATGGTCTACTCTATCATCCTCTATTCCAAGTTTGCTCGTGAATAAATAACTCATGGTTCGTTCCTTAACTCTTCTTCTTTGCACTTCTTTGAGTTTCAATCGGTGACTCCTTATGTCAACGATTCGTGCAAGAATTGCCACGGGATAGAGAGTAATAGAAGGCTCGTCTGGTATTACTAGTAGTTACTAGTAATTAGTAATAATTAGTAGTAATTAGTAGTAATTACTAGTAATACCAGGTGAGTCTTCTACTATTTTCTATTCCTACTAATTATTAGTATTAATCCATATAATCTAGTCATGTTTTTGTTTCATTTTGCATTGCCTTGTACAGTGTGACACGAAGGTAATACAAACATTGTCTTTGAGGAAATATTACTATTACGTTAAGTAATAGTAATTTATAATAAGTGAACTATAACAGGCTTATATAGTCCTTAATATAAGCATCACATTTCATATTCCATAAGAAACTTTAGTTTTTTGTTACGTTTGTGTCATTCTATATTATTGAATCATTTTTATGCCATGGATTGTGATCTAAATTCAACGAAGGTGAGTTGTATTTTAATTCTAAAATTTAACTTTAACTATAGCTATAGTTTAATCGATGACTTAATTCAATACGAGTTATTTATAATATTTTAATATTTATATTTTACGGAATGGTACAATAATATACTATATCGTAACAGCTTTGATATAGCCTTCTTATTTTGAAATTTGTGGGAATCGAATCTTTTGAGTATATTTATTTCTGTTTTTTACTTTTACTTTATTTACACGTGTTCTATTTTATATTACTATATTTCTCATTAAATTTGATAAGATGGTTATCATGCAATTAGTATACACTTTTATAAACGCAATAGATAAATTAATTTTAAAAATGGTTTCAGTTAATTATTATTCGTTTTTAATTAAAAATTGTTTAATTAAAAATTTTAAAATACCAACGAAATTTACTTTCAATCTTGATTTCAATGTTGATAGACGAAACCGAGTAAAATATATTTTATTTCATTTGACAGTATTCGAACAGTAACTAAATAGTAAACCTAAGAGCCGAATAAAAATATAAAACTAAGTTCATAAATTTTGCAATCGTTTTATCGTCGAAGTGATGAAGTATTCTAACCTTTCATTATTGTTACACATAGATTCGCTAGAAATGTAAACGACGCGTTGAGACTAATTCGACACTCAGAAATCATACGGAAATCATAAATAGGAAGATTTTTCTATAAATAGGAATCTAACCTAAACCTAACCTAACCTAAACCAAATCGATCTGTAAGTCTCGAAGCTTATGTTCAGTCAAACATGTTTACGAAAAATCTATGAAATTAATAATAATTGATAATGTTATAAAAATTTCAACGCTATTTAAAATTATAAAATTATAAAATTAATGTTCAAAATTGATAACATTAAAGCTCACAAAAATGTACGACTTCATTAATTTTTACCGACTATTACGAATTATGTTCATATAGGTACAAGGAATTACAGCCTGCATATACTCAGAGTGATCTACAGATGCCAGGAGTCACATTCGAAACTGTGAATATGGACAAACTGTATACCTTCATCGACGACTGTGATAGTCTGATCAACAATGCCGTAGCAGTTCCGAACATGAAGGCTGGAAAGTCTCTGCGTCTGAAAGCACGTCGTTCTTGCATGAATTACCAACAGTTCACCTATAGGATGAGCATCAACTCTGACAGGGAAACGAAGGGAATGCTCAGAATCTTCCTTGGACCTGCTTTCGACGAGGTCAAGCAGGACATGGTCTACCTAGGCAAATACAATAACTACTTCGTGGAAATGGACCGATTCGTCGTAACACGTTAGTATCTCGTATATTTTCAATTTTCAATTCGTTCTAATTATAACTTTTCGTATAATTTAACAGGAGTTCGATTACTCCAACTACTAACAAAGTTTCGATCATCATCGGCATTAGTTCAATTAATTATCGTGTGACACTAGCACCATTTTGATAACCTAAACATCAACTTCCAAGTGCTTTTAAGTCTTTAAATATGTTTTTAAATGTTTCCAACCAAGTTTTCTATTCATATACATTTTTATTAACATATCTGATCATCTTGTTTCCTTTATTCGAAACTTTCTTTTTAAGAAATGTGTTCCACAATTATGATCCTATTTATAAATATTTTAACCTTTTGAACACTATGGACATATATGCATTCGGCAAAATCGTTCAACATGAGCTATGAACGCATATATGGGTATTCACATAACTATTCCATTTTGGGCTATGAACACAGATATGGGTTTTAATACAACCATTCGATTTGGGCTATAAATGCATGCGATTGATGCTTAGCACACGCTTAATGTCGCATAACTCAGCGATCGAAGGGTTAAATTCTTGTCTTTGTTTCTTTATCTTTAATCTTTTCGCTACTACGGGTGACTATAGTCACCGGCCACGAGGCGTCATCTACACAAGATAGGTGATTATAGTCACTGGTCACAAAAATTATGCCAAAAATTAAGACCAAATCCTTTTAGCTCTCCTCGCATAGAATTGCAAACGCTATTGGCGTGGTCGGGTTTTCTTTTCTTTTTCTTCTTCAAAAGACTTGGCCCCGAATGCTAAAGACTGCACGATCGTAATGTTTCCATCTTTGGTACGGCACGTAGCGAAGGGGTTAATTTAGTATTAGTACAGGATTTATATCACTAACACTATATATGAGAATTATGAAAAAGATAAACCGTCTGTCGTATGTAAGTTTGGATTTGATGAATCTTAGTAATGAATTCAGAAACTGTTTTCGTATTTTGACGCTAAGGTCGCCACTGGCGTAACGCATTCAAAATGGCGCTAGTATTACGTACTTTATGGATCAAACTTCGCCTTCACAATTGATCATTTAAAAATTATTTTTAACATAGATCGCTTATATTAATAAATTATTTATTATCAGTTGTATTACACTTTCACGTTAAATTATTAATTTGTATTTCACTTTGTGTGAATGTTTGGTTTACCAGTAGACTCATTGGACTTAACCATTCGCTATCTTGTTTTAATGATGGATCGTCTATAATAAGATTTTCGTTAGAAAACAATTATATGCTTCGAAAAACAAAATAACATAAAGTACAATGTTTTTTTTTAAATTAAATATTTTAATGTCATTTTTTTATTCGAATTTTAAATTCTGTCGAAGTATTTACTTTCCGTTAAATATTATTAAAGCTACTTTTGTATTCTTACATTCATCAACAGTGTCAATGGTTTACAAATATTTATAAGGTTCTTGAACAGACACGTATCTGTTTTTGTAGAGACACATCACTCATATAAAAATAAACGCTTCATATCATTTGCCAACAATTAAGAATAAGCTCATACATGTGCTTATGCAGCAAGATAGAGGTAGAAGAATTGGCTGAGTTGTTCTTGCGTTAGCATTTTGCTTCTTTGCTTTTATCTTATTAATTATCTTTCAATAGTCCTAAACAGTTAAGCTTCTTAATTCTCTGCTATACATAATATTTGGTGAATGCACCTAATAAATATCCACGGAGTTTGCAAGCATTTTGCATAGTCGATGGCTTTCACACTTTGATTTACGTCCACGTTATTAAAAATTTAAAAGAGTCTTCTATTTTAACATCTGAAAATGTGAGTCACCCATATTTTAATGTCCATAGTATGTTAAATAATACAAAGTGACATCGAGGTTTCACTTAACATAAATCACAAATTCGACAAACAGTATCTAACCTAAATTCTATCTACTTTTATAGTCCAATATGAAAATAACAGCATTAACACAGACTGCAATCTCAACAAACAGTACCTAACCTAAATTCTTTCTACTTTCGTAGTCCAACATGGAAATAACAGCATTAACATAGACTACAATCTCAACAAACATTACCTAACCTAAATTCTTTCTACTTTCGTAGTCCAACATGGAAATAACAGCATTAACATAGACTACAAACTCAACAAACAGTACCTAACCTAAATTCTTTCTACTTTTACAGTCCACCCTGGAAATAATACTATTGAACGACTTAGTTCAGACTCGTTGGTCACAACACCAGACATGATGCCTAGTGACGTATACAATGAAAAATTGGACAAGGCTATCAGCGGAAGCGAGCCATTCATGTACTCTGAAAGGATGATCGGCATGCCCGAACGTCTCACTCTGCCACGTGGCAGACCAGAAGGTATGAGATTCAAGATGTTCTTCTTCGTGAGTCCCATTGAAGAGAGCACCATGATGTCGTACAATCTACCAATGTTCGGAAAAATAATGTTCGACGGCAAACCGTTCGGATTCCCATTGGACAGACCCATGTGGCCAAAATGGAATATCCCGAACATGTACTTCACAGACGTGTACATTTACAGCCGTGAGAATAACGTTGAAAGTATGCCCTACTGAACGAACGTATTTTTCCTAAACAGCGTTTCTCCTTTATCAACCTTTACAATATGTCAAAAGTATCTTTGAATAAAGGATTTTGAATAAAACTATTGGTTTGATTCATTTGTTAACGTCCTTTCATATTATGTAGGTTATTTAGGTATTTCAGGTGATATTTTATTTGTTGCGGCCCTAGGACCACAAGTCCCAAGTCAAATGGGGGACTGTGTTATTTTCTAATTGTTAGTTATCTTTGACTCGTGGACACTCGATCTCACCCGACCACCACTTGGGTGAATTTTAGCAAGGATCAATAAATCTCCCTTGAAACGATGAGCATAAGGACCCAATTTGTTTCACCATCCATTATCACCGAAGAACGTCGAGACTGATACACACCCTCAATATTATTCACAACCAATAGGAAGACACACAACCGCCACTTACATTTCACAGCAACCAATCAGAATATATACGAATTTATAAAACCACCGAGACAGGAGTCGCATAGAGAGCCCCCAAATTTCAAAAAGACAAGACAATCACGACCGAGGAGTTCTACCTCAATTTAAAGACAGCCAAGACAAACCCACTACGATGAACTCACCCCCAAAGAATAGTCGCACATCAGAACTCTTTAGTTCACCCTTAACCAGGTCTAGCAAGATTAATTTAGAGTAGACCACATCACTGCAACATTGTCGCATCTGCGTAACGGGCCTTACAACCTCGCAAAGCTCCGAACGCGAGAGTTGCAGTGTTTAGGACGCAACACTATTTATGCCAATAACTTTTGTTAACGCTAAACATATCACAGCTAAAATTACTGATTTTTAATTTTTTATTAGAAATTTTACATTCAACGTTTGTTGCGCCGCGTGGAAGTGGATGAGCTCCACGCGGAGGGGGCAGCGTATGGTATACTTGTGATGCCCCCTTATTCTCAGTGTACCAAATCCCTTACGAGACACTGAGCACTTAGGTGGTAATAAAGCGCAGATTGCTGGTTGTAATTACGCTTTATTCTACGATTATGATGTGGGTGTGTGTGATTGGTGTGTGTGTGTGGTGTATCATCTTCTCCCTTGGTGTTTTTCGTTTCGTTTTCCGTCTTCCGTTTACCGTCTTGCGTCTTCCAGTCCTAGTTCACGTCTGTCGTGTCTTGTCTGAGCTCCAAAACCGTCTTACGTCATCTGATGTGTTTTGTTTAATTTCTCACGATCGTTTGATGTCTCGTTCTACAATTTTTTGATCGTCAAGAAGGACGACGAGGCGTGTCTTCCACATTTGCCGTCACGTGTGCAACACGTTATCGTTTTGATCACTTCACTTCGTGATTTTTCTTCTAATACACGTACAATCGATATCTCGGTACCTTCTCTTATTCCATTTTGTTTGAAGTCTTTCTTCTTTCACATTTTCATTTACAGATTATTTGACCTATGTAGTAGGTGTGTTCAGTTATCAACTGGGGGTGACAAATATACGTAAATATACAAAAATATGCACAAAATGTATATATTCAATCAGCATTCAATAATCGAAATATATGAGATGGCGTATTATCGTTTGTTTTTTCTACTCACATTACGAAAGTTATATTTTGGAGATTGTTTTCTTTTAATTTTATGTATAATTATTAATTAAATCCATTATTTATTTCAACAATATTATTCGAAGTGATGAAATTGTTTTTACGGTTATTATGCACAGAGATAATTTTCTTTTTTTGTTAATTCGTTAACCTGATTGGTGAAATGTATAAATGGAATTTATAATACTAAACTATATAAGATATGATATTATGAAGAAAATCTGGATAAACTATAGCAAAGTGTTCTGAAAATTGGATAAATTTTACTTCGCTACGCCTTTAATACAATTAAGTCGTAACTTAACCTAACCTAACCTAACAATTCTTAATCTCGTAATCTTATTAATCTTATAATTGTTGAAATATGCTTAAGTTGGAAATATTGCAGCAAATGTCTTTTTTCATAAGTTAGTAATATGTCTTCTATGTAATAAGAAAATAAAAATAAAACGGTAAAAGCGCATCTGTGTTGATTGAGTACATTTGTGGATATTCAATTTATTTCTTTTAAAATATTATTCAAACAAAAACAAAACAAATAAACTTTTTCAAATTTTAATTACATTGTAACATAAATGTGTATCGTCAAAACTTATATGGGTATTAAATATCTTATAATATTTAGAAGTTAAAAATATAACATAATTAAGTCATTTTATGTAATTCATTTATTTCAAATACAAAATTTGAATGATATAAATAAAAATATCCATTTCCAAAAATATAACATTTTTTATTTCTTCGATATATTTCAATTTTGTCAACCATAAATTTTTGTATCGATGTAAAGCACAAAATATCTACACATATAGAACATATAGAATATCATCAATTTTCAGTTACCTAATTCAGATCTTGTACTAAAATTTTGCAAAATTTTTGTTCAAACGAATAATTAAGAATCGATATATTTAATCTGTTCTTTATCCAAAACGTTCTCTATTAATACATAAAATAAGAATGAATATTGCACTCAAAGCACAAAACAATTTTTTTTAAATTATTCATTTATAATTTTATGTATTGATAACATTATGAAAAAAATAGTTTTTTTTAACTTTCAGTAATTCTAATAAAATTTTAATACAATTTTAATAATTTTTGACATATTTTATTAATTTCTTGCCAGTATATTTCTATTCTAATAAATTCACCTGTCTTTGAGAATCTGGAGTGAACGATATAGATCATCAGGTATTCATAACAAATGAAATGTTTTTCACAATTGAAAAAAGATATAAAGAAGTTGTAAATTGTTTTAAGATCTTTAAATTAACGTATTATAAAAGGAAATTGTATATGCATATTCAGTATTTAATAGGTTTCACTCTATCTCGTTTCATTTCCTTTTCTATTTCCTTTTTATGAAACAAATTCGTTTATAGCGTGATTTAATTTGATAAAAATATATAAAGACATGAAAATAGTTAAATCAATAGTCAAAATATGAACAATTTTCGAATCTAGCTGAACTATTTTAGTTGGAATAAAATTTTAAATAAGACCCAGGTCGTCAAGTCTCAAATCTTATTTAATTTACCTATTATTAAACTACTATACTTTACTACTATATTTTTGCATTAGTATTGATATTATTAATAATTAACGTAATGCTTTTAAATAGTACGATAAAAGAGGAAACGCATAGATCGAAGATTTTCACTCTCATCCTATTTCTTTTTATCCCTAAATATTTCACAATGATATCTACCTTTTGCTAGCTCTATTATCATAATTTCTACTTTATAGTTATATGATGTTACAAGACAAAACTAACACGTAATGTAATTAATATATGCAATTACATAATATTATATAAAATAATGCAATATATAATTTTTATATAAATCAATTATAGTAGATATTTATATTAATTCAACTAATTTAAAAACAGAAGATTAAAAAAGTTTTATACGATTTATCTTCATATTTTGTATAATTTAGTATTATAAATTTCATTTATGACCTTGAACGTCACTCCAAGATTATCAACTTTCTTTCTCCATTTTAATACTTATATTTTACAGTAAAATATGGAAAAGAGTTGAACAACTTACAATGTAATTTTAATAATAAAATTAATAAAATTTTAATAAAATTTTAATCTCAACAAATTTTACAATTTTTAACACTTCAGAAAATGATGAACTTAAAAAAATGATTTATATGTAGGAGTTGCATATTTTTAAAGACTAACGACCAGTTATGTAAATAATGTTCATAAAAATGCATTTGTTCAAGTAACATATTAATAATTCCTACATGTTAAAAATATTGGGTAATAAAATAAATAATGTTGTTCTTGAATGTTTATTCAAATTTCAAGGAACGATATTACTTATTTGGTTACCTAATATATTGATAATATTTAATATGCCAATTATTGCAAAATTTAATTCATTATCACATAACTTTAAATAATATAAAATAATAACATAAATTTTAAGAAGTATTCTAACATCCTTCCATTACTATTACAGTAGAATATTTTATTATTGAAATAATTTACTAGTCAAACATAGTTCTTTTATTACTTTACTATAAATCTGAAAGACGAAACGAATGATATTGATCGTGGAAATGAAATAAGAAATATTTTTTAAATTGTCATAGAAAACACTATTCTATATAATTGTCCATATAAACACAAAATTAATTCAACGTAATTTAGGAAGGTATATGCATGGTAATATTAAGTATTATCCATAGCGATAAAATGTTCAAAACAAATTGGATAATTTTAGAAGAATTACATTTTGGTGTTATTAATTTTGTCCTATGTGGACAGTTAAAGAATATACATATGAATAATAAATTCGTTTTGTAAAATGGAATCAAATCTCTCAATGCATTAATCGAAGAAACCTAATATTTTCTAAAAAAAAATATTAATCAATTTATGTTGAGAAAACATATTTTAACTTTGTGACATAAATAGATTATTACTTTACACCTAAACATGTAAAAGAAAATCAATTTCTTTTTTTCACATATAATACTCATTTCATATGTCAAAAATATTTTCATAAACTTTGGAATGAAAATTCATGAAAGTATCAAAAATATATATACAGGTGACCCTCCTATAACACGGTAAATAGGTTCCTAGAAAATACCGTGTTGCGTGAAACCGTGTTGTATGAGACCCAGAGCCAGTACGAAAATAATTAAATTATGTTTCGAAAACATACTAAAAAGAAATTTCTTTTTTATTTCTACATAAACAACTTGATTTTTATTAAAAATATAAACGTATGTACAACACAAAACAAAAACAAAAATATTATTTTAATTTAACGCAACATTAATTTGATAAATTTCTTCGTTGTCACTGCTTATATAGAAGTATAGTGTTGTACAAAGGTTTTTGCAATTTTCTTATTGTGTTAGAGCTAAACCGTGTTATAGGATGCCGTGTTGCAGGAGGGTTCCCGCAATTTATGAATCGTGTTATAGGAAACCGTGTTGTAGGAGGGCTACCTGTATATAATTATAAAATTGCGTCAAAAGTTTCAATAATATATGTTATCAGACTGCAACGATTCATGATCAAATAAAAAATTTATTTTTAACTATGATTCAAACCCTTTCTCAATTTTTAAATGAATTTTTCTCCAAATTAGAAAAATATTATGCTAGAAAAATATTTCAACTTTGTATAATCATAAATTATAAAACAATGCAATTTTTCGACACAGTTACCTTTTCATTTCATAGTAGTTTTGTATTGCACAAGGACAGACAAATATAAATTTTTTTATCTATGATTTCTATATTTTACTTTTACCAAAAATTTCAATGCACACACTTTCAATATATAATTTAGTATTACATCGATTAGTTCAAAACAGACCAATTTTTGATAATAATTCTTGACGAGAATCTCTTACTGGATAATATGAATTAAATTCATCAAAGGATCAATCATTTATTGTAAGTAATGAATATACTATTGCTATTTGTTTTAGAAAAATAGTAAATAACATCGAAAAATTAATCTTGAAAATAAACTCGTTCATTTTCTGTAAACAGTGACGGTAAAGGAAAGTTTACATGTTTGACAGTATGAAGAAACACCATAATTTTACAAGAACGAATTTTACAACAGCAATGAGTTTTCCATAAATATAATTACTTTTATTATCATACTATATTTATTAGACCATGATCAGTATAAAAATTACAGATACTTATATTCATAAATTCTAATTTTAAACTTTCCTTTATCCGCCACTGTATATTTTTGAACACTAACCAGGGACTCCAACAGCTTGCAAAATTCAATTTTCCTAAATTTTATCGTATACACAAAAATCATAAAAAAGTAACATCTAACACCATATCTAAATTTTATGTATTACGAAGGATAATCAAGAAGAATTTGTAAAATTTCGTTTTCTCGAATCAGTTCTTAAAACAATTATTTATAAGATGTGAAAGAAACTTAACCCTTTGCACTCGACGATTTTTTGGCTAAAGGAGGTTACGAGTAGAAAAATTTTATTTTTTGAGCAGTAAATAACAAATCGTATAATAATTAACACGTAGAATTATTTAATTTCGATACCTAGCACACTGTTACGTTACATTAAATTTGATATATTAATTAATATTAGTCTTTCAAATCTTATGAAATGGTGACTAAAGCTCACCTCTCGAGTGAAAAGGGTTAAAATTTAATACAGCCTAAGAAGCATCACGAGTGAGCAAATTTTTCAAACATCCTGTATAACCAAATTCAACATAATTTCAAATTCGGTTCCTTTGGAAACTGCTATTTTCCCAAATTTCTGGTTTCTCGAAGAATTAAAAATTAAATTTGAAGCTTTTCGCAGATGAACCTAACACTCCTTCAGAGCTGGGGTTACGCACTTTAGACGTGCAATAAATCCACGTATACCATCTTTTCACTTTTTCTCCTTCTCGACACCATCGAACCGAGATTGCCACGTCTGTTATCGTTCCATTTTTAATCTTCTGTCTCCAACGCCACAGGGAACGCACTTTTGACGCACTTTCAACACTTCTTCCTGCGTATGGTCATCCTCAACGCTTCGTCGATCCATCTTAAACATTTCACACCACCTGAATCAAACTCGACCTGTAGCCGAGAACTGACGGAAACTCATTTTCACGGGCAAGAATAATATTCCTTGATGTATTATTTTAATTTCCAAATGTCTACGCCGAATTTCATTGCACCTGCGATCAGGGTACTATGCACGGTGAAATCAAGAATAATAACGTTGGCTCTGCAAACAACAAACTGAAACTGATCTAGATCTACTCCTAACTCAACGTGGCACATAAACCGGATGACGCAATATTTTTCCAACATTGCAAATTACCATTTTTATTACTTCCGATTGCGACAGAAATCGCATGGGAATATCTCGAGTAGCCATGATTCTCTTTATTGCATTTGTTCTGGCCAATTATTCTATTGCATTGTCGAATTTTTCCGTCCAACGTACCTTGTTGTCTTTTATTTCCTTTAGTTCGTGAAAAGAATGAGTGGTATATATGAGTCGTTTATTTTGAAAGTGGCCTAAGTCCATTTATACTTAAATTGAGATATTTAAGGGTTTGTGTTTCAATACAACTAAAAATATACGTACAGGATACTAATGAGTCATACTGCTTAAGTGTATCAAAAGGAGTTAAATTTATAGTTCCTATTAAAATAATGACAATTATTAAGCGAATAATATGCGTTTTCTTACCAAGAATGGAGTTAGGCCACTTTCAAAATTAACAACCAGATTCCTTATAAAATTTGAAGGAGCCCAAGTCCATTCAACATAATTTAAGATGCTTCAAATTGAAAAAAACAATACTCAATTTATTTTATATATCTTTACAACACTTCGAAAACATAATTTATGCAATGCAAAACATTTTTTAACTGCATAAATTACAAAACAATTTACTGCTCATCTACATTTTGCGTGTGTAAAGAAATTATGATGTTCCGGTTGTTTTGTTCTTCCCCATAGGTGAAATAATTTCTAAAATTTAGTATTAAATTTTAAGTTTTATATTTAACTGTAAGTATGTATATTGAGTAAATTTTTTTTAACTGCATTAATTAAACGTACTGATTATTCGACTAAAGCAATTGTCCAAAATTTGAGGTTAGCTTGTTAAATACCAATTAAGTAAAATTACCTTCATCACTGCCTTCGGACATTATCAATAATAAATATCTCAATTTAAGTATAAATGGACTTAGGCCACTTTCAAAATAAACGGCTCAATTATAGAACTAACTCTGAAAACTTATGTGTACAAAATTATCGTATTTACTGGAAATATAAGTAACCTCAAATGCTTTATTGATAGATAACTTGAAGTTGTACATGTAATCACGGGCAACCGGAAATAATTGACAAATGGACTTAGGCTACTTTCAAAATAAACGGCTCATATATTGGAAGGATTTAAGAATTATTTTTCTCATTCTTTTTTGAAACATTTGGGGTTGATAATGGAATTGGTAATGTCATGCATTCGTCTTAGAAAGAAATTAATATCGATAAATAAATAAAACTGCTGCTGTGGATATAATATAGCTTAAAAGAAACGATAGAAAAAATTGGCAGATAATTAAAATTGATATTAATTTGAAGTAAAAAATGAGTTGTATATAATCAAGGTATAAAGTAGAATGATAAACAAGGTTACCTCATAATCAGTGATTCGTCGAAAATAAATTTATAATGAAATTATTTTTAGAAATCTATATTCGGTTTCTTTTAATAATTAAAGTTCTACTTAGGGAAAATAAAGAACTGAAAAGAGTTATGCCTGTAAATGCACCATTTTCTCATTTCTGGAATGGTATCCATTATGTTTGTTACACTCCTTATGTGGAAGAAAACAGGGAATGTCCACTTAGTAATTTTAGGTGTACATTAGAATTACTATATTATAGTTACCAAATATTATAATTATATATAATAATCCGAACTAATTACTATTATAGTTCGTAATTAGAACTATAGCAGTTAGGACTGTATACTTCCTTTTCTGATTTATTAAATAAACATACTTCAAGTTGTGAATAATACAGATAAATTCATTAAATCTTGTTTCTTTATTCGCATAACCTTAAGTATAAGAAATAAACTTTGTCCATAATGCATGTGACATTCATTGCTTTTACCTAATTCTATAAATATTATATATTAGGTTAGGTATATTAAATAAATGTATTTTAGATATACATTAGGTTGATTATAAAATAACGTTGAATTTGTGTGTTCGTAAAAATCTTTTCTCTTTTGTTACCTATTTTCTATAATTTCCTATAATTTTTGAAATAATTGTTTATTATATAGATTGTTGTTTATTACAGGAAACTCAAAGATGATGAATACATATGCATATATATGACCTGCCAATCATACGTATAAATATATATTATATATACTTAAATATAAATTATTGAAAATAATTCTGTTTTTTAATTAATTTGTTTTCTTATATTAATAATATTCTCAGAAAGTGAAAATATATAGGTATCCGACTTTTACTTTCAGCCACTGTATACTATGTACATACTATACACTAATAGATGGTACGAAAATGATATTGATCTATTAGGTTATGATAAAGATCATAAAGACCATAACCTAAAAGCCATAAGGCTACCTATGAGTAATAACAATCTACTAGGTTATGATAAAGATCGAGTGACAAACCACATATATATATTTAATACAGGGTGTGCAATTTTAAACGATAAATGCAAATTACTTGTAAACTATTTATAAAACTATAAAATTGAACTATAAAATTAAATTTACGGAACAAACTGAGAAATGTTTAATTAAAATTAATCTGAAAATTTGTTTTGCAATTACATGGAAAATTATCAAAGCATTTTGGTACATTTAATATAGTAGTTCATAACGTCATAATAATAATAATGATAATAACAATAATATAATGATAATGACAATAATGATGATAATATATCCTTCAAAGATACTTTATTTTGTGTACTTACATAAAACACTTGCTAATTATTCTTTACAGAAAATATGAGAACATAAAAATCTGTCTCAAATTGAAACAAACATCCATCTTTATCTCAATTTATCACCCTCAAAATTGATTTGAAGACCTACGTCAACTATTTTCTGTTCATTTTTGTAAACATCTAAATCGTCTCACCACTGTTCCAAATCACTTTTTGCAGCATGTTTGCGATACATATGACAATAATTAATTCACAATAAACATTGTTACGTTTATAAATATATTAAGTAGTTGACATATCAAATATGTATGATCATAAATATTCATAAATTTTCATTTCTTTCGTTTGTAATAGTATTACAATTACATAATTACATAATTTAATAAAGCTGTTAATAAAATAGAACCCGTCGAAATAAATTATATTAATCGATCCATTTCAGTTAAGCCAATGTTTTACATAATTAGAAATAATATGGACTACTATATGTAATAATTAACAAAATAACAAAAGGAATAATTAATTATTAATTAATTTAATAATTATATTTTATATTATTAAATAATAATACATTTTAAATAATAATTAAAGATACTTCTAAAGCGACGTATAATATTATTAACATTTAAATTATCTCCATTATTATAGTGGCAAAGAAATTACTAGACAAAGGACTTCATAATTCAATGACATGTACATGCAGATAATAAAAGAGATTGAAGATCATTTGGAAGTCATCAGCGTTTTTTCGACATATTACTGTCAATGTTTTATCGTATAACACTATAATCAACATTCAGATGAATTTAGTGACCTATGACACAACGACGTTTAAAAAATCAATTCTAATCTATATTATCTATATTATCACCAAACATATTGTCATTTATAAAATCTATATTATCATCAAATGTACATCTATAAATCATGCAACTTGTCATATTTTCGTACTTTCAACAATAGTAGAAATCGCAAAAGTACACTAATAGCAAAGTATAATAAATATTTATCCTAAATAATAAGAATTTGGCTTATATTATTATTTTAGTTTATTATTTTAGGTAATATATTGCAACTGATGATATAATAACACCGAATTTTTATATTTAAATATTTAAAAACTATTAATACATACTTAAAAATTATTTTACTAATAATACAAATTTTGCACATGTAGACATACTTACATTTCTGTATCATTTACCGAATAAAGACATATTTTCATACGTAAAGTGCGATTACAATGTAATTATTGCGATTACATAATAACACACCAATACAGAATATTACACGAATATCGAACATTAATAGAAATTCAGTGGAACCTACCATGCCCGAGTTAATAAAATGATATGACCGAATGGAAACTTTCAGATAGAGCAATATTTATTTTTCTTTACAGTGATTAATTTATATTTTAAGAAGAATAATATACTTTAACAACAGTGATAATATGTAATATAACCATGATATTCTTTTAATTCTTTATATTGTTGCTAATATATTTTCTTCTTTTTCTTTGCTTATTTTTAATAATTTCTTAACTACATATGGATTTTTTCATTATTTGCATTACTCCTAAATCGCATAAATTTTGTACTGCGTTAAATAGTATTAAATCAAATTCTATTTAGGTTTCTAAACATTTAAATATCCTGTTTCTTATTCTGTAAATGTTTACGCGAAATTATTAATGCTTTTTATGCATTTTACGGTGTTTTTGATGTTTGTTTTCTACTAGCTTGTAAAAGACATTTCGCTTTTTTTTTTCTTTTTTTTTTTAAATTAATATCGTTTATGCTTTCTGTATCGTCATTCTACATAAAATGTTATCGCGTATAATGTCAGTTGAAAATGTTTTTGAGAAAAGGGCTCATAAGCCAAGATGTTCAATCGAGTAAATCTCATCAGAAATTTTAATTTTAATGGAGATGAATGATATTAAAATTTCAAATAAAATTAAAATTAGAATTAAAGTTGAAGGTAATATTTTTAAGCATGTGGTAATTCGTTAAATTATACTTTTGCAAGCTATACGAGCCTGGGTGACAAAGCAAATTTGGAAAAAATTGTTTCTAAATATTACAAAGTCGAAAATGTTATATTTTTCTAAGTCATTTCTGAACGCTGTGGAATATTTAAAATTTTAATATCTCTTCTTTAGGCAGATATTAATACAACATGAATCACGAAACAAATGATTTTAGTAGATTAATATTATTATTCCCATAATTAGACTTTCTTTGTATGCAATACAAAAATAAAGTTAAAAATTATATTTACCGATATTATTTTTCATTATTTATAATACTTACGTAATATTTTGAAATATACGCATATTCAGTATTAAAAAGAAATATATAATTTTGGAAAGAAATAACCTTACCTTTCATTCCACACATACTTCTACCTTACTTTTTATTCTGATCCATGTGTAACACGATTTTTATAACACGACGTTTTCCTGAAACCTAACCTAACCTTTTGAAGTTGAACCTAACCTAAAATCCTCGTTATACAAGCATCACCAATACTTATTATTTCAATAATCATTTATTTTCATTTAATATGTATAGTTAGTGATTTATTTTTATGTATAGGTCAATATAAAACATGAAGCGATAACTATTGCTCTTAGAACAAAAGAATACATGAAAAGAAAAATATTATAGAGGAAGACTGTGCAATTCTGATAGGTTAAAAATTGTTTTATTGACTATTATGACTAAAAATAGTAGTTTCTAAATTTCAAAAAAAGGAATTTTTCGTCTAAGTAGTACTTAATAAAAGAAGAAAAATGTTTTTTTGTGAAATTTAATAATAAGAATTGATAATTCGCAAAGACAAAAACAAGCAAAAACAAATTTATGAAAAACGAAAATTATCACTGACAATCGGTATCGACCAAAATAGATTTTTAGATTGAATTAATTAAATATATAAATAAAAATTATTCTAAAACATTTTTCTATGTACATCTCAAATAAAATATCGATATTCTCTTGGCTATTTTGTAATTTGAGATATTCTGTAAAAACAAACCAAAAAAGAAAAAAGAAACTAAAATCCATTCTCTAATT
Organism: Eufriesea mexicana; assembly: GCF_001483705.2. NCBI lineage: Eukaryota > Metazoa > Arthropoda > Insecta > Hymenoptera > Apidae > Eufriesea > Eufriesea mexicana. The sequence continues at coordinate 486,154 of NW_016910740.1, read as the reverse complement.
TATTTTGGACTTATTACTGGTACTTATTACGTAGACAAAAAAATTTTTGTGCATATCAGTATTAGTCCACGCTAAAAATTGCAACATCAGAGATTGTAAAATGTTTATTATTCTTAATAACGTAGAAATACCTATGACAAAGGAATTAAGTTATTTATTTATTCCAAGTGCAAAATATGAACTTTGAAAAACATCTTCCGACGAATGTAAATATACTTATTACGTCATGAAAATTCGTCATTTTTTCGATTTTTTCTTGATTTTGTAGCAATTTACTAATTATTCTTTTTTTTGTAATATACCTGTTCTAGGGTCTTACAAGAATATCTACAAATTTCTTTAAAAAGGGAAATAGTTAAAAAACTATAATTTTACCAAGTGCTGTTCGTTCTATATATATTTCTTGAATGTACGAATCTTTATATGAGCCGTTCATTACACAAATCGATCAACTCCACTTTTTGAAAAATCTTAAATTTAAGTGTCAAAGCACTTGGTATAGACATAACTTTTTATATTTATAATAACTTTCGCTGATAATTAAGATTGACACCATTAAACGACAAAAATTTTTTGACCACTGAATAATAAATAATTTATTTCAGAGGTCACTTTGATTAACTCCGTACTCTAATGTAAATCGTTGCAATAATGCAACTCAAATGCACTAGCAAGCCATGAATGATAACGGTGAATTTTTGAGTGTCGTCTTATCAGAATTTAAGTAAAATTTAGTAAAATTTAAATTTATTACTTTTTCCACTTGCCAAATCGATTAACTCTTCCAGTAACATAAAAATGGGAACATTACTAACGATTACCTTTTGACTATTTTTTCTTATAAATTTTATATACCGTTCTATGAAAGTTACATTTGTATTTATGCATTCTACGATATTTATTTCGATTTAAATTATAAAGGGAATTTTAAGAAACAATATACATTATTTCATTGCATTTCTCCAGTTTTTGTTTTATGGAGTTAATCAATTTGTGCAATGAACGGCTTATATATCAATTGTAAATTTACTCGTGCAATGCTTCATAAAATCGAGAAACAATGGAGAAATAATACGGCCCTGACATATGTAACTCGTGTTTACAGTATTAATTTAATTTTCTAACAAAAGTACAAATATCTAGAGAAAGAAGCGAAAACTAACTTTGGTCGATACTGCAAGACTTTCTCCTACTATTTATTTATTAATTTAATATTTGAAATCATATCGACGAAAGATCCAATAAGAGTTCACCAGTTTAAAAACATAATTTTGAACATTAATAAATAAATTATCAATCCATTCTTTGAACATTAATGAAACAATCACCAAATTTGTTTGAGAAAATATTTATCTTAATAAAAATCTATAGTCAAAATCTGTAATCTTTCGAGTATTTGAAACTAAGCACATCAAAATTTTATCAAATTTTTTTCCAACATGATTTTATATTCCATAATACGTTTCCGTATTATTTCAGAAAAATAATAATAAATTATCTCGGTCGATTTTCTTTTCAGCGAAATTTCACTCACAACGAGCCGTTTTCAACAATACATAACAATAGTTCGAGATAGACCTAGACTTCTGGAGGGCAGTAAAATTGCAACTTCGATCTTATCTAAACGAAAAGAAAACAGCACATGGCGAGATAATAATTATCGACACTCTATTACGCGAAGATTTACTCAACTGAACCTGCCACATTGACTTGAGAGAGCTTGGTCAATGATAGGGTAAGAACCGATAACCGTGCAATATTAAAAGGCATAGGAGCGAGTGAACTTTCTGTGTGTCGAATGTGAATGAACTTCTTACGTATTAGACACGAGCAAAGATCATTAACCCCTTGAGTGCTCTCTAAAACAACGTTAAAATATGTTAACATGAGCATTTTTTTCATGACTCAAACTGATTTTAATATCATAAATGATATGGAATGTATGTGCCAAATTTTAACAATTATCCCTTTTATGGTCAAATTTAAGGACAAAGAAATTATTGCTTACGCACCATAAACAGCTTCTAGAAGTATTACTTTTCTGATATAAAATTTATCCAATAAATAATATATCCATAGAACTTTATTTTATTAAGATCTACGAGTATCTCGAATATTTTTAAAACATCTTATTTTGTTAGCAAGAAATTTGAAACTCAGAAATCTAGGTGGAGGGACAATCGTAACCGAGAAAAATATTGTCACGTATTATATTTAACTCCTTAAGAACCGAATTATTTTACAATGTAATTCATATTTTGCAAAATCAGCCAAAAATTCCCGAACTTTTTCATAATCGATTTAATAAGCGATTTTATGGAAGCCAATAACGTATCGTGATCAAGATATTTTATATAAATATTTATATAATTTATATATTAATTATATA
>NW_016910740.1:468448-482443 GCF_001483705.2 Eufriesea mexicana | reverse complement strand
TTATATTTATATATTATTATATATTATTATATATTTATTATATATTTACATATTTATTTAAATATTTATATAATATTTATTTATGTATATATTTATGATATTTTATATAATATTTTATAAAATACAAATGTACAAAATTTCGTGTCTCATTGTGCTCTACCTGTACACAAGCTTTTATTGCAATCAAAATTTTCTGCTTACATGAATTTCCTTATAGTATAGTGTGTCAATATCTTTTTTATCCACTATTATTCTTATATTGCAATTATAATTCGTTAATTTATAATTTGTTATTATTATGCTTTTTCATGGAACTTGTTCTTTTCACTTGTATTCTCTTCATCTGCTTCAGTTCATCTCCCAATCCACTCAAAAAACCCTCAGTTCTTAATTCTTTTTTTACCTTTACATCCTCTTGTCATATATATTATCGTTTCTTCTTCCTTCTTACGTGTCCTGTACACTCTATCACACTCTAACATCGCTTTCTCTTCATTTCATCGCCATATTTAAATTTTGCAATTATACTTCTTTCTTCTTTCTTCATCCTTGTCTTTAAGTATTTTGGCATCTCCTCTGTTGCAAATTTTTAAATATACTTTGTTATATTTCGACTCGTTAATTTTCTAAAAACCCTCTGTTTACCCACTGTCTTAACCCTCTGTTTCTTTTTCCCATTTAATAATTAAATTTATTTCTTTTACTTGATCGGTATATATTTATATATGACTGTCAATATGAATCAATTTCGAATGAAAATAAATTATTCTATCATTATTTGAGTCATTCACAGGCCATAATGGTTATTTTCATTTTTTAAACTTTCTTAAGTTTCAATGCCAAAATACTTGATTAGGGCATAATTCTTTATACATATTTGAAATAAATTTATATTTTTTATTTCGTGGAGTTAATCAATTTTGCAATGAGTGGCTCGTTTGTTACTTAACTCGAGTAGGGAAAACAAAGAAAAGAATGAACAAATAGGTATCAGATAAATTTACATATGCACCTCTTAATACGTTGTGATAGCTTTTTCGTTTACGTTTGTAATAGATGGTATTATTTTTAAATGAATAATGAAATTATTAAATTATCGATTAGTGTTACGTGTGTAATTAGAAAAATGTTCAAGACTAAATCAGAAATGTCAAGGAAATGATTTAATTTCTTATTCTATTATGCAATAATTTATATTGCAATAAAATAAAATAATTTTTGCCAAAACAGTCAAAAATTGGAACGTTAAATTGAGCTTGCAACTTCGTCGTAATTAATTCTTGCAATGTATTATGTGTTTGAAGCACGAAACTTTGAATATTTTGAAGAAAACACGTATGACTTAGATCACTGTCATAGTCACTCGAATGTTCTTCCTTCCAGCTCAAATAATTTGTGATTTCTCAATTTCCCAGATAGTTGGCGATAAATCGATGATCCTTACAATTAGGCTTACGAATTATGATAAATGCAACGATTAATTTATTTTGAGGCAAGAAATAAGAATTCAACAAATTGAAAAGAAACTGTGTTGTACATGAGAATGAAAAATTCAGGCTTATCTGAGTTATTGACGATCAGCAGTGAGTGCTGAATGTGTTAATGATTATTCAGAAGCTTAAGGAATAAAGATAACCAACAAAAGAAGTAAACAAGATCCATGTGTAACCCTTTGCACCCGGCTGTCTCCTCTCAGTGGACATATTATACGTCATATACATCTAGTAAACAACTCGAATGTTCCCTTATGGTGACATGCAAAGATTACTGATAATTCTGTGGCTGTAAAGAGAAACACTGCATATCAGAATTTCAAAAGATTTTAGAAAATAATTCCATGGTATATACGATATTTGCTTCAATAACATTTGTTGCAGATATGATCCGTGGTGGCGCTAGTGAGTTAAATGGAGAATAGTCGACTGCTGAATCACTTACTCGTGAAAGTGTTAATCGGGTAGCAAAGTACATAATTTATATATTTGATAGGGAAAAAATGGATAAAAACAAAGTTTGTATCTTTGAAAAAATTATGTAAGTTAACCGAATATTATTAACTTTCTACATGCAAAAATAATATTTTTTAATTTCAAACTTCGCTTTCCCAAAAAATGAAGTTGAAAATCTGTCATCTGTATTAACTGAGAGTTTTGGCTTGTTGGAATTCTGTTTCTGTTCATTTCACTTTTGTAAACGTTGACAATGTTATTATCTGTTTTCCGTTGTTACTGCTATAATTCTGATTTACAGTGGAATAATTCAAAAATAATTATTCCAAATAACGTTAATTATTATTTGGTAAGTTATATATTCCAATTTGTTAAGTTCTTTATTTGCCAATTAATTAAACAATAAATAGAAAAATTGATTATTTGAGAAAATAAGGTTTCTTTCTTAATTGACAATTTATTTCTCAAATGATATTTAAATTTGAACGATAAATATAGTAATAATTGTAATGATACTGTTAGTGAGAAACAACGACAATGTAAATATTTAATGCATATTGTGCAATCAAAATAATACTAAACGAGAAATTGGAGACCTAAAGTTATAAAAATTTACTAATAAATAATAACTAAAACATGAATTAATATGTGCATTATATTTCGAAGGATTCATTAATAACGTATTCTGTTGTGAATGTAGATTGGTCACTGACCTCATCAAGACTCTACCATTATTTATTCCCTCCTATTCTAATAATAAAAATCTATAAACGTATGAGTTATGACAACGTCTAGACTATAGTCTACGATCGACTATGACTATAAAATGACGAAACAATTAAAATAGCAGTATCAGTTTGCTTTTTTGTCTTTTTATGTTATTAATCTAACCACTGTATTAGTTGAAACAATAATACAGCTGATATCATTCCTGTTATCAATAAAACCGTTGTATTCTGTCTTAATATCTCAATCGACTTGTGCATCTCAAATTGCTATTTGAAAATTCTATATCGACTATTAAATATATATATATAATAAATAAAATGTATAATATATATAATAATAAAAATATATATATATCGACTATTGTTTATATGTTTCGTTATATATGTTTATTAATAATTAATTGATTAATTAAACTTTTTAATAATAATTTAATTATCAATTAATTTATCTCATTAATAGTAGTTAATTTAACAATAAATTTACTAATATTATTAACACATTAGGAAATAGTACTTCTTCAACTTTAAAATATGCTTCAGAACAAAGTCTTACCTTTAATACTGAACAAAAAGACTAAAAATATTGGTTACCAAGAGACAAAGAGGACCCACCCACAGCTATAGGCTTTAATTCTCGTTTTATACGAAAACTAAAACAGTACATAAGTTTAAATTGCACAATAATAATACTTTAATTTCTATTACATTTTCAATTTACTAAAAGATTATTAACATTTTTTTTATATTTTCTAAATATTTAAGAAGCCCATATAGCATCGGACAAGCGAACTATACCTATAATTAATATTTCGATTTACAGGGTGTCTCATTTAAATCGAGTGTCGAAAAATTTATTTCAAGGTCATTTCACTATTTGTATCAATTACTCAACTTTTATAAATTTTTCGTGTTCAAGGACAAGTGAAGATCATAATACTACAGGTATTTCGGTTTTATGGCGACATTAGAAAAGGGCATTATAAAATGATTCTCATTTTAAGATTAAAATAATCTCGTTTAAAAAATACTTCGATGGCTTTGAAATTTCAAAAAATATGACCTTGTAGTAAATATTTTGCCTATCATCATATTTGCTCCTGTAAACTAACCAGTGCTTTCCTTTGACTTTTTTTTTCTATCAGTAACAATAATAAATTTTACAAATATCTTGTACAATTTAGGTGGGACACCCTGTATATCTCTCTTCTTATTTCATTTTTTCTGACAATGAGATTCATATGTAGCATGTTTCATCTACTGTAACCAATTATTTTGTACATAACATAATAGGTATAGTATTAAACAGTACCGAAATATTGTGATTGGAACGATGACGTCGGTTTTATTTCGTTCATTTTATCAAAATTTTAATATTCGATATCTCGCAAACGAAATAATAAAATTCTTAGATAACTAGCCTCTGCAATTTATCATTGAGCTATCATAACGACAAGACCTATTTGACCTGTAGGACAAAAACATATTACTCATTTCGCTGACTGCCCCCACAAAGTCCGAATTCACACCATCGGTTTGTCACTAGGGGTCAGGTTATTTTCCCTTGCTGAAATTTTTGCGTGCAGCTAGTCACAGAAATACTCGTACCCTTCCTATCGTTGACTTTGAATGGTTGCTATTTACAGTAGATTTTCTTCATTAGAAATTTTCTTCAGTAGAAATTCTTCTAAAGTGCATCGTGTGTTAGATTAACTAAGCTTTCAAAATACTGTAACTTTGATTAAAAAGCAACATGTTAATAAAAGAAAATAGAAATTTGAGTATTGTATGTTGAATTAACTAAGCTTTCAAAATACTGTAACTTTTATTAAAAAGCAATATGTTAATAAGAGTAAAATAGAAATTTAAGTATTGTATATTGAATTAACTAAGCTTTCAAAATATTGTAACTTTTGTTAAAAAGCAATATGTTAAAAAAAGGAAAATAGAAATTTGAATATACTTCAACAAAATTCATAGAAATATTCGTATCGTACAAGTTATATTAATAAAGAATTAATTAACTAAAAACAGAGAACTGTATTTGTAAATATTTTGATATTGAATTTGAATAATTTAAATAACAAATTATGCATTTTTTTCTCTCTTTTTTTAGAGTTTAGTGTCACATCGACAGCATAGTTACTAACGAAAGATTTTTAGTTTTTAAATTTGATGGTACAGTCGGATCTCTTTTGAATATTGAAGGGTATTTTTCGTATGTTTCTGTTATGTTGGGATCGTATTTAGGAGTTTATATAGGAGTCTTTGTATAATATAATCAGGAATTCAGATTCAACAATAAAGATACGAATATTTCTGTAACTCACTGTACATAGAAGCAAAATTTTAATTTCGAATGCAATGACTAAATTCCTGCCGATGGAATTCTCTTATCTAATCGTGAACCACTTTCTCCCCTATTAGTATCTCGAGTTATAGATGGTCGAGCAACAACGCGGGATTTGAATGACAAAACATTTTGAACCTTCATAAAAGATTCTTGTTCGATTTAAAAATTTTAACGCGATATTTAGTACTGTTATTCCCTCCAAACTGTCATTTCCTTTCATAGCTAACAAGGAATGATGCCCAACCAGGAAATTCAAAAAATTCTAATTTAACTATTTTAGTAACTTTAGGGATATATGGGGTACATATAGATATCATATAGATGTATTACACAATTTCTTTTCCTGCAGAAAATCATTTTAGAGGTAAAAATTGATCCCCAAATCTGTGGTTGTAAAGAAAATGGCCGCCTGCCGTGTATTTTCGTTTTCCAGATATTGCCATTTAAATCTCTGAACATGAATTCTTAATAGCGGGTGGTCGAATTGTCTAACTTTTTTGAACGTATGAAATTTGTTTTTATTGATTAATGAACGAACTAAAATTTTCTAAAATTGTGACTTGCTGCGTTTTTTCTTACCCCCACAAAAATATTCGGCTAATTTTGTTGTAATTCGAATTCTATAGAAAACAGGAAGAAAGTTTTTAAATTTTTAAAACCCTTTGTGTAAAATAAATAAATTATACAAGCGGAAAATTATATTATTAAAGTGTCTTTCTTAGTAATCGAAGAAATTTTCGAGCTCCTTGTATTACTAACTCGAGTTGCGAGAAGCAGCATTCTTCTATCGTTTCAATAGGAAACAATGCTTTCAATTATCGAACTTTTCTAATGTTTCTTCACTAGACATACTTACATGTGAACAAGATAATGCAAGATAATGCAGACACGATATCTCAGTGCATAAACATGTTTTGCAAGCTGCAGGAAATATGCATTATCGTTACGATAATTAATAGATTTTCTATAAAGATTTTCTATAAAATTACTTCGCTGAAAGTACAACGATTTTATATAATTTATTTCTATATCAATTTTCCTCGAAATATTTAATCACCAGTGAATGATCAGCATAATCAGAAATGAAGAAAAAAATTTTTTTTATTCGAAGCTTCGTTTTTCAGAAAATCGACTTCGAATGTTAATCAAGTACGCGTGTACAAGATGGATGGGCCATCAGTATTGCATCGTAGTCGGTGGATATTCAAAGTCGATTTTCTTCACAACGAAGCTTCGAATGAATACAGCTTTTTCTTTATTTTCGATTTGTTTTTTCCCGTAGAATCATTCCTTTCCTAGTTATACTACCGATAGTGATGTGTCAATGGTCATCTAACAAGAGGAGTGCAAGTCCTTCGGGTCACCGATTGAATTGAAACTTTGTAGGTTTGTAGATATCGTCATGCAGTTCAAGAATATATATCATTATAGCCGCCACTACTCGATAGTTTTTGAGATATTTCCAATTAAAGTTTTATTACTTCGGTAACTACTGATTTATTTCTTGTGGTTTTCAAGTGGTGATGTGGCTTTTAATAGCGACACCCGAAAATTCCTATGATGCAAGTCCGGGGTTCGACTCCTGTCTCTAGTTGATTTTTCTTCTTCGATCTATTTTTTATTTCATATTCATTTTTCGCCTATGGAAACATTGTAAATTAACAATTGTAGATCAAATTTCTTAATCAAGAAAATTTATTTTTTACGACTTCTTATGCTAGTATATATTTGTTACAGAATAATAAGAATACAATGCAAGGAAAACAATTTTCTATAGCAACCTTATCAACCCTTTGACTGGGAAACGAGAATGCACCGCTAGATGCAAGATTTATTTTAATATATTTTTGATGTTCTAATAAAAATTTTTAATTGTTCAATGGGGCACTTATTATTTCAAAGTATGTTCTAATTAGCGGTTATATTCAAAATGTACTAATTGTCAATTTTCATTCAATCTTGTTCAATGTAGTTTAAGTAGTTCAAGCGCTCCTGTCACCAATGACCACCGTGGCAATCAAAGTGTTAATATCTAGTAAATATCTCAAAAACTGTTGAGTAGTGGCGGCTATAATGATATATATTCTTGAACTGCATGACGAAATCCACAAACCTACAAAGTTTCAATTAAATCGGTGACCCGAAGGACTTTCACTCTCCTTGTAAGCCAAAACTAAGTGAGAGCACACTCGGTGAATATTCAAAATTGATTTTCTCAAAAACAAAACTTCGATTCGAAAAATTTTATTCTCCTGTTTTGATTCATTTCTGCATGTATTAAGTTATCCCATATGTTCTTTCCACGTCACGCTATGTATGTCCTCGAGCCAGCTATGTTTGTAAACATGCAGGATTATCTATTCTCCGTTTATGGCATCGTTTTCGGTCGTCCCACAGCTCTTTCAAAGTACGTTTCGTTAGTGACAAAGTCTGTTTTAAAATCTTTTTCTACGTCGTTCAATATGGATAGCCAAAAGAAGCATTTGCGGCATGTTATGTCATTGCTTTAAAAAAGGTAGTAGTGAAAAAGACACTGCAGACGAGATTTGCAGCGTTTATGAGAGTGGCACTGCGACTATGCTATACTACGACCTTGCCCCATTCGATTATTACTTGTTCCTTTCATTAAAAAATTCCCTCCGTGATAAATGTCGCAAATCCGAAAGCGAAATAAACATGCACCTCGATGAATATTTTGCAAGTAAGTCTCAACAATTTTGGAAAGATGGCATAATGTCTTCCTGGGAGATGGAAGAAGGTAATAGAGCAAAACGGTTCATGTATAATACAATAACTCAACCTTAAACAACAAATATCGTCTATTGATTTCGCATCAAAATAAAGAAAGAAACTTTTGGGACACCCTAATAGGATCGCCTCCTTTCCAGTTATACTACTGAAGTGGGTCGCAATAAGTATGTCGGCGCTCGTCGCGGCCGTCGGGACAATAATCACGGCGTCGTAGAAGGTTTCAAACTGTCCTGTGGTCCTCTGACTTAGGAGCTTTTAAAGCGGTCGAGTGTTCGCGGAAGGGGTAGAAAAAAACCGCCAACCCGCGCGCGGGAAAAACTAAGTTTTCGCGGGAAAGGTTTACGCGGGAACCGCCCTCGCGCGGGAAAGTTGTGATGACCGCCCAGGGAGGTCGTAAATTAAGACGACAGTTGGTCTGCAACATCGCTGCCTGGCCCCAGACTAATCCCTGGCATGACATTGACGATAGCCAATGCCATCCGCGGGACAATGCCTGTTGACCTGCAGCGACTGCTGGTATGTTGCGGGGACGTACCCGGTGCACACTCGACCCTAATGTCCCTGCTCCTTTTGCATGGGCGTAATGGCGGAATCCTAGCCGCTACACTATTATTGCAAAACTATATACTACTGTTGCCAACCCTATATACTTGAAGAGGAAACCAAGATAAGGGGGATGAGATTGAGAAGGATGAACAAAGCGATAAGGTGTGAGAAAAAAGCGAAAGGGTCCATAAAAGAACTAGTAAAGGGATGTGTACAGCAAGGAAAGGGAGTGGGGCAACGGACGAAAAGGATGATGAGGAAAATTAAGAAAGAGAACATTAGAAGAGGAAGGATTAGGAAAACAAGAAATGGATGGAATGAGAGGGCGAATGGAAACTGTAGAAGAAAAAGCGATAACAAATAGGAAAGAAGGAGAAAAGAATCTAAGTATAATAACGATTACAAGATACTGGTAATAAAAGAGAGGCCATAGTACTTAGGGGAAAGGATGATAAACAAAGAGAGAAGGCTAATTGCAAAATACAGGTGCGGAAATGAGGTAAAGTATTGGAAAAGTACTGAAGGGAAACATACAAACTATGTGGAGAAGATGAGGAAAGTGGAGGTAAGTAAACGATAGTAGAGATAATTAGATGAGTAAGTATATGGAATGTGCTAAAAGAAGGCGTGTGAACAAGAGGAAAAGAAGTGCTAGAGAGGTCACTAGTAGAAAAAGGAAAAGGTATAGAGACGCTAAGAAGATTTAAGAAAGAAAGAGGATAGATATAGAAGGAATGGAGTAAGAATGTGCAATGTGAGAAGAAAGAGACAAAAAGAAGCAAGAAAAGGAAGGAAGCAGTCGAAGCCATAGATGAAGAGAGTCAAAGAGGAAAGAAGGGAGAAGAGCAAGAGCAATGATAAATAAAACAAAAACTAAAAGGAAAATATGGCCAAATTAGATTAAACTAAGTTAAATTATATTATATAACTTATGAAGTAACGGTTTAAAGAAAAGCACAAAGTGGTTCAAATGGTTAAAATGTAAGTTAAAGATATGGAAAACCAGAAGCTCGTCCTAAATCGAAAGACAAGGACTATGATCAATAAATATATAAATATATTACAAATGTATATAAATAATTTATTATTACTATTATTATTATTTTTCTCCCTTCCCGGGATTCTCCAGCGGCTTGACGGGACACTGCCAGGTCCAACTTGGTTTTTAATTTATAGTTTGTAAATGTGGGTATAGTATTGTGAAAAGTGTCAGTAATTCTGGTCTGTATCCTGAATCTATTGTCTCTAGTTTTGTTGCGGTGTAATAGCAACGCATGACTGCTCTATTCATCTCGTCAGTCCACTTCATGCGTTGCCTGGGTTTCCCCCCAAAACATCCATGGTCCGGTGTTTGTGTATTTTGTATGGTTTTTATTGTTATTATTATTATTATTATTCCCTTTTGTCACGGAATTTACTGGTTGATTTCAAGGAAGAGAATGGACTTGAGCCAAGTAGCTCTTTTAGTTGTATTATTTAAGAAGGTTCTTACTATATTACATATTTTTAGAACTATGACTTTCTGTATAGTATGATGTACTGTTGGTTTAATGTTTATGTGACTAAAATTTATAATGGACGTATGTGGTGTGATCCCAGTTACGGAGATTGTTAGTGGGACTAAGTACATTTCTTTCTGTTTTCATATTATTATTATTATTTTCATTACCATCCTTGTGAGTCCTCAGAGTTTCTTTGGTTCATGCTCAGCATAGACGGGTTGTACCAGGTTTCTGCTGACGTTTCTATTGTAAAAATTCTCCTGCCACTGTTGTGCGTAGTATGACTACATTTTGTACGTATGAGTGTATGTACGTTGGTAGGCTTAGTGATTGCAGGTTCTGTATGAAGAATTTCGAAGTGATGTCTGTCGCTGAAATTATAAAGGGGACTATTGTTAATTTTTTCTGGTTACTTTAACTATTGTTACTCTTTTCCATATCCTTGTTACTTCTTGTGCTAGTGGGGTGTATTTTTATAATTTTTTTCTTTTTGTGTATTTTCTTTTTAGGTTATGGTCGTTTGCTACGACTATGTCCATTCAGTGGCGCTGTAGACTATATCGGGCACCGAATAAGTGAATAAGGAACGTGCTGTATGCAATCTGTATGAGTTCTCCTGTCTTTTCCTCCGTGCCCCCCTCGAAAAGCATCCGCCTTGTCGAGGTGAGGGGACTCGATTGCACAATCGCGAAAAATTGTTATTTCCGTTCCCACTGTTACGCGGAAAATAAATACATTGGTTCTTTCTTTCTTTTTTTTAAAGAAGACGTTCAGCCATGGTTGGGTGTCAACTATATTTATTAACACGTTGACTGCCGTGGGGATTACCGGTGGGTGGCACTCGATTTAACTACAGCGCCGTGGGGGCCACCGGTGACCCGATTATACAACACATTAAACAAACACGTTAAACACGATTATACAACTCACCTTATTTGCTGTAAATAATATTTCAACATAATATACATCGCATAATAAAAAATTCATGTTGGCGTCATGGGCAAACCACGTAAAATGGGCGTCAACGTATCAAACGCCACGTCGGTCCCTAGGGACTTTCCGCACGGCCCAGAAGGGTCCTATTGACGGATAACTGTGGCGTGAACGAAACGACACGTAAAATCGTCGTGGCGTTTAACGTGTTAATAATTTTCAGCGTAATACAAATAAGAGTTTGATGGGTTAAGATCATTGACTTGGTTGTGCGTAAATGGAACTGGCCGAGCCACCAGCTGGGCCGCATTTATATGACGTTTCCCGGAATATGACAAAACTTATCACAGGTAAGACGATCCAAATGTTATCACTCTTGTGGATAGCGTTTTGAGCAGGTAAGAGGACCATTGCGATGTAGCGGCCGGAAGTAACGTGACCTATGTTCTACTATTGCTGTGGGCAGTAGTCGTTTCACTCACATGTGATCCTCCATTTCGAGTTGTAAAAACTCATTGTTTCGTGTGTATTGTGTATTGCTCTGTGCTATCGAAAGAATTGGTCCTTCGACCCGGATGTCGGCATAAAAGTCAGAATACTAATGCAACGCATTAAACACATTCACCCTTGTATTATAATAAATGAAAACCTACAAACCTCAAATTGACGTAGCTCACGTTTATAAAGAGACGCAAGCGTCGTCTGATTTATTGTCCCCAAGAAAGAAAAGTCGGACGAAACAATGTCGATGATGTACGTGGTCCTGTTTGTTTTGTCTATGAGTTTATGTATGTGGGATTGGAATAAGTACTGCCCCGAAAGAATGTCAAGTGTGTTTGGGCTTAGAATGAAAGTGACCGTGTGCAAAAGGTTCGACTGCAAAGAATGTTTATGGTAGAGTCGAGTGAAAATTTAGGGATGCGTCCAGAGTGGTTGAAGTACCTGGTCCACCGAGGTTGCGTGGGAAAGGGGCATAATTGGAAAGGAAAGCCTGGGTATGGAAAAGGACAGGATGAATGCTTTAAATGAGGGTGCAAGGGCGCGGGTAGCTCCAGTCATCAGTCTACAGTCTGTAACAGTCTTCAGTCTTTAAGAGTTCTTAAACTAGTGTCTAAGAATATGTCGGTAAGAAGTCAAAGTCGAACATGCCCATAGCGAATCCCTCCTGTTTCATAGCCGTCAATCTACGTATAAGCTTATTGTATTTTACTAAGAAGTAAAACAGCGCTATTTTAGCCAATCCACCCAAACCGATCCCTACATGTATGTATCCGATCTGGTAGCTGTAGTTGTTTTGTCTGTGAGTATAGGGTTGTCCTAGTAGATTTTGTGTTATTTTCTACAACCTGCAGTGGATATACTTACAGTAAGATTGAGTGGTGTTTGTGAGTTTGTGTTTACTTGTCAGGACTATATGCAGAATTTTTCCAGCATTCTTATGCTTGTCTGCATATTCGGTTGTAGCTAGTAATTTACAGCTTGTTATGATATGGTCTATTGATTCTGTATGTATGTTACATTTTCTACATTTGTCTGTTAGTACCTTAGTACCTACAAAGCAATACTTGGGCCTACCTGGCTGATGATAGATAATAAATAGCAGTCTCGGATTCAGATCGAATATTAACACTAGAACTACCGATCTTTAATGGGTACCTAACTAGCATGCACAAATTATAGTAATTTCTGTGGTAGTGGTTACATATATTTTTAAGTATATATGTGTTGAGATGAGTGGAACACGTATGCATGGGATTCCAATATGTAATGAATTCAGGTTATTATGATAAATGAGTATGCGTGTAATGATTGAGGTGTGTGTGAAGTGTATGTCAATGTAATGTATGAAGAAGAAAGAAAAAAGAGAGTGATTTCGGATACGTTAGTTGCAATTGAATTATAATAGTGAGAAGTCGTGTCATAGAGTAATTGTGAGAAATTAATTATATTTAAACGTTATATTTGTGTTTTATAATCTTTCTAATTAAATAAAGAATTGTTCTTGTTGTTATTAAAATTTCATCCACCACTAAAAATTTCAGCGGTACGATGAATATGAGTGAATATATTGATTACAGTTCTTTCTTAATATAAGTTGACACCAATTTTATTCTTAAAGCAGGTGCATGTGTTCGATGATTGCAAAAGGGAAAATTCTGAGACCAGTCATTTTGACTGGGTTGGTAGTTCTAGTGTTAAGGACGATATCTGGAGTGCACGTGAAAGGACAAGTGATCGCTTGCAAAAATTGTATGGATGGAATGTTTATGAGTGATCGAGAGAGAAAACCTGCGTGTGAAAGAAGAGAGACTGCTAGGTTTAAATAAGGGTGGAAGGGCTGCTTGAGACAGTCCTCTTCGGAGTTTTTAGCGAGAGTTGACGTGAGAGTGTAATCATAAATCAGTTATCAGTCTAATCTTTTATTTATTCATTTACTTATTTATTTATTTATTTATACGGGATTAACCCATTAGAAAAATTACAAGAAAATTATTACAGTGAGGTATAAAATTAATGGTAACAAAGAAAAATAAAAATAAAAATAGTTTATACTTTATGGAAACTTTAAACAAAAATTTAGTTTATACTTTACTCTTAGTCTCATTTAGCTCGTAATAAATATATATTTGAGAATAAAATAACATCTCTTATTCTGTATACTTGTCAATCAAACAGTATCCCTACAGCTATACTGTCTTTAATTATGTATTTCCTGTAGGTTCTTGTGTTACTATTATAAACCCTTCTGTTTGTGAGAAGATGATTCCTTGTTTGAGCCACTCATATGTGGCCTATTTATTTATTTCGGAGTCTTGTATTGTGTTTATGTGTTTACCATGGAGTACTTTCGCAGTCCATTTGTTTATGAGTTCTGTATGTAAATCCTGATCTTCAATAGGGATGTCTATGTTTAGATTGAGAGGTGTGTGATTTTTATCTATTTTATTAATTGCATTATGTAGCTTACTGTCAGTTTTGGAATGGAAATATTATCTGAGTGAGGTTATCTGTCTTTTGCAGAGTTTTGGTATCGCAGGATGAGTGGGTCGAGCATGTTATCCAGAGTGCGTGCGAAAGCACGGATGACCGTGAGCTAGGATCGTGTGGACGGGATGTTTATGAATGTATCTGATGAAAGTGAAGAGTGTCTTTAGGAATGCGTTTGAGTGTTTGGGCTACGTGACCCGCTGAGGGTAAGATTGCAAGGAGTGCGTAGGAAAGTGTGATTGGGAAAG
>NW_016910740.1:396163-467914 GCF_001483705.2 Eufriesea mexicana | reverse complement strand
GAGTGATTTCGGATACGTTAGTTGCAATTGAATTATAATAGTGAGAAGTCGTGTCATAGAGTAATTGTGAGAAATTAATTATATTTAAACGTTATATTTGTGTTTTATAATCTTTCTAATTAAATAAAGAATTGTTCTTGTTGTTATTAAAATTTCATCCACCACTAAAAATTTCAGCGGTACGATGAATATGAGTGAATATATTGATTACAGTTCTTTCTTAATATAAGTTGACACCAATTTTATTCTTAAAGCAGGTGCATGTGTTCGATGATTGCAAAAGGGAAAATTCTGAGACCAGTCATTTTGACTGGGTTGGTAGTTCTAGTGTTAAGGACGATATCTGGAGTGCACGTGAAAGGACAAGTGATCGCTTGCAAAAATTGTATGGATGGAATGTTTATGAGTGATCGAGAGAGAAAACCTGCGTGTGAAAGAAGAGAGACTGCTAGGTTTAAATAAGGGTGGAAGGGCTGCTTGAGACAGTCCTCTTCGGAGTTTTTAGCGAGAGTTGACGTGAGAGTGTAATCATAAATCAGTTATCAGTCTAATCTTTTATTTATTCATTTACTTATTTATTTATTTATTTATACGGGATTAACCCATTAGAAAAATTACAAGAAAATTATTACAGTGAGGTATAAAATTAATGGTAACAAAGAAAAATAAAAATAAAAATAGTTTATACTTTATGGAAACTTTAAACAAAAATTTAGTTTATACTTTACTCTTAGTCTCATTTAGCTCGTAATAAATATATATTTGAGAATAAAATAACATCTCTTATTCTGTATACTTGTCAATCAAACAGTATCCCTACAGCTATACTGTCTTTAATTATGTATTTCCTGTAGGTTCTTGTGTTACTATTATAAACCCTTCTGTTTGTGAGAAGATGATTCCTTGTTTGAGCCACTCATATGTGGCCTATTTATTTATTTCGGAGTCTTGTATTGTGTTTATGTGTTTACCATGGAGTACTTTCGCAGTCCATTTGTTTATGAGTTCTGTATGTAAATCCTGATCTTCAATAGGGATGTCTATGTTTAGATTGAGAGGTGTGTGATTTTTATCTATTTTATTAATTGCATTATGTAGCTTACTGTCAGTTTTGGAATGGAAATATTATCTGAGTGAGGTTATCTGTCTTTTGCAGAGTTTTTCTTCTTTGCAGTGTTTTGACGTTTATTATTCCGTTGCTTCCAAGTCGTCTGGGTGAATAGAGTCTTTCTCTACATGCGTTTAGATGGTGGTTTTCATATTTGGTCATGGATATCCTGGTGATTCTGTTTAGTTCATCTAGTTCTGTGTTTGTCCATTTTATTATTCCGAATGAGTAAGTTAGTATTGATATTGCATATGTATTTATTGCTTTGTACGTATTGTGGTATCGCAGGATGAGTGGGTCAAGCATGTTATCTAGAGTGCGTGCGAAAGGACGGATGACCGTGCGCTAGGATCGTGTGGACGGGATGTTTATGAATGTATCGGATGAAAGTGAAGAGTGTCTTTAGGAATGCGTTTGAGTGTTTGGGCTACGTGACCCGCTGAGGGTAAGATTGCAAGGAGTGCGTAGGAAAGTGTGATTGGGAAAGGGAGAATAGGTATGAAAGAGGATAAAATGTATGGTTTTAAATAGGGATGCAAGGGCGTGAGTAGGCAGTATGTAGTATGTCGTAGTACGATGTAGTATGTTAGAGTACGCAGTAGAATTATTAGAGAGAGAGAGTTGTGAAGAATTGTGTTGTTAGTTGTATTCGTGTTGTTAGTTGTAATTGTGTTGTTAGTTATAATCGTGTTATTAGTTGTAGTCGTAAAAGTTTAGTTGATAGATATCTATATTCGTAGTCTTTACCGTCACCGCACATTGTATATTATATTTTATGGCTAATGAATAGTAATTATATTATTTAACACCACCTTATCTCTACAGTATCTTTACTGTTGAGTTTTGGTGTTAGTATTTGCTTCAGTCGTGTTTCATATTGTTTTGAGTTATGTTTTAGCTATTTTATGGTCTATTTTTGCGTTTCGAATGAATTCTAGGTATTTGTAGATCTCTGTTGTATCGCGTTTTCAATTATTTTATTGTTCAGTGTTTCTGTGTTTTCTGTTTCAGCCCATTTTCCTCTTTCTGCGTATTTTGTATTTCTGTAATCTAAACTCCATACAAGTACCTTTGAATACTTTTTCGATGGTTCTGAGAAATGTTTTCATTTGCATTTTGATGTCGTCCATGTATAGTAGGTGGGTTATTGTATGTAGGGTTGATGTTTATTGTCTTATATTGAAGCCGTATCTTGTATCTTTGAATATTTGTGATAGTTAGTTCATGCATACACAGAATCATAGTTCATTGAGTGAGTCCACTTGGAATATACCTCTGTTTATTTTGATGACGTTTGTTTTTATGTTTATTTTGTTAGTTTGTAGGTGTATTTTAGTTCACCATTTTGTTGTTAGGTATCCAAGTAATTCGCGAATGATTGGGTTAATTTTGTATATTTCTAGCGTTTTTAATAGCCATGTGTGAGGTATTGAGTTAAATGCCTTCTATATAACAGACTTCTAAGTTTCTTTGCTTTTCTTTGGCCTGTTTGAGGATGACACTGTCTATTATTAACTGTTCTTTGCAACCTTGGCTATATTTCCTGTATCCTTTTTGTTCTTCTGTTAAGATTCTAAGTGTTGTGTCACGAGGTTTTGTATCTCGTTTGCAATTATCGATGTCATGATTTTATATAATGTAGGTAGACATGTTATTGAGCCATAATTTGCGGGGTTTTATGTTTATTCGATTTTTGGTTTTATGTATGTAGGATCAGTGTGGGTGGATTGGCTAAAGTAATGTTGTTTTACTACTTCTTAAAATACAATAAACTTATACTTATTGGCTACGAAACTAGAGACCCGCTACGGGTACGCTCGACTCTTACTTTTTAGACACTATCTTTGGGACCGTTAAGGAATGCTCCTGCCCGCGCCCTTGCACCCTTATTTAAGCATTCACGCTGTCCTCATCCATACCCACGTTCTCTCTTCTCAATCGGTCGGTCACGTATTCCAAACAGTCAGGCGCATTCATAAACTTTTACTCTAACATAAACATTCATTGCAATCGATCCTCTTGCACGCGGTCTCTTTCGTTCTAAGCCCAAACACACTTATCATTCTTCCAGGGCCGTACTTATTCCAATCCCACATGTATGTCTTTCTATCCGTTAGGACGTCGAGACAAGTTTTTGGATCATGTATGATTTGGTTTATATATTTTGTTAGCTGTGTTTTATATGAGAAAGTGTGTACATTATCAATTCCAGGTGCTTTTCAGTTATGTGTCTTCTTTATGATTGTTATTATTATTATTATTATTATGATTATTATTATTATTATTATTAATTGCTGAGAATAAGATATACCTCGTTGATTTTAATGTCCATGAAACATATTTTCAAAGTCAATGGTATGAGTAATTTTAATTTATAGATATCATCACTTGATCTTAGTCTTTAAGATATACACAAAAAATATATTTTAATATTATGTAATATTTTTAAGATCGTCATTTTTTGACTTTTGGTTACGTTTGAGTTAGATTTATTACTTAAGTGTTATATTTATTAATACCTAATTATTAGGTATTTATTACTTAAGAAAATTTTAATCTGGTAATAAATACAATAATAGTTGCAACTTATATCAAAATTTTATCAGAATATTATGCAGCTGCAAATATTTTGGCCATTTCGTCTAGTGTCAAAGTAACTTAGACCTAAATCTAGACTTAAAAATATATTTGCTTATTTGTAAATTTACTTCTGCAAACGTCTCTGAAACTAAAGTAGAGCTATAATTATGTACATTGACAAAAGTTAAGAAATAAAGTCATCAATTGCGAATTTTTGTATATTTTTTATTTTCCTAAATGATCCTTATTGATTCCCTATTGATCCTGCATTTTAAATACTACATTTAAACTTTAATTTAGATATTGTACTTTACATGCTAAATATCGGACTTTAATTTATATTCGTTGTCCAATAAGAAATAACTACATTTCGAGACAACTTTTTGCAGCAATTAAGATAATGAAGATATTAAGAAGTTCAAGATAAAAGAGAAAATCTGCATATAAATATGGTAGCCTCTGTGAAATATTGAGTGTCTGCAGAATTTTTAAATTTTCAAATAAAGTTTTATTAAGAGATATCGTTAAATATTTAATTAAAAAATACTGGACTAAAATAAATTGAAAAAGAACATATACTATACAAATAATGAATATTTTAATTTCTTTTCTTTTTTCATGAATTAATTACTAAGAAGATTAAATCTTTTTACTATAAGTTTGTAAAAATAAAATAATAAAATTTTACTATTTATCACTATTTATGATTGAAAATCGGAACAATGGTATTATGTTATATATTATTTCCAATAACGATACGGTATTAATATTAATGATAATAATAAATATAACAAAAATAAATTATGTATAAGATATCGAATGAATTAATATATATATAATAAACAAAAATAACAGTGGATGCAACAGACTATTTACTACTTATGATAATTTACAAAAGTTTATAAAATATTTATAAAAATATATATAAAAATCTTTGAAAATGTAAAAATATTTTGAAATAAATTATTATCTTCAAGACTTGGTGAATACGTTTCTTTTAAATGTCATATTGAAATGAACAAATAGTAACTTATTAACTAATTGAAAATTAATCATTGCTAAATATATACCTAAAGAGTTTTGTCATATTTTGACGAAATTTATCAGAATATTCGATAAAGAGAAATACAACTTTAGAATAAATAATCAGTTTATTATATTTACTGATTTCGTAAGACATTACTAGCTTGTAGATAATTAAATCACGAATCAATATTTTAATGATAAATTTACATTGCCAAGTAGAAATTTATGAAATTAAATAAATTAATTAATTAATAGTACTAATTTTCAATAATTACTATTAATTATTCTAATTATTCAAAGTAAATATGAATAATTTTTAATCTAGGTAAATTGAATATGAAATATTTAAAATTAATTCAACGAATTAATTGTTTTATTACCGAATAAGAAATTACTATGTTATTTAGTTGTTAGAATTATATGATATGTATTATATATTATACATTATATTAGTTATTAGAGTGTCAAGTTTTAATATCATAAATATTATAATCAAGAGCTAAATTTAATTTCAATTATTTATTTAAAATTAATAACAAAATTTAAAATTATAATTCCTCCATAATGCAAATATGCCATTAACATTTACATGAATTTTATTTTATTCGCTTATTTAAATAATAACAAAATTTTGAAAGTGTGCAAATTCCATAAATGACAGTGGCTTGAAATAATTATTTACAATAATTGATAGAATTTTCGTAATGTTATTTCATTTAAAGCATGATCCTTTTATATCATTTTTTATGTAATAAATTTCGCGAAAGTATTTGCGAAATTATTTACAAGCAAATTGACAAAAAAATCTACTACTTTCAATTTGAGACTCGATAACAAATCTCATATCCGTTTGTAGTATCCAAATATAGTATACATATTTTTTATCGTAATGTTTAATGATAATATTTAAAAACTAATATGCAATTATTGCTGCTTTTATCAAAATTATATATAATTCGTTAAAATATGATTTAATTAATTGAACAAAATTTTTAAAACTCTGGTTATTTATTTACCTAGTCATTTAGTTATTTACGAGTTATTTTTATGATATATACACATATTTTCTAATCACTGTAAATCTAGTTACTTAGTTATTTATTTTATTCATTATCTATCGTAAATTCCTTTTGGTTGAAAGAAATATTTATGATATGAATAAATAATTTTTATTATTTCTAATGTAAATTAACAGAGCTGAAATATGAAATGTTGAAATTTAAATACGTTATTTGCCAAATATCAATCGCAATTATTATTTTGAAATTTACATTTAAATATTGTACATGTTATATTTCAGTAGCATGTATTTATGATAGTAATCATTAATATTATTTTTAATATTATTATTGTTAGTAATATTATATCATTAATTTACAATTATATTATATTGTTATAACTAATTATTATAATATAAATAATTATATAATTAATTGTATTATTCATTATTATTATTAAATATTATTATCTATTAATAATAATATTGTCATCAATATTAATCACTATTACTTATAACATTCCAAGGTCAAATTACAACGTACATTAATTTGTTATTTAAAATAATATCGCTTCAAAGAAATGATTTACGAAAAATTAGACCCTGTTACCTTGCCCAGTCGAAATTTCCTGGAAAATTTATAATTTCTACCTATAAAACCAAAAGAAACGAAGAAGGCGTAACTGTATCATGATACATATTTCAAAATAACCTTTAAACGCTATAACGATCTACATTTTTAATTGAATTACGAAAGTACATCGATATGCTGATCGAATTACCTAATTGCACCCTATGCTTTCTTTATCAACAATTGCGTTACGAAGACAGATAAGCTCCGTTCACTTTCACCACCCTCGCGACCTTACACATTAAATCGACCCTGATACACATTATCGACCTGTTTATCGAAGTCCAAGCATTTCGTGTCCAGTATATAAACTGATAATTGGCCCGGCCGACTCCAACTACGGTTCCACGATTATCGAGATCATGAAGCCAACTATCCTCGTTTTCGCCAGTTTCTGCTTGCTGGCTCAGGCAGTTACCGAACAGACTAGGAAAGTTGCCGACGACACTTTCCTCACCAGACAGAAGAACATCTATGAACTCTTCTGGCATGTCGATCAGCCGACCGTTTTCCATTCAGATCTCTACCAGAAGGCACGCACCTTCAGCATCGATGACAATGTCAACAACTACAATGACCAGGTATGTCAACGTATCGTAGATTTAGTTATTTCGTTAAACCATCAACGAGGCTACATATGGATTAGAAGAATTCTATAAATTATAAGATATTCTCCGAAATAAATACGATATTTTCCGAAATAAATTTTCAAATTGAATTTTTATTACTTTTATTCCTCTTAAGTATTAATATTCTAGAAATATAGTTTCATTATTATTATTGAGCTTTCCTTGTAATACTGTGTTTATTTTATTGACAAAACGTTATAAATTATTTCGTGTATAATAATATTACATAGAATACGAAAAGGCACATATAGCATTCCATATAATATTTTATTTCCCATACTCTATACAGAATACTATAGAATACTTTATAGTAATGGTATATATACCATACGACACTATACTATATTATACTATATACTATATATTATAGTATTCTATATAGAATATACTGTAGTACAGTTTATATACCATTACTATAATATAGTATTCTATAGTATTCTATACAGGGTATAGGAGATTAAATATTATATGGAATATTATATAAAATATAAATACTACAAATGAATCATAATAATATAATAAGACAAAATGTTTGTTTGGTAATTTCACCGAATTTTACAAACTATTCTGAGAGATCTCAAAGAATCTCGAAGAATCAAGAACAATTAATTGGCTTCTGCACAAAATAATAGTTTAATAATGTAATTTTATTTTGTATTTTGAGTCTATGTAGAGGCTTTTTAATTTTAGAATATTTCGCATTTACTTTCTATGTACATGCTATACATAACAATTATTTAAGGAGTACTTTGGAAAAAGAGCATTTCTTAAGATTAGCCTCCTTTTCAATTAATTAATTCTATCTTTATATTTTCTATCTTTTTCTGCTATTTCTATTACTTATCATAGTCTTATCATATCAATTATTATATACTAATATTATATTAAAAATGAAGTTTATGCAATATCGATTGTACACGCCTTCTATTTATATCACGGTTTTACAAACAAAAAGAAGCTTTATATTTGAATATCCAAAAGCACAATTTTGGCAAATAGGTTCTTCCTCCAAAGAACTCCTTATTTATGGATAAGCTCTTCAAAGCATCCAAACCTTGAAATATCATCGCACATCTAAATTGTAGTAGCCAACGAAATCCAAGAAAATTTAAAGATTCGAGAATTCGAAGACAATTTATTTCAAATTTTTGAAATCCCATTCTCAATTAAACCAAATTACCCTAAAAACATTTTAAACAAATTTTAGAAAACTTTTTATCCTTAACTTTTCTTCTGTTTTTTTCATTTTCTCGTTAACTAAAATAATAATGAAATAATAGGAAGCGGTGTCCGAGTTCGTGCAACTGTTGAAACATGGAATGCTTCCACGTGGCAATGTATTCACGGTCATGAACCCTGACATGGAACACCAGGCCATGGTCCTCTTCCGTGTTCTGTTCAGCGCCAAGACCTTCAATGTGTTCTACGACACCGCTGTCTGGGCTAGATTCTATCTGAACGAACAAATGTACTTGTACGCGTTGAGCGTGGCTGTTATCCAACGTCCAGACACTAAATTCATGAAGCTGCCGCCATTGTACGAGGTGCTACCACACTTGTACTTCAACGAGGATGTCATGCAAAAGGCTTACCACATCGCTATGGGTAACACAGGTCAGTTAGAGAACTGTTCTTTGGTTACCCCCAGAACCACTATCTTTTGTTATCCCCAGAACCACTATACTAGTCGAATGAACTCTTACTAACGCTAAAACTATCGTACTAAACAAAATTACTATTGTTATCGGTAAATATGTGTAGGATCGCGTTGGGTGGATGGGCTAAAGTAGGGTTGCTTTACTTCTTAATAAAATACAATAAGCTTATGCGTAGATTGACGGCTATGAAACAAGAGGGATTCGCTATGGGCACATTCGACTTTGACTTCTTACATACTGACACACTATTAGCAACTTTCTAAAGACTCATTATTGGAGACTGTAAAGGACTGAAGCTGCCCGCGCCCTTGCACCCTTATTTAAAGCAATCATCCTGTCCTTTTCCATAATCAGGCTTTCCTTTCCAATCATGCCCCTTTCCTACGCAACCTCGATGGGCCAAGTACTTCAGCCACTCTGGACGTATCCTTAAACTTTCATTCGACTCTACCATAAATATTCCTTGCAATCGATCCTCTCGCACATGGTCACTTTCATTCTAAGCCCAGACACGCTTGACATTCTTTCAGGGCCGTACTTATTCCAATCCCACATATATATACCAATTTAACTTCATCGTACCACTTTAATTATTACTATTTTATTACTCATGTATATTAGACGAAGGTGGTATAGATATATATTTAAATGTGAAAATTGGTAAACTATATTTAGTAATTAGATTAATTTTTTCTGATTAACTTAGTGTTGGGGCATTGATACTTCAAGCAGCCCATTTTCTATATAGCCTTGATATCTTCGAGGTTTTTAACTCAAGCTAATTGATTTTAAGTAAAATATTTGTTAGTTTGTTAATAGTTAAAATTAATAGTTCACTATTAATTAAAATTATTAATTAATTGTTTTAAATGATTGGTACTCCTTTTTCGTGGAAGACTTGAGAGATTAATGAAGTTTAGATAGTTAGTAATTTAACTAAATAGTAGTCCTTTTAAACATGAGAATCTTCCAAAAATTGTCTTAATATCTTCACAACTAAATTCTTAACTATGTTGACGATATTTGAGTATGAAGTATAATCGATCGAAGTTATAACATTTGAAATTGATGATTCGTAACTTTAGACTTGAATTTACATTTAAATATTATAGTTGATAAACTTTCTTGTAAAATATTAAATTCGACAGATTATAACGATTACAATTATATTATATATACATCCAAAAAGTAAAATTTTGCTATATAATTTAAAAAATAACTTAGGCAACGATAATTGTATAATATAAATTGATTAACGATATTCTTATGAAGGAAATAAGTAGTAAAGGGATAGTCATTGACGTTAACGAATTAATCGATTCAAAATAAATAAATATTAACGAGAAAATTATTTACGTAAAGATTTTATTTAAATTTAAGCAATTGGCACAAAGAAGACTATGAGCGGAGTTGACTATTACACGCTCCCAAGTAACTATTCCGGATGGTACTTGACCAGGAAAGATGTACCTGAGCAAAGATTAAATTATTTCACCGAAGACGTTGGACTGAGCTATTTCTACTTCTTGATCAATCATGACTTCCCAACTTTCATGACAGCTAACACGGTTCATACTCCTCAAATCCGTGGTGAATACTACTTCTTCATCCATAAGCAGCTGTTGACCAGGTATACTATTTTACGAATGTTAGATCAAATTTAGTAAAAACCAGAAAGTCAATTTTTACGTGTTTTATCTTATGGTATTTTTTTCTTTTTTTTTTTTTTCTTTTGGATAACATGCAAATTTTTTTTGATGACAAACAATTCCATCGTTATAAATTTCGAAGAATAGTTTTTTTACAAAAATCGATTTGCGTAATCATTCGAATGTAAAAGAAAATGTACATTCGTTCGATTAAAGGAATAGTGTTCTAGGAATAGTGTTTAAAGGAATAGATTACAATTTCATACGTATAAACGTAAAATATTTTTTGCATGTAATTGAAAATCATGCAATTCTAGAAACATAATTTTATAAAGAAAAGTAATTTCATTTTTGTAAGTATAAAAAGTAGTCCCTTTTAAGATAACAGATAATCGAATTTATAATATTAAAAAATACTTCTCTCATAGTAATTATCGAAAAGATACTTCTTATCAACTATCTTTACTGGTTTGATGAATATTTAATTTACCGCATTTTGTTGCTAATATTAATTTTAGCCCTTTGCACTCCCAGCAATTTTGAAATACGAAATTACTTATACAATGTAACAAAAGAGTCAACTATGAAAAACTAAAAAATATTTAATTTACATTTTTAAAAATACAGTTGAGTTTCTAGATGTCACCGCTGTGGACATCTAGAAAAACGACAAAGGAGCTATAGTCAAGTCTCCTACGACGCAATTAATTCGACCCGCGTTATATGGAAACCGTGTTACAAGAAAATTAGAGTTAATTGAAATCAGTAAATGCGTTCTATGGAAACTGCGTTATCGGAACTATAGTAATAAGACAAATCAGATTAATTAACACCGCGTTATATGCAAACCACTGTCGCGTTATATAGAAACCGCGCTATAAGAAACTCAGAAATAATACAAATCAAACGAATTCGTACCGCGTTATATGGAAACTCAGAAATGAATAAATTGTACGTAAATCAGACCTATATAAAAACTGCATTCTCAAAGTATCGAGTTGCGATTGATACGGTTAATAAATAAAATTTTATAATAGAAATGGCAATGAATATGTAGATTTTTGCATATTTGAATTTAGGTTTATCGAATATAATACATAGTTCATATAATAAAATTATAAACTAAAAAAATTGTTTCCAACAAAAAAACTTAATTTGATACATATTAGTGACGCATCCTAATTTAAAATAAGATTCTAACATGTTAAAATTAAACGGTTTATTACTTTGTTTTATATAATTATCTTTTAGGCGCCTATCAAAGCCTTTATTCAAATCTTTTCTATCATAAGTTCTCTTATCCATCAATGTTATTCCATATTTCTTCTTATTTATATTTATTTCTGAATCAAATGATTTATTCTAAAACTCTCTTATGAAACCGCTTCAGTCTTATCAGAATTCAGACATTCTTATCATGTGGTTTATATATTGAGGATACCACAATTAGATTGTTTTATTATTCATCATCACTATCAGATATTTACAGTCTAACCCTTTTTTTCTAATTGACCAAAAATCCTCCTCACTTTGCAAATTTTCAAATGTAGTTTTATTTTGTAGTTCTTCCAAAACCTCTTTATATGGAGCCAAGCAATTTTGAAATTCTTTTTTAAATTTCAAATAACTGCTTTAGATAACTGAAGATTGAAACGAATTCGTTATCCATGTTTTCTTCCAAATGCATTTGAGGTAGACTCGTCAATTAATTCCACCAATTTCTCTTCATTTAAATTCCCTCCTCGAAATAGTTCTTCTATAACTTCATTTTTCAAACCATTTGAGTTGTTGGAATGTTCTTGTACGAAAAACGCGTTATGAGGAGACCGTGTTATAGGAGAACTGTCGCAATTTTCGCTTCGTGTTATATGGAAATCGGGTTATGAAAACACCGTTATTATAAGAGACTTAATTGTATTAGCTTACTTAATGTCGCCGCAGCGGCGACAACGGAGTGCAAAGGGTTAATAATTTCCGTATAGAGTTTAATATAAAGAATTTTTTCTTTCATTGAATATAAATATGTCAGAAATATATTATAATGGACATAAAGTAAATGATAGGATTATTCTATATCCGTTAATACGATTAGCAAAATTTCTAAAAAGTACAAATTAAAATTTATTTTGTAGATACTACCTTGAGAGACTTAGCAATGGCCTGGGTGAGGTTGATCGCGTGAACCTAAACAGCCCCGTAGTGACTGGATATTATCCCACCATGCACTTCCATAACGGACTTTCGTTCCCTCAGAGAGTAACCGGTACTACTGTGCCACTGCATATGCAAAAACATGTCCAAGTAAGTGTCTCTCTGTAATTTTAAGCAACAGTGTTACGCATGAATGGAAATTGAATTAGTAAAATAATATAACAAAATATGAAATATAATAGAATACAAATACAATAAAATAATAAACATTGAAAAATATATGCAAAATAAATTTTTTAATAGTAGAACTTTATGTTCGAATATAATAGGATGTGGCATAGATGCTTTTAAAATTAGAGTTACATCGTGCAATTTTACATTTCTCGGTGTTCAATATTATTTTAAAAATTAAGATTTTGTTAAGAACATACAACGAAACCAACGTAATTTAATTATAACTAAATTTTCATTTCTTCGTAATTCGTAGATGTTTCAATATTAATTGTTATTTTATTAAATTCTCTAAAAGAATTTTTCTAATTACTCAAATAATTCAAAATGTAGTTTTAATTTCAGTTTAAAAAATTTAATTGTGGAACAATAAAAAATAAGACATCAGGTGTAAGAGAAAAAAAATTAATTCAAATAGAATAAAAAACGAAAGCAATTTTCTCAGA
Organism: Eufriesea mexicana; assembly: GCF_001483705.2. Classification (NCBI taxonomy): domain Eukaryota; kingdom Metazoa; phylum Arthropoda; class Insecta; order Hymenoptera; family Apidae; genus Eufriesea; species Eufriesea mexicana. The sequence continues at coordinate 454,808 of NW_016910740.1, read as the reverse complement.
TGCTGTTCTTATTCTGAAAAATTTTCTAAATTTACTCCCAATTTTTAGATTAACTTTTCAAGTTTGTGAGAGATTTAAATTATTTATTAATTAAAACCAAACGTGAAATTAAAAACTTGGTATTAAACTAAGATAAAAGGCTAAAAGTTGTTCGTTAATTATGCGTCAAATCAGCAAAATTATTTATTAATTAATAGTTTCTTTAAACAAATCGTAGATGATCAAGGATTTACACAGTAGAATCTTATCCGCCATCGACGTTGGATACTTCTTAGACACACATGGCAATCGTATTAAAGTCTACACTAACGACGGTTTGAACATGCTTGGTAACCTCGTCCAAGGTAACGCTGACAGCCTGAACCGACAACTATACGGAAGATTGGACTGGCTCGTAAGGAAAGTCTGTGGATTTGGCTATGAATCAAACGTCAGATACCAAGTCGTTCCATCTGCTCTCGAGTACTATAGTACCAGCTTGAGGGACCCTATATTCTACAGCATGTACCAAAATATCCTTGATTACTACCACAGGTTTGTACTTTTTTCATCTTATTTCCATTTTTTTATGTTATTTTACTAAATAACGTGAAATTTAATTTTTCAATTTAACCCTTTCATAACTGCGACCGTGAAACTTGTGGAAACAATATTGAATAAACAACAAGACGCACATAATTAAGACAAAAATTCGAAGATTATATCTATAAAATTAGAATACAATTTAACGATATATACGATATTTACGATAAACGTTTATTGTAAATATGAGCCGTGGTGGCGCTAGTGAGTTAAATGGAAAGTCATCTTTTAAGGCTGTGTTTATTCGTGAAAGAGTTCATTTCTCAATTTAGTTTTCGTATAATCTAATTCAATTCAATTTTCCAACAGAATTTCCATGTAATCTTATTTTATTTTCTGACCTAATTTTCTATATAATTTAATTCGATTTTTGATTTCAATTTTTAATAATTTAGTTTCATTAAATTTAATCAAATCGGTCAATTTTCTTACGTGTATAAAAATATTCTCAATTGCTATTATAGTTCATTGATTTTTTTTTTTTTTTTTTAATTAATTGAAATTTATTATTTTCATTACAACCTCAATCTTTAATTTATTATGTCCACTTTTTAAATATCTTTTTTGTCATTTTATTTTCCCGTTAAATTTTTAATTCCCTCCAATATGTACAAAAATATCCTATAAGCTCGGCATTTTTTACTCAATTTCAAACTTTTGTGGAACTTATTGTTGTAAATAACTTTCTCGTTTTTTCTGAGCGTGAAACTTTTATGAAAATTAAAAATTTCGAAAACAATCTTTAAATGATGTTTAAAAAAATTTTAAATAAGAATTTCTTTAAGAATTCTGTTGTCTATCAGTTCATATGGTACAACAGAACGTCCAGAATAAAAGGAGAATAAAACGCCATTTTTGGCATCGTCTGAAAATAAAAAATTCCTTCAGGACTTTTAAGAACATCTTCCAAGGAACACAAAATTCCTTTATCACTTTGCCGATAAATGATGGGAAAGTTGACAAAAATGAATCGAAAAATGTGAAAATGAGATTAACCGAAAACCCTCAAGCGTCATGTTTCGTTATCTTTCTCTTCGGATACTGAACTATCTTGGAAATAATGAGCGGGGATCTCAGCCGGCAAATGAATCGAAGATTTGAATCGAGCAAAGCCGAAATACCATATAAGCATTGCTACATGGAAACAACACCCAACAACGCGTTCCCCAACTTTACATTCACATGTGTGTGCAAGAACGACTTCTAGTCCGACTTCACTTTCATCTATTAATACGTATACAACATATTTTAAAGTATTTAAATGCCGTGAACGCAGTTTCGTTTTCAGTAAAATGCCGTTATTTGGTTCTACGTTGACTTGGTATTTTTGATAATCCATGCGGTACGACGGTGTTGCAATTTTTTGATAATCTATGCGGTATGATGTTGCAATTTGGAAATCAAAATCTCCGCTTCATATAAGCATAGATCTTCGAAACTTAACGTTGGTAAGATTCTAATTGTACGATTTCTACACGTTGGAAATCTGCTCGCCTTGTGTTCATGTTTTCTACATATACCAGTTGTCCCAAAGAATTAATCTGATTCGAATATCGCAAAATCCTGTCTATAATTAGGTGGTCAAGAGCAGATGTATGAATCGGATGAAACATTGCATTTAGAATGGCACAAGCTATTCTGAAGTCATGGAATAAGGTGGGCAATGTAATATTTTGGATACATTTATAAAACAGCTTTTTATGCGTTCATTAATTACTTTGACCATAAACTAATTTTTTGTAACGAGTCGTGATTGATTGGCTTGTTGAGCTGTCAATGGTTTTCGAAGTCCATCCGCAAATGATGACATTTTAGCAATGAATTCGCTTCTTGTGACTTCCTCCAGAGGGTCTCAAAAACCACGATCCACGAGGAAAACGTTATATGCTTCAAACTGATTTCACGTATCGGCTTCTAACAACGGTTCATTTAGAAATGATGCATTATTTTTAGATGCGCGATATAGTTCCTAAATATTTGCAATATAACCGTCCATATAATTAATTACTGACTCAGTACCGAAGAGGAAGACGATGAAATATTATATGATGCTCGAGTATGTTCGATCAGTCCCATTTTCACATATTTCGACTCTTATCTTTGACAACTCTCCCATCATTTCTCTGGAATTTTTGGTTCCTCGAGAGATGCTTTTAAACGTCCTGAAGGAATTTTTCATTTGCCGGCGATGCCAAAAATGGCCTTTTTTAACATCCTTCTCTCCTTCTCCGAGATATATTTTATGTTTATGTTAAAAAAGATGTCGTCAAAATTAAATAGATAATGTTTAGAAAAAGTTAGCTTACATTCGATGGTGCAATATCAAAATTGCAATACTTCTAACTCTTAAATTTAAAGTCAAATTTCTCCGAATCGATAGATTATTAGATTTTACGAGACAAGAAAAAGTAACGATAGAATTTTACGTATCCCAGATTCTCGCTACAATAAGTATAAAAAGTATTCGCACGGCGAGTAATATCAGAAGAAACTTTGCATACTCTTTTCATTAGTCAAATTTCAGAAATCGAGTACATACTTATACGTGTACAGTAAATTTGATATAGGAAGAACTCAAATATCGGTATAGTTTACAAAAATATTTAATAAAATTTCATAACTGGAATTTTATTGAATTTTATTCAAATTTCGACCAGTCCTAGGTTCGACCAATCCTTAACTTATCTTGGTCCTAATATGAAGAATATCATAAGGCAAGATTCCTAACAACTTCTGTCTTTTAGATACAAGGAAAATGTCCCAAGATACACAACAGAAGACTTAAGCTTTACTGGTGTGACCATCGAAACCGTGAACGTAGATGAACTCGTCACTTTCTTCGACCACTTCGAATCCATGCTGAACAACGGATTATCCATTCGCAGCCACAGAGAAGCTAAGAATCTCCTTATCAGGACTCGTCAATACCGTTTGAACCATAAGCGATTCACCTATCACATCACCGTGAACAGTAACAGAAACACCAAGGGAATGGTCCGTATCTTCCTGGGACCGAAATACGATGAATTTGGACACGAACTTGACCTCGTGCATAACTACAAGAACTTCTTGCAAATGGACGAATTTATAGTTGACTGTACGTATAGCTTTCATTGCTTTTTATCATAACACGCCTTCGATCTAATTATATAAATCACACAAAAAGAGAAATATTTAGACGAATAGTATAAAAGTAAAGAAAAAGTAAAGTACAGGGATACAAAAGCCAAAGTTCAACTTAATTGCTTTTATATCTAATATTAAACTTTTTTAATATTAGATATAATATTAAATATACACTGTTTTAATATTAAAATTTGAACTGTCTTACTTTACAATATTTACTTGCATTATTTCGATTTATTTATTACTTGCATTCATACAGCTATTATTAACCCTCTGCACTCGAGAGGCACCCTTCAATCGCCATCTGGTAAAATTTCGAAGCTCGATATTCATTAATATATCACATTTCAGATAATGTAACACCGTGCGAGATATCGAAATCAAATAATTCTACGTGTTAATTATCATACGACTTCTTATTCACTGCTCAGAAAAACATCGCCAGCTTTGTAACAGAAAATCTTTAAACTCCTATTCTTCTTTAGCCAAAAAGTCGTCGAGTGCAAAGGGTTAACTGTTACAATAGAAATGTCGAGTATCGAGTCTTTAAAAAATGAAGAATTTCTATTTAAAATTATGATACTAAACGACAGAGGTAGAAAACATTAAGCTTTGCTATCTGATGATGTTACGTAATTTATTTACATAATGGCGAATACCAGATATAAGTAGTCCCCAATATTCGCTCCTTTATCATCGAGATGAACATAAAGATTTAGGTTTAATTGTTTGATTGCCATATTACAGTGGTAACTGGAAGCAACGAAATCGAAAGGAACAGCCACGAGTCCGTCTTCGTCGTTCCTGACGAAATTAGCAGCGACGTGTTCTACAAGAAGATTTTGAGCAGCATAAAGAATCCACACAGCTTCACGTACTCTACGAAGCCTTATGGCTTCCCTGAAAGGCTTCTGCTGCCAAGAGGTACGAAAGAGGGTATGGTCTACAATCTGTTCGTTACTATCTCGCCAGTCACTGAAACGAACACCGTCCAAATCGACTCTCCCGTGTGGGGTCAACTGGTCAACGACGGGCGAGCCATGGGCTTCCCTCTGGACAGGCCTATCAATCCTTTGCTCGTTAATACCCTGTCCAACATGTACATGAAGAATGTCTTTATTCATCACAGGAACGCAGAAGAGCTGAACACTTATTCACTACCTTCATACGACTCGGTCACGAACGAGACAAGTTCTACTTAAATTATTTCTCCAATGTAGATTCCTTTGAAGAATAGACGAGAAAGAAAGAAATGTAGGAAAAGACAAAATAAAATGATACGAAAATTATAATCTTGATGTTTCGTGCTTTTCTTACGCTGTTCGTCAAACGTCGAGTCGCGTTTGAATTCTTCGCTGAATTCTGGCGGGGCGTAAATCCACCACGCTACGCTTTGTCAATGTTGTTCGCCAAATTAATATCGAACAACTAGTTCAATAATCACGAGTTAAAAGAATGGTTAAGATATGTTGAACCCTAGACTGTTCAAATTATAAACATCCGACAAGGATAAAAATTCGAGCGAAATTCGATCAACGCCATCTATGATTTTCGAGTGGAAGCTCAGGCTATAAAAGTTCATTAATTAATTACAAAAATTTGGTAATTTGTCAATTGTTTACTGCCGAATCTTCGCTATCCTGTTCTAGCCGCTTTCTGTCCTCGTCTATGACGTCACGAAGAGGTATTCGTTCACCTCCACGACCATCCTATGCTCCTGTTATCTTTCCTGAGCTTCCAGTACGAAATCATAGATGTCGCTGATCGATTTTTTGGATAGATGCCGCTTGAATTTTTACCCTTGTCTATCTTATTGAAGGAATTATCGTGTTATCAACGGGTTGCATTAGGAGTACATTAAGTTCATTTATTAACAGAATTCATGCTATGTATCATATTTTGCTGCACATTTTACTCATATCTTTTAAAATCCCTTACTATATTTACAATAACATAAAATAACGTATAATTATTAGACGTAAACAATATTTATTATTAATTTTAACAGTTTATCTTCACTATCAATACCTTTATTTTATAATTAATATAATATTAATAGTTTAGAATTTGAATAGTATAAAAATCATAGACAAAGATGAGAACAATAAATAGATAACACCGTTGTAAATACATAACATGTGAAAAAAATCTAGATTGACATATTATTGAAATTAATTAAATTTAATCTTTTTGTCCATCCGTTATATACGCTCACCTGCCAGTCCTGTTTCTGTCGCTGGCCAGGGTTTGTTTATAGAAGGAAACGATAAGCGATCCTTTGAAACCGATCTGACACGTCCACGGCACACACAGGCGGAGTCAATGTAGTAGTGTGAACAATTTTTGCAAATATCTCGGAAATTAAGGCCAAGCGACAATTATGGTTCAGAATCTCGTCCTCTATAACATGTTCAAAAATCATAGGGATCTGTAGTTTTTAACAATTTTATGTTTTTTGTCAAGAAAACTAGTAAAAGCACATTACTTTTTCAAGCTCCCCCGATCTATGTTTCTTATTGAGGCACAAATAGAGCCTTTTGTGAAAAAACCGAAAAAAAGACACGTTTAGGGCATAGCCACTAAACTGCATATTTACCGAAAGTGAAAGTTCAGAGAAAAAATTATATAAGTCGGCTTAAAAAATTTCAATATGAAAAAATGGATATCCTGTTTCAATACATGTCTGCTTTCCTAATATACTGTAGTATAACTGTAGTATAACTGCTTGTATAAAAATTCTGTTGTTTCTCAAAATATTTTTTTCTTTTTTAAATATTTTCAAAAATATATGAGAAATATTGTAAAAATTGCTAAATTGATGTGATTCGAATTTTGCACAGTTATTTTGCAAATATTGATTCATATTATAAAATTGTGCCATGTAATATGCAATATGTATTTCAAACTAATGGACACAATACTTTTTTATCAAATATATTGAACATCTTGAATCTTTCATTTTTGAAAGTTGAAGATTTTTACAGAAATTTATACCTGGGTTTGATAAAAGAAATTCCAAGAATTAATATTTTTCTTATATTACCTAACAAAGTTAAATACAAATAGATTAAAACATTGTAAATATTGATAATTTGCTTCTTTACTAACACTAAATTTCATGTCAATTCGAGCGTTATGTTTATTTTTTAGAAAATTTCATGAACTTTCAATCTATCTTTGTTTTATAACATTTAGTTAATAATAATACTTTGCAATACTAAATATAATGAAATCGACGGAAAATGAATGAATGAAATGGAAAAGATATTAAAAAGATAAATATATTTTGTTCAAGAAACGTTTAATTGTTAAGAAAAAGAAAACAAAAACCATTGACAGCCACATGTAATTTGAAAGTTAGATATGCTATTAAAAAGATATTAAAAAGATAAATATTCTTATTCAAGAAACGTTTAATTGTTTAAAAAAAGGAAACAAAAACCATTGATTTGCCACATATAATTTAAAACTTAGATATGCTATTAAAAAAGTTCCAATGAAAAAATAAAAATATATTTCAAAAAATTACGCAATTAAAATGCATTTAAAATATAAAATAAAAATATAGCTAAAATTTTAATAATATCTAAAAAAATAATTATTATTTGCCTATAGATACGATAAAAATGTTAATTATTGTTTATAAAAATATTATAATATATTTATTAATATATTATATTATATAATATATTTATAAAAATATTTAAAATAATAATATTATTACCATAAATTAATGTTATTAATAATAATTCTTAAATAATATTATTCATTAATATAAAATTGTTATATAAAATCAATGTTTACGTATTATAGTAGACCATTTCTCTATCCAAAAGTCAAAGATTAAAAAAAGACTTATCATATAAAAGACTGGATAACAGACAAAAATTATCATTGCGATTAATTTAAATGCAGTAAACATTCTAAACATAAACACATTACATCAATTGAGATATGAGAAGATTTAAAGTATTATTAGTAAACTCATTTAACAAAAATAAAATATATTTCCAAACATAACAAAGACTCTTATTTCTACATATACAAATATCTCTAGAATTCCTAAAACACTAAATTACTGTATTCTATGTTTTCATATTTTTTTAAAAACAAAAATTAATTTTGAAATCTTGACGCGTTAAGATGATTTTATAGACGTAACAACGAAAGTTATTAACTCTCTAACTCTCTAACTCTAGAGTATGCAGAGTTATTAACAAAATTCTCAAGACATCCAACAGCAAATAAATAGCCATACTATGTACCAAATTATCGAACTATTGAGTGTTCTTTCATACGACAAAACAGCAGCTGTGCAGACAAGAATACTTCATTTCCGACATAAATCACATCGAATTATAGCCGAGACAATAATATCTTCGTGAATTATTAACGAACTACCCAGGCTAATAAGAGAAAGTAAGTTACGGCCTCAAATGAGAGCAAGTGTTTCGCGAGATAATAGTAATCAACCAATGATAAAGTGTTTTTATATATTTGTATATCATACATGTCTAATGAAAAGAGATTATGAGAAAGTACATATAAACAGCTATGAACCAATATGGAGATAAAGCCAATCCTATATATTAAATTTTTTCTGTGAACGCGCCTCTTGTAATTATATGATTTACGCTGAAACTGAACTGCGCGCGCATGGTCACGCGTCTGCGCAGACGTTGACTCTGCTTTCAAACTACATTAACGTTCAAATGCATGTTTTTGTGCATAACTGAATTTTAATTTATATATAAAAAGACATTACAACTGATTATAATTTTTCATCCTGATCTAAGGAACAATAATTGATAATTGTTACAAATAAATGTCTCAGAGATACAATAACAGACAAACGAAGTAAGATTGAAAATTGTATAAGTGTATGAGAATATGACTTTTAAGCACATTTTTACCGCATATCCGCGGTATATACTATAGAGCTTTCTATGAAAAGCTTATTTTTACAAAAATACCTATTATTTATAAAATAATAATAATAATAAGTAAAATATCCATAATCATACAAAGAAATATTATTTCAAAAATAAAACATATGAGAATTTTTAATTTGTAATATATCTTAATAAATTACTGAAAAAAATTTGAAATAAAAAATCAGTTCGATGTAATATGAAACTGAAATACTAGTAAAAATAAAGTAACAATAATTAAATGGTAATAACTTATATCTACTTTTTTTGATTTTCATTAAATTATAATTAATATAATAATTATAATTAAAATTATTATCAGATAACTATCAGATAACCTATGGTAATTATACAACTAATAATATAATAACAATTGAACTGAATCAAAGCAAAGTAATTTCCATTCCTATTAAATGAATTTACTTTTTTATTTGATTTTATCATTAAACAGATATTTCTAATAATTTATTAAACATGTAAAAAATGTTAATTTTATCTAAATGATCATTTATTACATAAAACTTTATAAAATTATCAATCACTTTTTAAAGCCTTATATCCTTAAACATAACATATATTATTTTAATTTTCAAATATGCCATATTAAAACGCTCCTTTTTAATCACCAAAAAACGTAAAAATTACAAAATTGGCAAAAATATTATTGTGTTCTTCCTACATATTTCTCAAGTATTAAAAAGGTTAGAATAAATTTATAGATTGGAACATGTAAGTACTCATGCTTGGATTTGTGATGGCCACTTGACAGGTTGGAAAAGTCCAGGATGCGTTCTGCTGACATGCTGATAGCATTACGGATGTGATGAAGCCCACAACATGGAAAAGTCATCCTGACTAAAGAAGAAGCGATCAGGATATAAAGAGACTACAGAGAACAACCTGAATGTTTGTTGATTCATGATTTTTCCACAATTAGTAATTTCTAGTACATTTTTGTCAATTTTATAATAATCCGTGACATTAATCCAATTATACCAAGTCCTTTTGAAAATAAACTCTTACAATAAATTAAATATTCTATAAACATATAGTCCAAGATATATAACAATATATATACGCATACATAAACATTAAATATTTTAGTATTCAAATTTGAAATATAAATATACGTTTATATATATTTATAACTTCAATTATATAGATAGGTAAAAGGTACATTATAATAGGAAGGAAATACATTATTTCAACACCCATTTCTTCGTGATTTGTAGAGATGGACGATAATGAACGTCAAAAACTAAAGAAACAGAAAGAAGCTTTAACCATAACTCAAGGTCTGCAAGTATCTATCAAAACAGGTGACCAAATATTGAAAGTACAAGGTCAAAAATTGTCATTCCTGTACAATATTCGTACACTGTCAACTATGAAGACAAACTTAATCCGACTTTTCAATTTTTAGGATTCTTCTTCCGACCAAGCTACGTTTCCAGTGCTAGCTGCTTTGATCAGTCCGATTCGGGATGATCCTCCTCCAACTTTCTTCTTTGCCTATCACAAGTTTCAAACTCATAATAATCTTTTTATTTATCCTTCAACCAACCCTGCTCATGATACCATTATGAAACAAGAATACAAGCCAGCCAGCAATACCAACTTCCCGCCAATATTGCTAATTTTTTATTAATTATTAATTATTCTTAACAATTTCATTGATAGTTTTAATTATTAATAAATTTTTATATAACATAGTATATGATAAATATATGATATATTTTAAACATCGTGTAATTTATTAGAAAATATCACATGTACATAAAATATTTGTTGTATCTACAGATGATTGATTAAATAATCTTGAAAAATAACTGTAGTATAATGTTATTTACTGAGTTTCCTAGTGCTTTTACTGAAAAAAATACAATTATAGATTATACTATTAATAATAAACTTGTCATTCCAGAAAAATCGAAATATAAATTTTTAATAATCTAAAATCTTAAAAAATGTTAGCATATTTCATGAATAACAATTACTTTTTAATATCATTTATTTTTTCAATTACAGGCAAGTACATAATCCTCTGTAAAACGAGTTTTGCAATCTTGACTAACAAAAAACGAGCAAATATCTTCTATAAAGATATATTTGTGCTTTATATACATTTATAGAGTCTGAAAAATATACACAAGTAATCAAGTCATAAACTTACATTGGTCACAAAATATCTCTACTAAAAGCCAGAATTATTTTTATTATCTTATTTCACAAAAACAATTTCATTCAGAAGCTAATGTACGTCAAAATAAAACCGGAGATGTGAAAAATTTAATAGAAGCTATTAAATAATAATTATTAAATAACTATTAAATAATTTCAATTAAATAAAATATTTTTCATTTAAATAAAGATGGAGCTATATTAAATGTCCTCTTGTCCTTTTTTTAGTAATTTAGAAACTTCCAAATATTTTAACAAAAATTATAATAACAATAGAATAAAATATGGAATAAAATAAAATAACCAGAAACTACATAGATTTGTATGATATTATTGTAAAATGGAAACTAAATAATAATAACTCTTTTAATCTGTTTTTCATACAGTCGTTTCACGTCATGAAGAAAACGGAACATCCGGCATCACCTACCTCAAGGTTAAAGGGTCAAACAGATTTCGTCTGTACACCGATATCTGGTTATTTACTCAATTTTTATTTTCTTGCGTTTATATACAAAAGATATTGATAAGGAAAATCGTCTTATAGTAAAACGTTTAAAATACGACTGATACTTTCCATCGAAACGCTTAATTCTTAAATCGTGATTTTTGCTACTGAATTAATTTTAACTACAGAGCATAAAAAACTTTAGCGAAAAAACTTAAACTTTATAAAACTACTATAGAACAATTTTTACAGTTATTATAAATTATAAAAGAAACTATATTAAATGTTAATTTTTTGAACTATTTATATTCCATATATTCTAATTTGTGACATAACAAAGAATGGCATAAATAAGAAAATACAGAAATAAAAATCGAAAGTATTTTATAGAAAAATAAAGGTATTGAATAATAATATCTGTATAATAAATAGAATATTAACATTTCGTTAATCGTATTACTACTCACTTTCTCTTATAAATCTTTTTTGATAAAATTTAAATTCAATGTCTATCAGACGTGTTTAACAAAAATTTGTTAACTCAATTTCAATATTCTGTATTTCCTGATTGCTTTCTCCGATCATTTCACCCAATTGAACTTTGTGGTGTTTGCAAACTATGGGCGGTATTATAAACAAACTATTGATAAACAATATACGCAGTATATTTAGGGTCACGAACAAGCTAAAAATAAAAATTTCTTAGAAGATTTAATTTTCTATGCTTCTTCAATGATTTTCTTTTAATACATTTAAATACAAATTTTTGTCTATGATGTCTATAATTAATGATCACGATAGAATAAATACGAATACAAATGTATCTACATATCCCCAAATCAACAATCTGCATATTTTATTGTGGATTACAAATTACAGGCATATATTTTGGTATTAGGTTTCCTCCACATTTGTAAATTGTTATACAAATTCATTCTTGATATTTAACGATTTGTTTCTATACATAACCTCTAAAGCAAAGTCTTTTTTAAACTAGTTTATTTTGTATTTATTTTTTGAAATTTTTCATCGCAATTACAATCTCAGATAAATTTAATTTTAGAATTTCTCTATTATAAATCATGTATGTTTTACCATGTTCAATAAACACAAGTAATTTTAGGTTCATTTTATGGTTAAGTTTTTATAATCTAAAATTAAGAAAAATTATATAATCTAAAGTTAAGAAAAATTATTTTAAACAATTAATTATTATTATACTACTTTATGATGTAATCTTAGCTTGTTGTAAACAAAATAATCATTACTTCACTTCGTATCTAGAAGTCACAGAATCGTGTAATAACCTGCTACTTATTTTATAGGTTATGTCATTTGAATATTTATTTTATTTATTTACAGCAATATTATCTCATGATTATTTCTTTTTGTACTTCTCTGAAGTCAATTAAAATATTTAATTCAATGTCATGAAGTTGAAGTTAGGTATAGTATAAAGTTCGATTGAAAACAAATTTTTAGCGATCACATATCTATTTCATTCTAACCTTACCGACCAATTATTCTATTATAATAAATTATTATATTAATTAAACTATTATTAAAATTATTATTAAAATTATTATTATAATAAACTACAATTATTTCCTTAACAGAATATTCACAATCTGCAAATAGATCTGTGTTACCTCAAAATTAACAACACGATATGTTAAACAGTAACAAAAGTCTTTTAAACAGTAATAGATTAGTTCTTTTAAATACTAGGACATAAATTGAATTATAAAGGTTCGATAAAATAAATTTTAATGTAAATAACATTCCATGGGAACTGAGACTTATCCACCATTATATAAAACTACAATGTATTTTTCTCTAACCAAATACAAACAACTCGAATTTTAAAAATTCAATCAAATTTTGTTAATTATTAATAAATAATAATTATCCGTGAATAAATAGTAATAAAAAAAGGAAAGGAATAAGAAAAAAAATAAACAAAAATATTATCTTTCCTTATCAAATACGACAGTCAAAAAATAGAAGTTCAGAAAGGTTAGCTTTTTACTTAATACTTAAAGATTAACAGGTTGAAGATTACTATGTACACGAAGATTAATAACTCCATATTGTTTCTACGACGGACTGAGACAGAGTCTTTTCTTTATTAAATAGAAATCTAAGTTTGAATCATAGATTTAAGGAAATATGGGACTGAAAATACTGAACCGTACAATAAGGAAGTACTGGGGGAGGGGATAACAGAGTATAAGAGTAGCTGCACGCGGAGCATCTGCGCTCTGGGATTCTGTGGTTTTGAACTTTCAAAAATATGTTTCTACTGTCACGGTTGTGGCTGCTAGGGCTGTTGGCCTGCAGTTTGGTCAGTGCAGAATATTTTACGAGAACCGCTGACAAGGACTTCCTGATAAAACAAAAGAGGGTCTACAATCTTCTATATCATATCCGTCAACCATCCCTAACGAACATTTCGTGGTATAATGAGGGTCAAGAATGGGACCTCGAGGCCAACATCAATTTGTACTCCAACCCGGTTAGTAATATCAGTCAAATATTTTAAAGACACCGTTTTAAAATATTTTCTGGAATATTCACAAATTCGGTATTTATTTTAACAATTAATGTTTTGAGAGCACTAAATGTTTTAAAAGCGTATTAGAGACATTATTTTTCGTAAAAAGAAAATGTCAGTAATTCAATATTTGATATAATTTGCTCGAATCTAAATTAAAATTGATCAGTATAAGATATTTAGGTATTAAATTGATCGAAAAATTTATTACATTTTTTTTTCCTTTTCTTATTTTGTAAAACGAGAGTCAATTTTTTCATTGGTGACCAACTCCTTATGTACCAATGGTAAATACCTCTAACTAGCATTATCACGAGTGACAGTACCGGATTTATAATTCTTCAAATTAAATTAATATTGATTCAATAGTTCGTTAATTGATATTGAAATAAAAATTGCAACACAAATAAGCAAGTTGACATCTTTGTCTAATTCCAAACATTCAATGTCTCGTTTGCTAAGGTGTCATGATCAACGATGTTTGAAATTATGTAATTTTTATTCATCTGATAGTTCTAAGATTAAAATGTCTAAATTAAATAAATTGTTACATTTATAAAACTGACAATACCGCCAGTTACAATAACAATAAAAAATATTATATGTTATATGAAAAACTTGAATAATTTTAGCTTTCATAATACAGATATATACATATGTACCCACATACATATACACATATATATACACATATAACATATATACATCACAATATATACAATAAAAGAATATAAAATATTATTTATTATTTATGGATACTTTTATCGGTCTAATAGTTCATTTACTTCCTTATTTTTAAATTTTGTTTTAAAATATTCTACAGGTTCACCTACCATCTTATATTGAATTTTTCTTTGTCAAAAAATTTTATAAAAATCTAAATAAGTTGTTGATTAATACAAAAAATTTATGACAGTTATCCTAATTGTAAATTACTGAATTTGACTATTTTTACAGTGTCCAATTATTAAAATGTAATTTGTTATAAAATATATTTACTTCCTTATTTTTAAATATTGTTTTAAAATATTCTACAGGTTCATCTACCATCTTATATTGAATTTTTCTTTGTCAAAAAATTTTATAAAAATCTAAATAAGTTGTTGATTAATACAAAAAATTTATGACAGTTATCCTAATTGTAAATTACTGAATTTGATTATTTGTACAGTGTCCAATTATTAAAATGTAATTTGTCATAAAATATATTTACTGATTAAATTTTCAGCAGCAACTATTTTTTTAGCAATAAATCGAGGATTAAATCACAATAATAACTATGTATATATTTTAACTATCCGTGATTTGTAGAAATCTCCAAATAAAATTATAAATTTTATTGATTAAACATTTTTTTATAAACTTTCAACCATTTAGAAGATTCTTGAATAACATCGTCTGTTTTAAGCAAAAATATCAACTTTCGCAGATAGTTGAAATTAAAACACATATAAAGGTGTAGAAAAATTAGAATTTGTTTGTCTACAAAATGTGTTATAATGAGCAAGAATAAGCAACCTTTCTTAATAATAAATCACTTGACGACTTTTAACAAAGTTGACAAATTAGCAATAAAAAAATT
Source organism: Eufriesea mexicana (assembly GCF_001483705.2). Classification (NCBI taxonomy): domain Eukaryota; kingdom Metazoa; phylum Arthropoda; class Insecta; order Hymenoptera; family Apidae; genus Eufriesea; species Eufriesea mexicana. Next base: position 439,404 of record NW_016910740.1, on the reverse strand, counting down.
AATGATTTTCATAACCAATTCTTCCATTGTAGCTGCCAAATTTTTGGAATATGCTGACTTATCAATTTTTCTTTTATAAACAGGGTAATTTATGTAACTAATACAAGTCATATTTATTTTCTGTACACGGTTAAAGAAGAATGTATATAAATACATTTGTTTTTGTAATATAATATAGTTATATACTGCTTGTTTTCTTTTATTCTTATAATGATGTATAAAATTATGAACTTGTACAATATTTTCTGCATACAATAAAACTTTCTTTATGCACATCCATTTATCACATACATCAAATTTCCTTATATTTGTAAAAAGTATAAAAATAAAGTAACATATGGCTTGAAATGAAATGAGAAAATATTTAAATATCTCATTTAATGCAGATATTTGTTCAAAACTAACCATCTTTTAATCACCTCTTCTAAAAATTCTTTTCCTCTTAAAGTAACAGATGATTTCATCTATGTACAAAGCAATATATACGTTTATTTAAAAAGATGGTGTAACTGTAACGTATGTATGTATTTACTACATGATTGACATTTTACATTCATGATTTCCTTTTAATTTAAATTTAAGTGAAAAATATGATTTATCCCATTTAAATTTAAATTGAAAAATCATGGATCATGTATTCATGGATTACTCGCTAAAAAATACAATTTTATAGCAAAGTTCAAAATATTAACAATATCATAAAAATTGCACCTTCAGTGATAAAAATTAAAACAAATCTTTATTGCAATATGATGTACTTAAATGAAAATAAATAAATAAATAAATAATTTCATTCGCTAATAATAATTTTTCATTGAAAGACATAATCATACGAGAAGAAGATTAACTGTTTATTTTCTAACTCTCTGTAAAAATATTATTAATAAATTGGTAAAATATTTTCAAATTTATAAACGAATGGTAGTCAATAGCAATTAGTTAAAAATTGGCTGATTGAAAATTTATATATTCAATTTTAATTCACTCTTACATTTTTTGTTAACATATAATGAGATTTTTATTTAAATCACTTGCTATTTTAAGTATCAATTAATGCATTATTGTTAAATATATTCAATTTTAAATATCATACATTCGAATAATCATATAATCATACATTCTATAATGATATTATATTCAAAAATGATAAAACTTATCAGACAAAGAAAGTTTTAGTTACAAACTGCAAATGATCCTGAGTATCATATTGTACATCGATAGTATGATTTCGACATCAATCATGAGTACCACCTAATATAATAATTTAAGAGTGTACTACATCCTTAAATCCAACTATGTCTACGTTTCTTTATCTATGTTTTGTCATTAGCTCATACATTGTCCAGATACGAGCCAGCATATTACAATTAATTGTTCCAATTATATGATGCGTCGATCCCCTGTAATTAAATCAGTCAAATAATCAGACATAAAGTAGGAAGAATGATATACAGTTTTTGCACTTTAAATTCACCCTTCTATAGATTAAATTCATCCTTCTGCAAATCAAATACTTATACATAAATATTTGATTTAAAAAAAAATATAAAATATAAATTAGCCAGTAAAAAAGGAAAAATTTTATTGGAAGGATGTACGTGATGTATTAGATATTTATTTAGCAGTAATTACATTGTGTATATTATATATATATGTGGGATCGCGTTGGGTGGATTGGCTAAAATAGTGTTGTTTCACTTCTTAATGGAATAAAATAAGCTTATACGTAAATTGACGATTATAAAACAAGAGGGATTCGCTATGGGCACGTTCGACTTTGACTTCTTACATCCTGACACACTATTAGCAACTTCCTAAAGACTATTGGAGACTGTAAAGGACTGAAGCTGCCCGCGCCCTTGCACCCTTATTTAAAGCAATCATCCTGTCCTTTTCCATAATCAGGCTTTCCTTTCCAATCATGCCCCTTTCCTACGCAACCTCGATGGGCCAAGTACTTCAGCCACACTGGACGCATCCTTAAACTTTCATTCGACTCTACCATAAATATTCCTTGCAATCGATCCTCTTGCACAAGATCACTTTCATTCTAAACCCAAACACACTTGACATTCTTTCAAGGCCGTACTTATTCCAATCCCACGTATATGAGCCGTTCACTGCACAAATCGATTAACTCCACTTTTTGAAAAATCTTAAATTTAAGTGTCAAAGCACTTGGTATAGTCATAATTTGTTACATTTAAGATTTTTCAAAAAGTGGAGTTAATCGATTTGTGCAATGAACGACTCATATAGAGATAAATTTGCACATGCGCAGTCTGCACTATAATGGTTCCCTTGCGGCAGCTGCTGCAACAGGCAAAAACTAATATTTATCGATGAATCCGGGTTTAATTATCATCTTCAACGAACAAGAGCACAATCGAAAATTAACCCTTTGCACTCGAGAGGCGCCTCTCAGTCGCCATTTAATCAGATTCTACAGATCGATGTTAATTAATCTATCAAGTTTACAATTACCCAATGATGCGTGGAATATCGAAGCAAAATAATTTTACGTCTTAATTTACATACGATTTCTTATTTGCCATTTTAAAAATATCGTCGACTTTATGGTAGAAGGTTTTCTTATTACTATTTTTCTCTAACGAAAAAATCGCCGAGTGCAAAGGGTTAACACGTTGACTCGTGTGACCGTGCCAACTGCGAGAGAACGAAACTTTCCCCTAATTGTGGCAATTAATGTTCAGCAAATAGTATGACACCGCAAGTATTTTCTGCGACTTTCTCAGAAGATTACTTCAGAAATTGGAGAACAATAATATGGATAAAGTTTGGCTGATTTTGAATAACGCAAGTGTCCAAGAGACGCAGGAAATCCGTGACGTTGTTGGTCAGAGAAGGCACACTCTACATTTTCTACTACCATATTCTCCGATGATGAATCCCATCGAAGAAGTATTTTCCAAAGCAAAATTTTGTGCAAGAAATATGTTAGCAAATCCTTCAAATAGTGAAAATTTGGTAGATTCAATCAATAACTCAGTAGTAACTGTTACCCACAAATTGTTAGAACTATTATAAGAATATATATGCGAAGTTACCAGCAGCAGCTGCACGGGAACCATTATAGTCTAGGCTATGCATGTACAAATAACTTTATCTATATATACACATAATTACTGCAATTACAAAATATGCAATACATATAAAGTATTTTATATAAGTACTTTAATAAATTGGTAATTACTGTTAAATAAATATCTAATAAAATCTCATATACATTCTTTTAATGAAATTTTTCATTCCTTATTAGCCAATTTATATTTCATACTTTTTTAAATAAAATATTTAGTTATAAATACTTGATTTGCAAAAGGATGAATTTAATCAGTGCAAAAGATAAATTGGATCTGCAAAAAGCTGAATTTAAAGTGCAAATATTGTATATTGAAAAATTGGACACAGGCACATTATAAAAAAGGTCTGGTAACAAAAACAATAACGTGGAACGCAGAATTTTTCATCAAAGATTTAAGAATTGGTTATTTAAGCTGTGGTAAACTTAGCGTTAAACGGTTATTAAATTTTAAAGCTTATCCCGCAAATGATTAAAATCAAAAGCAAAATAATTGACATTCCTAAAAAATAGCGATGAAGAATTTACATCCACAGTCTAAACTTTAATACATAAGCCGCCATCCTAAGCAATTATGATAATAAATATTAATAATTATGATAATAATTCTGATAATAAAATAACGAGAATATTTATAACGAATTTTTAGGGTGCAGTAAAGGAATTCCTTTACATGTACAAAAATGGAATGCTTCCGCGAGGAGAATTATTTTCGGTTTACTATCCAAAACTCGTTAAGGAACTGGAAGCTCTGTTTAAGCTGTTCTATTATGCAAACGATTTCGATACTTTCTACAAAACGGCTCTTTGGGCGAAAAACAATATGAACGAGGCCCAATACTTTATGGCCCTTTATAATGCGGTAATAAGAAGACCAGACACAAAATTCATCCAACTGCCACCTCCGTACGAAATGTACCCCAACTTATTCTTCAACTCTGAAGTCCTAGAAAAAGTCCACCACGTGTCAATGTTTGGTACACCAGGTAACTGTATTTTATGTTTCTTTATTTTTAATATTATCAAATGTTCCAGAAAAATCCTGCGATTTTCATAATTTCGCACCTTAATCTAGAGGACTTAAAAATTCGATTTTTGGATTTCTATGTCTTTTTTATAATTAGGCACGATGAAAACGTGCTCCTAACTTGAAGTTTTTAAAATTATAAAAATTTGCTTAAATCAGCTTATAATTATTTTCTTAGAAACTACTAGACTGACATAAAATATACAATTTTATTGTTACGTACCTATATATACATATACAGCAGACTTTTAAACGGTCTACACAGGATTAAATCCTTAGTCCAATAAATAAATGATGATTTAAGAAATATAAAAATGTCATTTATAGCATATAAATAGATATTTATAATATATAAATGTTTATTGAACATTTACTTCAATAAGGAATTAGTAATTTTCATTTGCTTTTTCAACTGAAATTTGTTTATTAAGAGAAAATTACACTATTTTCTCATATGAACTATTCTAATGATAGATTTATTATTTTGTTGTTTAATATGTCTTATCGCAATTATATTTTTTATAAATAATCTTCCGAACGGCTTATCTTTTTTTCCATTTTTAACCTTTATCATTATTCAACGATTTTCAAACTTTTTCAATTTCTGCTTTTATTAATTTTTTTATTAAATAATTAAACTTGAAAACTTTTCATTACAAAGCATTAATTCAACTTCCTTTTATGACAAATGTTGCGAATTATGAACTAGCTGCATAAGACAGAATGCCTAGTGTATATAAAATAAACAACTGGCTACGATTTCGATTTGCATAACTTTTGTGAAGCTTCAAAAAAAAAAATAATAAAATGAATTGCACATTTTTAAATATCACTATTGTGTTAAACATTGTTTTACATTACTTACTCTAAACAAATGACAAATAAATTGAGATTGAAATATATCAAAAATTTAAAATATAATTAAAATTAAATGGAATTAGAACAGACGTTACATCAATTAATTCGCATAACATGAAGAAGCTCAGTTTATTTATTAATGTGATTTATTTATCTAATTCACTTCGAAAATAAAAGATTTCGAAAATAATATATCTAAAATAGTTATTCGAAATTTTGTTTATAATAGAATAAACCACGAAGAAACGTCTGCACGAAAATATAATCTAATATCTAAAATACTTAATAACTGTTTCTTTGTTTTTGGCGAAATCGATCTGGAAAATAATAATAATAATGTCTAGTAATAATAATTTCTATTCAGCCTAATATACTCCATTAACAACACTTCTGTAACATACAGCTGACCCGAGTTGAAACCATTTTATTCCAGAGAAGCAGGCACTTGCAGGATACAAAGGATACGTAATCCCAGCAAACTATTCCGGCTGGTATCTGAATCGCGAGTACAATTTGGAAAATAAACTCAATTATTTCGTTGAAGATATCGGCTTGAATACTTACTACTTTTTCTTCCGTTTATCATACCCATTCTGGATGGATTCCAAGGAATTTAATTTACCAGACACCCGCGGATTGGAATACCTATATGGACACAAATTATTACTGAACAGATACAACTTGGAAAGACTTTCCAACGACTTACCTGCACTCGAGGACTTCGATTGGCAGAAACCATTCTACGCCGGTTACTATCCTAGCATGATTTATCAAAACGGGTTGCCATTCCCTCAAAGGCCAGACTGGAGTAACTTCCCTGTTTACAAATACAAATACATTAAGGTAAGTGTCAAAAGACATTGAGATTTTGCTTTACATCTATTAAAAGTTTCAAGTGCCTCCAAGTGATTTTGCACCACTAAATGAGCCGTTCACTGCATAAATTGATTAACTCCATAAAACAAAAAGTAGAGAAATGCAATGAAATAATGTATATTGTTTTTTAAAATTCCCTTTATAATTTAAATCGGAATAAATATTGTACAATGCATAAATACAAATGTAACTTTCATCTAACGGTATATAAAATTTATAAGAAAAAATAGCCAAAAGGTAATCGTTAGTAATGTTACCATTTCTATGTTACTGGAAGAGTTAATCGATTTGGCAAGTGAAAAAAGTAATAAATTTAAATTTTACTAAATTTTACTTAAATTCTGATAAGACGGTACTAAAAATTCACCGTTATCATTCATGGCTTGCTAGTGCATTTGAGTTGCATTATTGCAACGATTTATATTAGAGTACGCAGTTAATCAAAGTGACCTCTGAAATAAATTATTTATTATTCAGTGGCCAAAAAATTTTTGTCGTTTAAAGGTGTTAATCTTAATTATCAGGGAAAGTTATTATAAATATAAAATGTTATGACTATACCAAGTGCTTTGATACTTAAATTTAAGATTTTTTAAAAAGTGGAGTTAATCGATGTGCGCAGTGAACAGCTCAAATGTAAATCTAACAAGATTATCCATCGCGTCAAATTTTTAAAAAATAGTGATTTCAATAGAATAGAATTTGAAACATATTTGTCCGGTACCGAAAGTTTCTCATTGTCGTGACAAGGGCAAATGTATGTTTAGCTATTAACCCTTTTCACTCGACGATTTTTTCGGTAAAGAAAAATAGTAATTCGAAGCCTTTCTGCCATGAAATTGACGATATTTTTAAAACGATAAATGAGAAATCGTATACAAATTAAGACGTAAAATTATTTTACTTCGACATTCCACGCGTCATTGGGTAATTTCAAATTTGATATATTAATTAAGATCGATCTTTAGAATCTGATTAAATGGCGAATGAGGATCACTCTTCGAATGCAAAGGGTTAAATTTATTAGCGAAATTGAAATTTTTTTGATTAAAAATTGAATTTTGTAGCGAATGCTTTTATTCGTGAAATCTTTAAATTGCAATAAAATAAGCAACATTTCATCCTTGATACGAGCAATTACCATACTTTAGTTATGTGAAATTTATTTCGAGTCATAAAATGAACGTTGCAAGATCACTTAAGAATTTCGAAAACTAAGACCAATGAATCGAAAAATCCACTTATACGATTTCACTTTAATTTCATTGAAAAGGATATTACGGAGAAGGAATCGAGAATAACGGCTGCAATTGACTCTGGTTACGTTCTGAGTAATAATAGCAAGTGGTACAACATCTATACTCAAAACGGTTTGAATATTCTTGGAAATATACTCGAGGGTAACGTCGATTCCTATAACCGTAACTTCTATGGTAGCATCGATGCTCTTGGCAGGAAAATCCTTGGTTATAATCTAGAACCATCGACCAAGTACCAAATCTATCCCAGTGCCTTGGAAACTTTCTCTGCTTCAATGAGAGACCCTGCCTTTTATCGCCTCTACAAGAGAATAAATAGCTATTACGATAGGTAATTATTTATTCCACTTGATTTTTTCGTATTCGTAAAACTCATTTTTATTGATTTTTTCTATTTCTAGCCTGTTATAATGTAAACAAACAATAAATTTAACGCGTAATACAAAATATTGACTTAAAGATACCTTTTATTTTTAGAAGGGGTTAACGCGTTGTATTAAACCGATTTCTGGAAATTTTTAACGAAAAAGTTAATATAATATTCTAACATCAAAATTTGTTACACATAACACAGGGTATCCTAAAAGTGACCACTAGCAATTAATTATTAAATTTTACGTAATAATACCACCAACAGATATCGAAGTGATTAACTGTTGAGTGAAACATTCCTTCAGATATTTCAGATATAGCTTTTTCCCCTTGCTATGATATAAATACAGTATTACGTTTATTTTACCAAATCATGAATAATTTAATCCATAGCACTTGTGTCGCGAAATTTCTAACATTTTATTGCACCTTGCGTTCTTTATTTTCAATGTACGAATGAAAATGTTGTCTCATATAGCCATCATTAACAAGGGATCTGAAAAGAAAAAAAAAGTTTGTTATTTAAAAGGAACAATCAAATTGATTTCAAGGAAAGGAATTTAATTGTGTAGAAATCGTTTATTTTGTTTCAGTTTGTATGTGTTTAATATCCCGTTCATATTCTAATATGCTAAAATTAACTTATTAAAAATTCTTTTCTTTACTACTAAATTACTAAAAACGGAATTATTCTTCTAGATCTGAGGTATAACCATACCAAACGAAAAACTTGCGATATGATTTTATTCTATTATTTACGCGTTATGAACAATAAATATTTCTCAATCTTAACATTTTCTGCTGATATTCACAAGGATAATTCATTAAAAATTAAGGATAATCCTATAAAAAAGATACGTTGAAATTTAAATTCTTATAAATAACGGTTTAATAAGAAATTCAAATATTTTATTAAGTTTCAACTGGATCAAATGACTTCCATATTAAAAATTTGTTCATATCTTTAATAATTAGCGAAATATACAACATACATATATACTTAAATTGAACATACTGTATATTTGATATTTTAATTGTACAAAATTAACTTAAAAAAGAAATTGTTATTATCTGTTGTGTTCTTTTCCAAAATATTTTTTTCGAATTACAGTAATAATTCCACAATTGAGCTCGTCTGATTATTAGAAATACATAATTCAAAGTTTATTTTATTCTTACAATAGTTATTTTTATTAAAAGTGTAATTTTCTAAATTTAACACCAATTTTGTAACATTTTTATACTATAAAAAAAGTATTTATAAAAAAATATTTATATGTTAATATAGTAAGAAATATTTTTGGCATACACATAGAAACTTAAGACAATCTATTTAATATGCTATGAAAGATTAAATTCCCCTAAAAATCTAAAAATGATATATTGATCTGAAAAATATAATCACAAAATAATCCGTTTATGGTTTTCTGCGGAATTATAAAGCAGACGCACAATATACATGTAGGTATGCATGTATCTTTAACACAGGTTTCTAAAGCTTTGAACCTTCAAAAAATGAAAAACTTTAACAACGGATTTTTTCAATCTAAAATATAAAATAGCCACTTAAACCGTTACAAATCATTTTCTTTTATACCAGTAATGATATTAATGATACGTCTAAAATTATTTTCTTTAATTAAGTTACTTTTCTATATAATTGTACATTATTTAGTAATATTCAGATAATCATGGATTATGCAAAATGAACTGGTCAACATTTTACATTTAATTCATGATGAAAAGATAATGCTAACTTTGATTAATACTATTTAAAATTTGTTTTTAGGTACAATATGCATCAGACACCATATAAGAAAGATGAGATTGTCTATCCCAATTTGAAAGTCGAATCATTTTCTGTTGATAAACTGGTTACATATTTTAGTCAATTTGATGCAACAATTAGCAATGGCTTATTAGTTGATAAACAAATTGATGAACAAAACTTGTTATTAATTAAAATTAGACAGTACCGTTTGAATCATAAACCATTCAATTTCCACATTGGTATCAATTCTGATAAACCAATGAAGGCAGCTATCAAAATTTTCCTTGGACCAAAATATGATGCACACCACAAACAAATTGAACTTTCAGAATATCTTAAATACTTTTATGAAATTGACAATTGGATTCTTGATTGTAAGTATCTGTCATTTATTTCAATATTTTTTTAAATATTTTATAATTTTTATATATTTTTAAATTAAAAGATAATACAAAAATAGAGACATTACTTTCTTAAACAAATAATTCTCATACTCTTTTGACCATTCTTAAAGAATAAATATGATCGATGAAACTATTTTAATTTATAATAATGCTTAAATATATGAGTTTTCATATTTTCCTATAATGGATATTAAACTCAAAAAAATTTCCAACAGTGAATGCTGGTCTAAACAAAATTGTACGTAGCAATCAAGACTGCTACTTTACAATACCTGACCCAGAACCCAGTGAAGTATTCTACACCAAACTCGAGGCTTCTCTCAACAGTGGCAAACCATTCACTTACGGTGAAAGAATCTTTGGATTCCCAGAAAGACTGTTACTACCAAAGGGTAAAAAGGAAGGAATGCCATTCCAATTGTTCTTATACATTAGTCCAGTCTCTACGGAATACCAATACACTTCCAGAGTATGGGGTGATTACAAATTCGATAATAAACCATTTGGTTTTCCATTAGACAAGCCTCTCTATGATTTTAATTATGATGGACCTAATATGATGTTCAAAGATATTCTTATTTATCACAAGGATGAATATGACATGAATATTACTTATTAATTATTGCCTTTTTTCACTTGTATCTCCCGCATTTATTTCTGTAATATCATAATTTTGTAATAAATGTTATTTTCTTTATCTTCCAATATGTTCTGCTTTATTTGCCTTTTTATACATTTATATATTCTTAAGAAAATAAAAAAGATTACATGTATATAGAATTCAAAAATTAATTATTCACATTTAATAAGATATTTAAATTAATATTGAATATTAGAAAAGTTACAATTTAAAAAAAAAAATCATTAAGTAATAGTATAATGTAAAAACAAAAATATATTTAATAACATTTCAAAATTCACATAAACATTATCAAAGGTATATTTTCTAATTAAATTAAAAGAAAAAATTTTACTTATCTTATATTTTGAATGTATTTATTAACTATAATAAAAGAAACAGTTTAAATAGATATCAAAAAGTAAATAGAAAAATAATGCAACAACATTTAATTTTATTATAATTATTTTTTAAATTCAAATAATTCCATTGTATTTGTGGTATATTCATTGTGGCAAGTACAACTACCTTTTCCCACGTTACTGAATACAAGTGGAAATCCTCCTCATCTTTTTGTAAATACCCACAAGACAAGATATGCTCACAAAACTATCTCTCTACAATATTTAAATGCGATTATGTAATCATTGCATGTTACTACCTTGTTCTTATATTTGTTACTTGTTTCTTTTTTTTATTATTATATTCTTCATTGACAACCTTCTTGTTGTTATTCTGGAATTGCCCAACATACTCATTTCCTAGCATCACAAATTTAATATACAATTAAGTTTTGCAAATATACTATAATGCATAAAGAACAAGATTCTAAGTTCCATAAAATAATTATTTATTAATTAAAACAACTATTAAATAATAACAAAACTAACTAAACAATAATATAAAAAAATTGAAACATAAAGATAATAAATTACTATTTGTTTTAATTTCTTTCTATTAACTCTCATAATAACCGATCAAATAATTAAGTTTATGAAAAATAATAAAGCAATAAACTAAATTGTTAAATAACTATATAATTAATTAAACTATTAAATAATTGACTAAATAATTACATAAAAATGTTCCATGCATCTATTGTTTAACTACATCATTGTTGTAAATTATGCTACTTTAACAATTTAACAAAAATTTACTTGATTTCTACTCATGTTCAAAAAAATCAGCTACTTTCTCATATTATTTTCATTAATACCAAACAAATTATGTCACTGTTATAATCTTATACTTTTACTATTCTCGTGCTTAATATCTAATACATTTATGTATTTACTTTTTACAACTGATATTTTGAATTGATATAGAAATTTATACTTATATGTTTCACGATTTTTTGTTCAATTATAATAATTTGATTATAGTTCGTTTTCCTCTATCAAGTTTATGAATGAATAAAACGTTACGAATATCATTAAAATATACGTCTTATTCATAAAGAAATGTACATATATAAATACATAAAAATATATCATTCAAAAAATTTAAATGATCTTCAAATTGTAGACAGCATAATTTTTAATTCAAATAATTTTTACTTATTTTATGCTTTTATAAATGAAAATATTTCGTTTCATAAATTAAAAAATTTATTCGGAATAGTTATTCAAGAAATGTTTAATTTTTTTAAAAGAATAAAATTTTTCCCATAGTAGTTATTATACATATTAAACAATTTATTTAAATTATTTATTCCTAATGAAACATTTTTAAATTAAAATATGCATGAATAGTTTTATTTAATTATGTTATTTTAACCTCAATAATGTTATTTCAACTCATATAAACTCGGCCGTAGTTTCTATAAACTCATGGAAGATGAAATATATAAGTACATTTTATAAAGCACATCAGTGTTAAGTATAAATTGAAGTTAGATACTTAAGAGAATTACTACACTCACTTCACTTCGAAATATCAACAGTTCAAAAATGGCGACTACCGCTAATTACGCTTTTTCCTCTGATGGAGAATATTTTGCTCATTGTGGAAATGATGGAAAACTAAAAATATGGGATACTAGCACTGGTCGTTTAAAACAAGAATATGTTTCTAATTTTCATCTGTCTTCTCCATGTTGTGTTTTGGCTTGGCTTTACGTCAGCTCTCAAACAACAAATACATCGGTAAACCATGTGCTTCTTTATTCTATATTTTAATAAATGTTAAGTATTTTTTATTTTGCTACAGAGTTACTTTATGTATTATAATCAAATAAAACTAATTTCTATATTAAACTGTTTTCTAAATTACATCATGAATTATAAATGTTCATATTTAATTAATTATACTTTACTATATCGTAGTGAAGGTTATGTTTTCCATGCTTTTTATAATTTTCTATAAACTTTACACTGAAATAAATGCTAAATCTTAATTTCTGAAAACCTATTTGAGGAAACAGATATGTTTTGTTTCATAAGTATGTTCTTTTTATCTTTACTAAAGAATGTGTTTGTTAAATAAAATTACATTTGAGGTTATAGCTTTCATACACTACTTTATTTGTTAAATATGTATTAAAATGTACAATGAATACTATTATTATCATAACATGTTACGTCTAATATAAAAATAATATTTTTTTTAAGTACTTTAGTTTATAAGTGAAATAAATCGTTTCTAAAATCTTTATATTATACATGGTAATATAGTTTGAATTAAAATAATTATTTTTACATTATCACATTTAGGTAACATGAAAAATAACTAATTTTTTATAATACTTATTGTAATTTTCAGTTTTAAGTCTTTGTTTCATAGGTTTAAGTGTTATATAGGTTTATGTTATAAAGGTATTGGCATTAACAATTAGTTACTTTGTTTTTTATAAAAATATATAACTTCAACTTTTTCAAAGTATATTAGTCTTAATGTTTTTAATCTTTAATATTTTGTACTCATACATACAAAAATATAAAGTTAAAGATTTAAATTCATATTTTCTTTAATTATTTATATTAATTTAATTATTATTATAAGTTAAAAAGTTTTTATATCATTTATATTTAAATATCAATGTACAGATGTAAAATATGTAGTATCTGTCAGCTATAGTAATATAGGTCAAATAAAACTGACTATATATATATTAGATTTGTATTATAATTATTTAATGTATAAATTTTTCTTATTCAAAGTAGTTTTATTTAAAACATAATACTAAATGTTTCCTAAGATTATATTTTCATTATATTTTTATCAATATAGAATTTTTACTTCTTAATTACAATATAATTAAAAAATTGACTAAGAATTATGAAATAATATCAGATTTAGCAAGTTAGTAAACAGTATGAAAATGAAGTTAAACAGTTTTTTGATAGTATATTTGACATAATACAATTAATGTAATTACATTAGTTATTAAATATAACAGTGAAATATTTTGTAAATATAATTCAAGTAATTTTGGTACTCATTGCATTATTCCAATTGTATTCGTTTTTATATATATAGTTTAATTATTAAATATAGTTTGTCTATATGTGTGGTTTTATCATTTTTAGCCTTCACCATGGAAGAAACGCAGAAAGAAGTCAATTTCAGACGAATCCAGTCAAAAGGGTATTGTTGCAATGGGTTCGACAAATGGAAAAGTTACACTTTATGATACAACAACTTCCTCAATTACGGCACAATTAGATGGTCATTCTGGTACAGTTACTGCAGTAACTTGGTCTGAAAATGTTGGTTTGTTTACTGCAGCAGGTGACCACCATATTATTCAATGGAATCTTCAAGAAAATGGTGTTAAATGTAAATGGAAATCAGGAAAGGGAAAAACTACATCTTTGGCAGTTTCAATAGATGGGAAAAGTTTGTTATCAGGAGAAAGGGTTATTAAATGGTGGGACCTAAATACCAAGCAATTAATAAGGACATTCACAGGTCATGCTAATCAAGTGACATGTTTTTGTACTATTAAAATGACATCTGGCAACAATTATGTTATTAGCGGTGCTTGTGGTGATGGTTATCTCAATGTTTGGGCATTAGATGAAGTAAGATGAATTTTATTTCCTTTTCTTTTTTCTTTTACCATTTTGTATTTTTTTCATTGGTATATTTTTTCTTTTTTATTCATTATACTCATTTTTCATTGCGAAATTGTTATACGGAAACTGATATTTCTCTATTGAGATATAGGGTGGGGTATTTAAATGAAAGCACCTAAATATTTCCCTTATTTATGATGTTATGAAAAATTTTTAGGAACAGAACTGCACTGTTTGAAAGAAGAAATATGAGGGTAATACTGATACCTTTTCAAGGTCATTTTTTTCTTTCTTTTATTTTTTTCTTTTTTTTTCGAGAATTTGAGGTCTTCAATATTTTTTTAAATGCCATCCCATAATTTTTTTTCTATATCCTTGTAGAGCATAGGAAGACAAATCTAACATATTTTCCCTTTCATATAGAACAATTTTGTTTTTAAAAGTTTTTCCATTGTGTCATAAATAAGGGAGATATTTAAGTGTTTCTATTTAAATGCCTCACCTTGTATATTTCTTATCTCTTTTCATGAATTATAAAATTTTACTTTCACTTTTTATTATTTTTATGAATATTATTGACAGATTATTCATTTTCTGCTAAACATACTTCCTATTATACAGAAATAATATATATTTATTTTAAATCTTTTTATTTTATATAAATGTTCAATGATCGTATGATTGTTCTATTTTATTTCTGAATAGTTTAGAAAGTAGTCAGTTGCAAGAAATAATACTACTAATGGTCTCTATAAGAATCATCTGTAAACATTTATAAAATTGTAATAATTACGAAAATATTTCAGCAAAGAAATGAAAGAACTCCTGTAGCAAGTTTAGCTTTACAAGATGATCCAATAAGTGTTTCAACAAATATCTCAGTCAATTCTCAAGTAATGGTATTAGTAGTAACGAGATCTGGGCAAGCACACTTATTTCAATATCAACCAAATGGTCAGTCAAAACCTTTGAAGCCCAGTTTAAATATTGCAATTGCTTCTGATATAAACCAAAAAGATAGTGTCCAGCAAATTTCTATTTTAAATGCAAGATTGACAGAAGATCAGAAATTATTATTAGCATATGGAACATATCTTAATCCCATATTTGAGAAAGTAACTCCAGATTTTTCTGATAAAGTACAATGTCTAGTGCGTTCAGAATATAAAAAAAATAAAGATAGAAAAGAAGAGATTTCTAAAGTGAAATCTACTATAATTGAAGGCAACGTAGAATATCTTGCACCAGGTATTTATTTCTAATATCTAACTATAGTATTTATTCTAACAATAAATTATAATTATAATTTAAAATATACTATTAATACTATTAAATATAATTCAAAATTGTAAACAGGCATAAATTACAAATTTTTATTCGAAAAGTTAATAGTACTTTTAAATTAATTTATGTATCAATTACATACTTGTTTTATTTCTTCTTATATAATGTTTCATTCACTACATTTGTATTTTTACTAATAAGTGTACATACTTTTAATATTGAAAGACATTTTTACATTTTGTGGTATGTCATATTTAAAATAAGAAGTAAAAAGAAAAATTAATATTAGCTAATAACATTTATTTCAAAATATTTGCAGTTTTTTCTAATTATTTGATTTGTTTAAATTTGTTTATTCAAATATAACAATATCATAACAATATAAAAATTGGCAATCTTTTGTCTTTCTTTATAGTTTGATTTATCTTTCGCAGGAATAATTGAAACTACACAAAAAAAGATTAGAAGCAGTTCTGGATCACAATTGTTATTGAAAGATAGATTAGAAAATTTAAGTTTAAGTGCTGAAAGTAATCCTACAGGCAAAACTGTTAGCACAGGTAGCAACAGAGCACAACTTTTAATACAAGGTTTAAACAGTAAAGACAAAACTATTTTGACTAATATTTTCCTCACAAAAAATGAGTCTATTATTAGGAACACTATTGCAAAACTACCAATACAAGCAATTGGGCCATTATTGAAAGAACTCACTATTCTACTTCAGGGTAAAACTTACACGTAAGGTTCTCACATATCAATTAATTTTTTTATTACTATTAATCTTTTAAATACAAAAATCGCATATATACATGCTTTCATGAATTTATAAGAGTTTAATACAGATCTTACAAAATTAACATAATCTTACTTGTATTTTACCATCTTATAATCTTATAAAATTATGTATGTATAAAAATTTGATATACGAAGTAATAATCGAAGTCTCAGAAAAAAGAAATGTAGTCTTCAACTCTTCATTTTCAATATGTACAGTATGTATAGTTAAGTTTCAACTCTCCTATTAAATTTTTTGGTAAAGCAATTATATATTGTCATAACATTTCTTTACCTTTTACTAAAACAATATTGCTTTTTAGTGTGGCAGTATTTCTAAATTATGTATCTGTTTAAAAATGTTGTAGCATCTATGATAAATGCTACTAGAATAACATTCGATTTATTGGAATAATATTATCATTAATTCTTAATTTATTAAACTCATGTTTACGAGAAGAAGATTTTAACTTTGAATCGTCGGTTTTAATAAAATTGATATAATATAGAATAGCTTTCATACAATTTATAAATTATCTCTTATAAAGGAAAAATTTTTCAAAGGAATTCAATATTTTGAATTCCAGTTGTCTTAATAATAAATCATACTCATCAACTTGATGTTAAAATACTTACATTTAATACAATAGTATTATTTGTATTTAAAGTTTATGGTAAACTGTATAAAAATAAATGACTTAAAAGTTTTAATTATCTCTTATTATATGAAGTATTACTTGTAAAGAAGGAACTTGCTACATATTACAAATATTTCACTAAAGTTGATGGTTTTTAAAGGTTTCCCCTTGTTAGTTCCTATTAATTAGTGTCTTATGAACTACATCTTTTTTAATTATTATATTGTAGGAGTAAAATTGCTGTACGATGGTTGGAGGCATTATTAACAGCACATGCAGGACATCTTTTGTCACAAGCAGATCTTGTGGAATTATTTGGACCAATTTTAAGTTTAATAGATGCAAAACTAACTCTTTTAACAGAGCTCTCAAAACTTAAAGGCCGCGTTTCTCTTGTTACTGGTCAAATTTCTCAAACAATGGAAGAACACGACAAGGATATTAGCGAAGATTGTCTTGTTTATCAAGATTCAGGTTTGTAAAACAAACATTTTATTTTGTCGTAAGTTATAGCTTTTTTTCTTGAGAGTCTTGTCATCAATTTGTTAGCAATATTTTTTAAAACACAACTTACAAATTAAAATACTTTTTTTACGAAATCTTTCATGCAAAAGTCAAAAAGAAAGCTACTTTGATATTACATAAAAAGTACTAATGTATTAAAATTGGTCTAAGTAAATATAATATTGAAAAATGTTAATTAATATATTTTGCGTAAAGCTATTTGAAGTACAGAATATCACAAAAGGAATGTTATGATCTCCATAGAGTGATTCTATACCTTTGGATTGATGGAGATTTTCCAAAAAAATTAGAACTCAAAATTAAGCTTGCTTGTTTTTTTCAAGGTCAAATTTTTTATTGCATCGTATTTTACTTATTGAAAGGATCAGAAGACTCAAAGGAGCCATAAGTCATAAATGACCTGTCCTCTGAAAAAGTTTAATTAAAGTTACGATATGAGACAATAATAAAAAATTTAACTTTGAAAAAAAACAATATTGTATTAATATTAAAATTAAACGACTCTTTGTTTTATGTATAATGTAAATATATTTAATTTTTACATAGCATCTGATTTTTTTTATGTATTTATTAAAAGAAATTAATTAATATTAATAAATAAAAATAGATTCGTCAGATGAAGATGGTGGAGTTGAAGATGAGGATTTAGAAAGCGAATCCGATGAAAATTGGGAAGAAATATCAAATCAAGAAGATGAAGTACAAGA
Organism: Eufriesea mexicana; assembly: GCF_001483705.2. Taxonomy (NCBI): domain Eukaryota; kingdom Metazoa; phylum Arthropoda; class Insecta; order Hymenoptera; family Apidae; genus Eufriesea; species Eufriesea mexicana. The sequence continues at coordinate 421,168 of NW_016910740.1, read as the reverse complement.
TGACCAAGATAATCCAGAGGAGCAGATTGACGAAGATGGAAGAAATACAAATTCTGATGATGAAGATGAGGAATCTATATCCAGTTGAATATCAATTTAGGTAAAAAAATTAAACAAAAAGAAAAATATTAAAATTATGATTAAATTATTTATATAAAATTAAGTGAACTTTGTTAAATTATTTTATTACTACATTTGTTAAAATCATGATTGTGGAAAATTAAATAATTTTAATGCAATTAATAGGTATTAGTTTATTATTATAGTTTTAGAAATAAAATAAATTAGTTTACTGTTAAAATTTAATATTTTGTTCTGTTTTAGAGAATATTGGAGTTCCTGAATGTAATGAATGTGAAAAAAGAAAGAAAACAATTAAAATGTTAAATAAATGTTTTTCTACAAGAATTATAAAAATTATTAAATATATATCATCTCTTCTAAATGAAATTATTTTATGCTTCTAATTTTAAGATAGAAATAAACAATTGCTTTTAAAAGTAAAATAGAAATAACTACAAATTTAATATTATTATTTCATGATAGCTATAATTTTTTATTTTTTTAAAATCCGCGCCTTTGTATTCTTATCACTAAAGTCGTCAATCTAGTAAAGTTGTTCAATTTTGAGGTTAAGTATCCAAATGATGAGGTATATGTATGAATATTTTTATGAGAATACTAAGAAGTGTGAAAAGTTTTTATAAATTCATTTAAATGAATAAAAGTTAGTAAGGCGTAAACGTCTATATAGAGGTACTACCTTTTATGAAATAACTTTGTAAGATGGTGAGTGAAAAAATAGTTTAATTCAAACTACTTATTATAGGTTAAAAGGTATTCTTGTCACATATACACCATATCAATATAATAAAAATGCATACATTTCAAATAGATATTAAATATTAATTTATATACTTCTTTGTTAAAAACATTCATGACAAATATTAAATTATGGATATAAACTAATTTATTAATATTTATATGATATTTTTATTAATCAAGTTTTTTTATTTATATTTTAGCCAATGTTAAAACATGACATCGAACTTCCAGCTTCAGTTCCTGAATTGCTGTTGGAAAAACATGCAAACTTTTTACTTTCTTATGGTACTGATAAAGATGAATATGTAAGTACTATAATATTTATTTTATCTTATATTAAGTCCTTTAATCATACAAGTTCAAACATATTATAGCACATAACATAATAGTTTCTTTGAAAATACTTTAAATATTAATGTGAACTTCTTTCTTTCATTATATGTAGATATAATGACTAATCATTTAGAATGCAATAAATGTTTCAAGTGTGTTATATACAATGCAAAACTAATTATTTTTTCACATCTGGAATAATTAATTTTTAAATTTCATTTTAATATGAATGTTGAAATATTTTGTTGATAATATCAAATAATATTTTCAATTAAATTGTAAAATATAAATTTTTATTAATATACATATTTTATTCAACATATTTCTCATATTCTTTAACAGATGGTTTAGTTCATATTTTTAGCATTTATAAAATTTATATTATGATCAAATAACACATTTACTTGGACTATATTATCTTAGTTTAATTTTTGTTTTAGTTTTCATTTTTATTGTTAATAACAAAAGTTTATTTCCTGTAAACAAAATCTTTTCATTTGTGTTCATTTGAAGTAATCTAATATTATCTAATATTATTTAATCTATTAAAATACATGCAAAACATATTAAATAAAACATAAATCTTACCATAAGTTTTAATTACCTCACTAAGTATTAATTACTTTGATATACTGTTATACTTTTATATTCAGAATATTCTAAAGATTATATCTGTATGGAAAAAGATTTGTGATTATTAATGAACTTAAATAATTTTAAGATATCCCAAAGTAAATGTCTTGTCTTTTCTCTTAAATAAATTAAATTTATTTTGTGTGAATATATAGAGTATGTTAGAATTGTAAGTTAAGGAAAGAAATATAAAAACAATGGGAAAATAATTTCTATTTAATAAAAACCCCTATTTAAGCTTTTTTTAATTTTAGTAATGAAAAATGTTTAATAAATAATAAATATCTTTTACATAATCCATTAAGTGATTAATTTGACCATTTCTTGTATTTTGAATGGAAGGACTAATTGTATACATATAATTAAATTGAAATTATTATTTACATACAGAAAAGTGATGCAATTAAAAAGGAAATTAAAATATTTTAGATGTATTGCATGACAGAGCATATGAGAATGTCTGGTATGTATTGGGGTCTAACAGCATTAGATCTTATGGGTAAACTTGAACAAACAAATCGAAACGAAGTTCTCGAATTCATTGCTCAATGTCAAACAGAAAGTGGTGGAATAGCTGCAAGTTTACAACATGATCCACATATTCTTTACACTTTGAGCGCAGTACAAATACTTTGTATTTATAATGCTTTGGATACTATTGATATAGAAAAAGTTGTAAAATATGTAAAAGAAAGACAACAACCAGATGGAAGTTTCACTGGTGACATCTGGGGTGAAGTTGATATGAGATTTTCTTTTTGCGCTGTGGCAACTTTATCTCTTTTAGTAAGTAGAAGTATTTAAAAAATACATGTTAAAGTTATTATATTTGTTAAATACAACTTATTCATATATAGAAATCTATACGTATTGGGTAGAACTTATGTATATGAAATGTTATACCTAGTGTAATAAATTATGTGAATATTTCAGTATAGAAATTATTTAAATTTTTATAATAATAGAATAAGATAATATTTAAAACTATAAAAATGGTAAAACTATAATAATTGATAATGTGAATTAACTTATGAGAAACTGTAAAAATATTATTTTAGAATCGATTGGATGCAATAGATGTTAACAAGGCAGTTGAATTTGTTATGAAATGTATGAATTTTGATGGTGGATTTGGATCAAAACCTGGTGCTGAAAGTCATGCTGGTATGATTTACTGTTCCATAGGACTTTTATCAATAACTGGTAATTTTTTATTTTTAACATCTTTTTGTAAAAATATGAAATATAATGAAGGGTAAATAACTATAATTAACTTAATTAAATCAAATAGAAGAAAAATATACAGAGTTTTTTTTATTATAATTAGTTAATATAAAAATGTTAAATATTGCCAGGTAATCTTCATTTAGTAGATGCAGATCAATTAAGTTGGTGGCTTTGTGAAAGACAACTTCCATCTGGAGGTTTAAATGGTAGACCAGAAAAAATGCCAGATGTTTGCTACTCTTGGTGGGTTCTTTCTGCTCTTACAATTCTAGGACGGCTTCATTGGGTTAACAAAGAGCAGTTGGTATGTATTTCTTAAAAAGAATTAATTTTTTTTTTTTTTTTTGAAAAACAATTACAGATATCATTTTCAAAAACGTTATTCTAAGAAAAATATATCAATATCTACATTTTAATTAATTAAAATCAGAAATTACGAATATTATATATTTTTAAAAAAGTAAATTTTTATAAAAATAAACAAAAATTTAATTAATTAATTTATACAAAAAAAATTAGCATGAAGTTGACATCTCATTTAAGTCAAACAGTTTTGCAAACTAATCTAATATTAATATTGGATCACACATATTCATTAAAAATTAACAAAGTTAAATAACTTCTACTATATTTTTGTTTCAACATTAATTTACAGGTAAAGTTTATATTGGCATGCCAGGATACAGAGTCAGGAGGATTTAGTGATCGTCCAGGAGATATAGCTGATCCTTTTCATACTCTTTTTGGCTTAACTGCGCTTACTCTTTTAAATACTGATTATCCTTTGAAAAAGATTAATCCAACATATTGCATGCCTGAACATGTAATTGAAAGGTTACATTTAAAATCTTCAAGGCTCGATCAAAGCAATTGACATTTGATAACATAAAACTAACTTTTTACTAAAACTAAATTATGAGATAATGCAACAAAAGAAAATATAATGTCAATTTTTTGCATCAACTGTTTTATTTATTGCTTTATTTAAAGAACTTAATATTTTTTACTTAAGTTTGCTGGCAACTTAATATATTATTATATATTATTATAAATGTTTATATTATATACATACGTATATATAATAACATATAACAGATATTATATATAGTAATATAAATAAAAATATAATTTATTAATATAATTTGATATAAGTAAAGCATGTTCTTATACATTGATAAAAATATGTAACGCATCTGCTTTTAACAATTTAAAAACAGCATGTTGCACTGTAAAACTATATCTGTAACAGTATTTATTGGTGATGTGAAATTACTGAAATATGGTTATAATAAGGTATAATGAAAATACAGTGACCAAAAAAATAGAATTAAAAAAAGAGCACACATTCAAAAAAATATAAACAATTTTCAATACATACAATTTTATTATTATTCTTAATTTAGATACAATTAAATAAAATTAAAGCAGTGTATATATGAAACAATGAACATTGCCACTAAAATATTATCTTTCTTATACAATATCTATATTAATCACTAGATTATATTATGCATAAATATATTATAGATATTTTAGTTGTTTATTTATTTAAAAAATTGTTCTAAATTAATATATAGTAACTCTCGTAATTTTCTTATCAATATTTTTAAATGTATTATTCTACTTAAAAAAAGATAAATTTTTATCTATTTATACCTTTTAACAGGTGTATAATTTCTTTGGGAATCTAACGTCTCCCGGTATAATCACTGCCATTGTTTAAACCTACTTTATTTTTGCTATTTAATTTGATATTATTTCATATGCACTGCTATAAATATTTAAAAAAATATCAGTATATTTCCATAATATTTTTAAATATTCTTTTTAATAGGAAATTGTTTTACATTTTTAGATTTATGTTAATTGAAAACTGTTTCTAATGATATAATATTATCTTAAGAAAATAAAATGCATTTGTAAATTAAAGATATCAAGGATGTAAGAATAAAATATAAAAAAATATTAATTATAAAGTTGTTACAAAACAATATATATATGTATAAAGGAGTAAAATATTTTAAACTGAGAATAATAATACAAAAAATAAAGTAACAATAAATATTAGTACCTATTATATTATTAAAATGAAAAATAATAACAAGCAGAATAATTTATAAAAGAAATATGATTTTTTTATTATACAATTTACATTTAAATATAGATAAGTGAATTATCATAGAGAATTTGTAAAAAATAATTTTCATGATGCGGTTATGTACATTATTGTATATATTTTTCTCTCACGACAAAACATTATTTAAATAAATTTATAACAAATTATTTTTATTTACAAATGCAACATATAAAACAAGTGTAAAGTAAAAACTATCAGATAATAAATATTCAGTAAATTAACTTTGAAAACTCATAACATTATTTTAAAATGTTATTATTGTCAACATTATTAATAAAAATTTATTTTTTTTGAAAAATTTTTAATATTTTAATAGGTAAATTTAGTAGCTGTATATATACTGTTTGTTGTGGTACATTACATTCTTCAAAACAAAGATCAAAATCTCCTAAAAAGAAATTTAGTTTTAATATATATTTATCAAATAATATAAATCTTCTGAATTAAAAGATATACCTAACTGACATAAAAACTGTGAGATAGTATCCTCATTACGAATTGTTGCTGCAATAATAGCATATCTACCACTGAAGGACAACAATTTTTTTAATCCTAATATTAATTCATGAAATGAATTAACATCATACAGAATATCAGCCCCAAGTATTATATCAGGTATAATCCATTGTTCATTTATATATTTATTAATATCTTCCCATTTTAATTCCATTATTTTAATATCTGTATAATTATATTTTAATTGCAATTTCAACCTATCATGTTTTAATTCTGTTTGTATTTTCTTTTCACTACATGATAAATTAAGTTCAATATTTTTAGAAACCATTTCAAGTACAATTTTGTGATAATCTGTAAATATATATTGATTGGGGAAACATTTTTTAATAATGCATAATCCTGTTAATCCAACTCCACAACCAAGTTCTAAAATAACTTTTCCATGAAATTTGTTTTTATTTTCTATACACCATTTACTTAGCTCAATGGCCCCCTATAAATTGTGAATATTAAAACTGAAAAATTTGAGAATGATGTATAATAATAATGAATAGTGTAATATTGTTAAAGTACCTGCCAGCTACACAATCCTGTTGTACCTTCTGATATAATATTTGTGCTTTCTTTTATACTAATATAATCATCTTCTATTAAAAAATGTCGATAATGATGTAATTCTTCTATTGTAGAAGATATTAAATTACAATATGTAATATATATATTAACATAAACTTCCCCATTTTGTTCTTCAATCTGAATGAAAAAATAACATTCTAATTTGAATGACAAATTCATTTTATAAATATACATTTATTTATACCTTATTTATGAGCCATTTTAAAAATGCTCTTTGATTAGATTGTTTTACTGGATACTTTTGAATTAAATCATTATTTATTGTGTTTTCTAGAATCTCCCGCTGTTTTTCTAAATTAACAAGACAATTAATATTTTCTTGAGAAATCTGAAATTAATGTATAATTTTTAAGACTATTTAAGAAATTAGTTACAAATTAATTCTAAAATTTACGTACAAGTACATCAAATACACTTATTGGTGCACAACATAAAAAGTGCGTAATTAAATTATTAATATCGAACGAACTGCAGTTCATTATAATCTCTATATTTTATACATAAATAATACACTTTTATTTTTATCAATATTTTGTAATCTTTTTCATATTAAAACATTTTATATTGATATACTTGATTAATGAAATTAAGTAACAATGAAACATTTGTTTTATTACAACTATTTATCTTTCGACATTAAAGATATATTAAAAGAAGGGCAAAATATTTTTATAATAATTAATAGTATATAAGAGAAAAATTTGAGATAATCAAAGAACTTCCAACAAAAAATATATTTGTCATGATCTCCTGGATTTTTCAGTTTGCAATAAAAATGATTAAACTTAAAAGTTTTTGCCTATGCTTTCTAAAGACGCTTTCACGTGTATTTTTATAATATAAATTTAACAATGTATCGTTATTAAAATTTGATCATTTGTCCAGATTCAATTAAGCTAACCTATATAGAAATACTATTCTTTGTGCAAATAATATTTATTTTTTCTGTTTTTTAAATTATTATCTCTTATTATGTACTGTTTTAAAAATAATTAATATTTAACATATATCGAAATAAAATGGAAAAATAAATTAAAAGTAAGTTGTCCAGAATAAACCAATAAAAAACAGATGCTAAAATCACTAGATGTATTGCGGTACCATTCTGTAGTTTTGTAATTTCTGAATAAGTTCACTTTTCATAACCGAGAAAGGTCCCAACGAATTTTGACAGTTGTTGGACTTACATGCATGTAATGACATAGTAACGTATGATCTTAGTTTTCAATTATGTGCATGAGTATTTCGTATAACATTGTGATGCATAACTAATTGTAACATATAAAAATATACTTATTTAAGTGAAAGAATATTTTAAAATGTAACTAATTCTTTTACATAACTAACATGACATTAACGTAATAATCAAAAACCGATATTATTCGTTATGAATGACAACTTAACTATTAATATTTTTGAAACAGTTTAAATTTGTAAAATTTTCAAGGTAAGATTAAGTAATATTAGATTACAAAAATTGTAATAATTTATTAAGAACTTTGTAATTACAATTAATTGTTTAATTTAGAGTAACAGTGTTATAATAACTATATAATGGCTTCTGCTATGGAACAGCAACAACAGCAGCAACAACAACAACAAACTACTTTAGAATTTTATCAAGCAATGGCTGATTTCAAAAACATGTTTCCACAAATGGATGATGATGTGATTGAGGTAAACTCATTTGATAAAAGGATTAGGTTACATTATATAACTATAAAAATCTTAATTTTTAGTATACATTAATTAAATATGATATATTTATTTTCTTTAGTTTCTTTACATTATACTAAAGTATAATCATAAGAATGTTTATGAAATCATAAAAAATTTGTATGAAGTATTTCAATTAAAAAGAATTTATAAAAAGACATTAAGAAGTATAAGAATTTTATGTACAAACATTCAATATGAATTGATTAATAATCAAATATCTGAATAAAAAGTATTAGTTTTTATTTCTAATTACTGCTGTATAGATTTAAAGAAAATTTAAATTAAAAGTTTGATTATCAACATTTATATTAGAAAGAACTTGCTATTTAACTAACACATAGTATGATAAATGAAAAATACTAATTCTGAGAGAACTTTCATTAAACTGTATGTAATATAATTTTAATTATATTAATTATAAAAGTACTTGTATATAAAATCAAAAATAAATTTAATAAATTATATGTAGTAGTATATTGGAAATATAATATTGTGGAAGAGGAATATGGTAACATTTATAACAACTGTTACAACTAGAAGGAAATGATTATTACTTAGCATTTATACTTATCTGTAAAGTATTAAAAATATTAAAAACTTATTTTTAAATGTTGTTATTAATTTACATCTTTTAGGCCGTATTAAGATCTAATCAAGGAGCTGTAGATACAACAATTGATCAGTTACTTACTATGAGTACAGATAATGAAAATGAAAAAATTAGGAGTGAATTAGAGCAAAGTGAAAAATCCCCAAGCACTTCTAAATCACAAAAAGCAGATTCAACTATGTTCACAAAAAGTACACGTAAATGGCAACCTGCTTTGTTAGGACCATTACCAGATACATTCCTTCGACTTCCACAAGTTTCTGAAGATAGCTTGGATTCTTCATATTTACAAGAAAATTCAATGTTAGAAGATGAAAGAATTGCTATGTTTCTTCAAAATGAAGAATTTATGGCTGAATTACGTTGGAATGAAGATTTTTTATCAACTTTAGAAAATGGTTTGTAATAATCATAATTTTTATAATATAAAAAATTTAGAATAAACAAAATTCCGATTATTTATTACTTTTTTTTACAGATACAAAAATTCAAGGAACAAATCTTGAAAAATGTGGCACTCAAATTGGTCATGATGACGAAGATTTGTTTAAAGAAAGACTAAAGAATATGGGAAAAAGTATATTTACAATTTATTATAATCATATCATTTTTATATATTTAATCTTCACTAAATTATTATACAATTGTTTATTATATAGGGTGTGTCATTTAAATTAGTACTATTAAATATTTTCAAAATTGTTGATAATATTGTAAAATACTTTAATTAAAAATTGAACAGTTTTAAAGATATATTAATATATATATTCTTCTTTATATTTTTATTTTTCTTTTAGATATGTAAAAGACATATGGGTATCAATTTTATTTTTTATATGAAATTGTATATTTTTTAATTCATTAATTGCTTGTTTTTGTTCAAAACTAACAGTTTTTTGGCATACATAGCTTAATAACTTTTTGTAGGGAATAATAAATGATTAATGCATTAAAAAATGCGATTTTATATAATAAAACAAAGTAGACATTTATATATCTTGTATGTGTTCATTTAGGAAAAATTACTTATATTAAGTTATTTGTCTCTTGAAATTGTTCAACTTTTATCTCAAATGTTTTTTCAGTATCAACAGTTTTAAAGATATTTATGGAAATTAATTTAAATATGATTCATTATAAATACCCTAATTGTATAATTATATAAAAAAAAATTCTAAAATGTATTTTACTGTTATTATTTCGATTATGTTTCAGTGTCTCGACGTAAGTTTGCACAACTTACTAAAGTTTTTACACGCAGCAAAAAACGAGGAGGTAGACAGCTATTACCTCCAACAGCTTCTTGTGACGATTTATTGGATCCAGAGGAGTCGTCTAGATTTCAGTCTTAGAAATTATATCACTTCCTTTATTTCATAAAAGACAGTTTCAGTAATTAATACTTATAGTAATTTATGCAGTCCATAAGTGAAAAGGAAGCATATCCGTTTTAATATTAATAATTGAATGGAAGATTACAAAGAAGATTTAGATGGAAGAAATAGTTTTATTGATGCAAATCGTTTAAATTAAAAATCAATTAGCGATATCAATTCGTGTTCTGTGCAGTTAATCAACACAATACTTATTAAGTTGCTTGAATAATCTTTTAATTCAAGAGCACAAAAGGATCAAAAAAATAGATAGATAGTAGCCTTAGATATTATCTAAAAAAAATACAAAACTATAGAATATTTCATATTTTAATAATGTACTGTAAACAAGTACAATACCTTTAGATATATAAGAGTACAATAATTTATAACAGTCATTACTGTTAAAATAAGGATCTGTTAGATTTTGATAAAAAAAAAAAAAGCATTATCTTTTTATCATGACATTTTGAAGCTTTATATTATATGTAATTTCTATTATCTGTGTATATTATTATTTATAATTTATCGTTGATGATGATTTAAGAAATTTATAACTGTTTTTTACAATATTTTTTTGTAGCTAATATTTATTTAAACCAAAATGTTTATAGTTATTGGCAAACATTGTTAACATATAAAATATAATAAATGATATTTGTAGGTATGAAATTAATAGTGATAAAAAGTTTTTATCCAAAATTAACATAAATATTAAAAATAAAATTAAAAATTGATAAATTTGTGACCTTGTTTAACTTTTATATAATATTTTTTGCTAATGTAAAAACTTTGTTTTATATTACTATGTGTAGTAATAATGCTTTCATATTTAAAAGTACAGTTTTAAAAAACTTGTATCTATTTAGAGCCATAAGCATAATAAATTCTAGTCTGTTTGTCTAGCCATTACTTATTTAATAATAAATGTTAAGGATTGCAATTATAATGTTGGTGTAGAAAACATATATATATAAATGAGCATAATTAAACACAAAATGTTCACTAAGTATGTGAATAAATTTAAAAATACCGAAGTTTAATATATAAAGATAAACTATATAGTTTTTAGTGTCTCTTTAATAAATCAAATTTCATTTGACGTATTACCTTGTATTTTTATTTTCTTGTTATTGTTATATATAGTATGTATGTATATATATGCACGCGCGAACACACACACACACACACACACACACACAATATAAATTATAAAAGGATTATGAAAATAAAGTAAATTTATAACATATAAAGTGTTTTAAAGCTATCTTTTTATAAAGCACATAATAGTATTATATATTGTACAATTTGAAATTGTGTATACAATTTTAATGAAAAATATGAAACAAAGTATTTAACAATTACATTGTAACATCATTGAACAATTCAATAATACACTTTATTGAATTTTTAATTTTTCTCATTGTGAAATGTTACGTATCAGACTGTTTAAAGAATACTCTAGCGCCAGATAAACTATAATAGAGCAATTGAAATTCAGCACTTCGGTCATCTAAGCGTTTTAAAGTTAATGCCCATGTTTGTTGCAATTTTTCATCTCCATGAACATTTTTATTTTCTGCAGCTTGCTTTTCATTACTTATATGCTGTTCAACTGTTTTAAACCAATGTAAACTATCTAATTCTGATGACTGGTTTAAAAGAGCATTTATGTAAGCAATTCCCATAGCAAACCCATCATCAGTAAAAGCTGCACCTATTTGATTTTTCTTAAACATTTTTTCTTTATTTGATATTAAGTTATCCACAAAACTTAATGTTAGTGGAGGTACAATAGCATAAAACTGTTGCAAATGATGTGATTTAGTATCACGAAAAGCAGATGCAAATACATCAACAAGAAGTTTAAAATATTGTATACCTTCTGTAAAGTTCCGTACTAAATTTGCAATATCATTCTCTAAACACTTTGCTGCTGCTTGAGTTGTTGAACTGTAATTTAAATTTTTACACATTAATTCAAATGGTACAGATGAATTGTTATTTGGTAGGAATGAAATAGCATTTGAACTAGCATGTAATCCTCCAGATCTAATTAATCGTACATATCCCAGTGCATTTCCAATCTGAGTTATTAATTGTCGAAATTGATCTAAATAACTTAAACCATCCGGTGTCATACCCAGTTTTCTGATTTCTTTTTGAAATTTTTCTGCTCTTCCATATGTATAAGGTGTTGTACCATTTTCTCTTTGAATTTTAATAAATCTTATATCTCGCATCAATCTTGATTTTATATGTTCATCAAAAAGAAACTGTGAAAATGTATGTAACTTTATGCGAAGAAATTGGTATACAAAGTTTACCGTTGTACTCATAATGCCAGTTCCATGTGTTCTAATAGAATTTGCAATATGACGAATTCCAATAGTATTTAAATGCTTATTGTTACTAGTATGTTCAATGAAGGTTTGACTGTTTAAATTATATAGATATTTTGAAACAAATACATGAATGTTTCTCATAATTTCTAAAGCATCCAAGCCTTGTTCTAAGGTTTGTGTAGGTAAATGATTTTGTACAGTATCAAGATTTAATTTATAATGTGCCAAAGCATGCATCATTCTATACGTTCTCCAATCATGTAGTGCCACTGTAGTCAGATTATAAAACATATCATCAAGATAATGTTCAATAAATCTTTTAGCATATATCATACTATTTGCTAGAGGTAGTGGTAATGATCGTACTATGTTTTCACCATCTTTTGTTCCAGTATTAAATGGATTTGTAGAATCAAGTTTTAAATGTGCATGAACATGAAGCCGTAAATTTGTTTCAATCTCATGGCAAACAGGTTCTAATATATTTTTAGTTAACATTTCTTTCAACTGTATAATTTTTTTCTGTTTTAGAATTAATTCTTCTTGTTCACTAATAGTACTATTAAATGCATTAAACAAATGAACAATGTGATTTATACTTAAATTACTATCTATTACAGAGGAAAAGTAAGCCGGAATTATATTTTGATGGTACAGTAATATAGAGTAATCACAGACTTCTGTGATAATGCTGTGCAATTCAGCAATAGTATCATAATTGTTTAATGAAAATCTCAATTTCATCATATCTTCTTCCTTAAAAGTATCTGTTAATTGACTAGCACATGCTAGAGTACATCTAATTATTAGCCTCCTATCTGCACTTGCTGGCCCACTTAATAATCTCATACTTAAACTCACTAATGACAATGCATCTAACTTTTCTTTACTATAACCTTTATCTTTCTGAATCAAGCTTTTCCGTACAGTTTCTAATGTAATTAAGATATAATAACTCAAATATTGTAATACTTGACTTTGTGATTGCACTATAACTGGTCCCAACATGTAAAATGTAGTCTGTAAAGACTTTTGTACTTCTATTAATCTACAAATTAATTGCACGGTATTACGATTCATTGGTTTAATAAGAATTGCATGCATGTTTATTATAAAAGATATAATTTCTTTAATCTGAGATAATAGAGCAATTAAATCAATCAATAAAGATTGTTTTTGCTCAATATCTGAAATCTGAAGACTTGTCTTCATTAAAATATTTTGCATTTCAATGCACCATGTTACTGCTTTATGAATTAAATTGTTTACAGTCTGGGGAAGTTTTTGTATCTGTAAACACAATATCTTTTCTCCAATTTGTTTACTAACAGCACTACCAGCTTCTTTTGGCAAAAAATCACTTAAAAATTTACTTGGTATCAATATAACATTTTCAATTAAATTTACTGCATAAAACTTTTTATTATTTTCAAGCACCCTTTTCATTAATTTTTTATCACAGGTACCAAATAATTTTGTTACCACAACAATACCAATATTTATTTTAACCCAATTTTTATTCAACGAAACATAGTCATTTGGTTTATTCTCTATGTCTAACATTAAACTTTTTAGGTAATGAATAATCTGGCTGCTCATTACTGATCCTTTATTTACATCCATTACATGTTCAATTGTTTTGGAAAATAAGACTTTCCTTAATAAATTTTCTTGTAAATCTTTCAATAATTTAGTAAATGGATGTAGTTTAGATTCACTTATGCCAAAGTGCGATGAATTATGTACAATAGAGTATACATTCATTCTATATTTCTTCCACTGTTCTAATAATGATGGCTGAGATTCAACAATTTCATCTAATGTTAAAACAATTATAAACAAACCAATAAAATGTTCTATTAGTACAGGTAAATAAATATCATTAGAATCACCAGCTAGACTAGATAATTGTTCTGTTGTCAAATGTGCCACTGTCCATACTCTGTTTACAAAAACAAATAGATCTTGCAAATCAGATAAAAGAGATGTGATATTATTCTGATTATTCTCTGCTCCTCTCTCTCCATGAGTAAACAATTTCTTATAAAATGTTTTAGCTTCTATTTTAAGTAGCTTAATTTCTCTGCAAGTGCCAGCAACTGCAGCAAGTAATTTTGATAAAAACTTATTTTCCATTTCTATTAAATTTATCAAACTGATGTCTTCGACAGGTTTATATACAAGTCGAAGAGGACCTTCCATAAAATATTCTAACGTAGAATCTTTCTTCCATGTTCTGTATGCTAAATTTTCAAAAAATTGCCCATATTTTCGTAAATGTATTGAACCTGCCGCTTTGTATATGGTTTCGTCTTTTCTTGAATTCCATGTCGATGATTCTATCATTATTATTTTGTATTATTTGTGGTAATGTTAATCAAAATATATCAAAATACTTATTTTATCAGTAGATAAATGACATGTAAAATATAGTTTTTAAATGTATATTATGTCTTTCGATGACTCAGACAGGTTTCAATATCATTCTACACTTTCTCAGCATCACCTTCAATAAACTATACTTTCAATAACTTTAAATATTATCCATAACACTGTTATTTCTCGCATATTTATAAAGAATAAAAATTTGAAGGTGGATATTCTGAAAAGTTGATAACCGATACTAGTTACAATTGATAGATGAAATACTCAGTTTCTCTACTACACTATAATTCTATATTATAATTTTATAAACATATAAGAATCAATTACATTAAAAGATACAATAATCAAGTAACGTTTACATATAAATAAATATTGCAATGGAAAATTTAAAATATTCTATAAATCAAATTAATTGAACAATTTCTAGGGAATTTAATAGGTTATTATCACTAGTTACTGTTGATTGCACTTTTCTTAACACATTTCAACTATCTTCAATTTAATCTTTCATAATACGTCCAAACTATACAAATATTGTATATAGACACTACATGCGCGAATTGTATTTATTTAATGTTTGATTACATTAGATAGTTTTATTGTTCTTCATACAATGATGTGAATAATTTTAATATATCTTGTTTTATATTTGCAAACACATATGTTATATTATCGTTATATTATTATGTGGACTATTAATTATTTAAACTTTCATTAACGAATGTTGCTCAGTGTGAAAAATGGATACATCAAATGACTCAAATTTGTATAGGTTAGAAGGAACCGATAATAATCAAGCAGCAGGTTTAATTATTCGGAAGAAGCCATCTGACCATACGTTTAAAAAACCTCAAGTATCCGTGTTAGGTCTCGATAAACTTGCAAAACGAAAGAGACAAGAAAATTCGCAAGAAAGTAATTCAACAAAATCTGAATCAAGTTCACCAAAATCAGATGTTAAAGAAAGAAAATACCGGTCTTATGCTGAAGAAACTCCAACTCATACTGGTGGAGTAAACTCTGAAGCACAACAGAGATTACAAACGCGATTAAAATATCAAAGATTAAGTGCACAAGAGCATCATAGGGATAGGGATAATTATAGGGATAGGAATAAGGATGGAGATAGAAATAGAGAAAGAGACAGAGAAAGAGAAAGAAGTAGAAGCAGGGATAGTGTTAGGGATAGTAATAGACAAACACCTTTAAGATTTAAAGATGAACCTCAAACTCCAATATTTAAAACAAAGGTAAATGTAACTTTATAAAAATTCATGTCACTATAAATTATATTGTATTATTTCTTAAATATTTTTAGGTACTTAACATATTAACTTCCTGCATAATGTTACAAAGCATTTTATATTTTAAGTTTTAATACTTATTATTTTTATTTATTACACTTACTTTATTTATTTTCTTTTTATAGCTTTATTAATTTTTTAAATTCCTGTTTATAGTGTAAAAAAATCTTACATATTTTCATAATTAATATTTTATGATACATTTTAATTAAAACTTTAAAAAGCAAGATTTACTAAAAATCTATTATTGCGTCATTATAGGATTCTACATCTAAAAGTAATTGGGATGACGACGAAGATGAAGAACCAAGAAAATCCAGTTGGGATCACCCAACACCCAATCTTTATAATAGTAAAGATAGTCGGGATAGTATTAGAAGCGAATTTACACCTTCGTACAAATATAACTCTTGGAATAGAGATCGAAAAGCTAGTGGTGCTACACCTAGCATAGATGGAGAAGAAAAAGAATTATGGGAAGAAGAACAACAACGGTATTGTTATATTAGTTCTACTATTTGTTGTTGCCTTTTATTTTGTCAACTATTAAGAATTAGATATTTGTTTTTAGATTGGATAGGGAGTGGTATGCCTTGGATGATGGAGAAAATCGTGCATTTGCTGATGTATCTGAGGAATATACACGTAAAAAGGAAATGGAACTAGAAGCTAAAAGGCAAAAACGTCTTTCTGCCCAACAGCGACAAATAAATAAAGATAATGAATTATGGGAACGTAATAGAATGTTAACTTCTGGTGTTGTGAGTTCTTTAGATCATGATGATGATCCTGATGATGAAGGAGAAACTAGGGTACATCTCTTGGTTCATAATGTTGTTCCTCCATTTCTGGATGGTAAAATATTTTTATTACATTTGACATCTCATTTCAATTATGAAATAGAGAAAAGAATTTATTTAAATAATTTATTGAAGTTTGTAAAAATTATCATTAAAAATTATTATAATACAAAATTTATAATATATCAAATTTTGTAGTAATAATCTGTAATTGATTAGGTCGAATTGTATTCACTAAACAACCGGAGCCGGTTGTTCCTGTACGTGATCCTACTTCTGACATGGCTCTTGTAGCAAGAAAAGGATCAGCTTTGGTACGAGCATATCGTGAACAAAAAGAACGAAAAAGAGCGCAAAAGAAACATTGGGAACTAGCTGGAACTCATATTGGTAATATTATGGGTGTACGTGATAGACACAAAGATGACAAAGAAGATCCAGGACAAGAAACTGACTTTAAAGCTGGTCAAAAGTATGCACGTCACATACGAGGCGATGAAGTTACTGGGGAAGCTAAGTACAGGTCTATTCAGCATCAGAGACGAAGTCTTCCAGTATTTGCTGTACGACAGGAATTGTTAAATGTAATCAGAGAAAATAGTGTGGTTGTTATTGTTGGAGAAACTGGCAGTGGAAAAACTACACAATTGACGCAATATCTTCACGAAGATGGTTATAGTCGCTATGGCATAATTGGATGTACACAACCTCGAAGAGTGGCAGCTATGTCTGTAGCAAAGAGAGTTTCTGATGAAATGGCTACTACTTTAGGAGAAAAAGTTGGCTATGCTATTCGTTTTGAAGATTGCACTTCCAAAGATGTATATATTATATTTGTAGATTTTATGGTTTTAATATGATTGCTAAAAAGTATCATATTAATTAAAATTAAATATTTTTAAATAATCTCATCCTTTTTTACAGACTGTTATTAAATACATGACTGATGGTATTTTATTAAGAGAAAGTTTGAGAGAAGGGGATTTAGATCGATACAGTGTAATTATTATGGATGAAGCTCATGAAAGATCTTTATCAACTGATGTTCTATTTGGTTTATTAAGAGAAGTAAATGAAAATCAATTTTAATCTATGATATGTAATTAAGTATAATGAATCCTTTAATCATTTATTTCACTTATATTTAAAAAAATATAGGTCGTAGCTCGTCGGCATGATTTGAAATTAATCGTTACATCGGCAACAATGGATTCTAGTAAATTTTCAGCATTTTTTGGAAATGCTGCAACATTTCAAATTCCCGGACGCACATTTCCAGTTGAAGTACTACATGCAAAAAATCCAGTAGAAGATTATGTCGATGCTGCAGTGAAACAAGTATTACAAATTCATTTACAACCGCGTTCCGGCGATGTGTTGGTGTTCATGCCTGGTCAAGAAGATATTGAAGTTACGTGTGAGGCTTTAAAAGAACGTTTAGCAGAAATCGAATCAGCTCCTCCACTTTCTATTTTGCCCATTTACTCACAATTACCCTCAGATTTACAAGCTAAAATATTTCAACGTTCGGAAGGTGGTTTAAGGAAATGTGTTGTAGCAACGAATATAGCTGAAACTTCGTTGACTGTTGACGGAATTGTATTTGTTGTGGATTCAGGTTATTGCAAGTTGAAAGTTTATAACCCACGAATTGGTATGGATGCTTTACAAGTATATCCTGTATCTAGAGCCAATGCTGATCAAAGGGCAGGAAGAGCAGGACGTACTGGTCCTGGAACCTGCTATAGACTATACACTCGAAGACAGTATTTAGATGAATTATTATTAACTGGAGTTCCAGAAATACAGCGAACTAATTTAGCAAATACTGTATTGCTACTGAAGTCTTTAGGTGTTCAAGATTTATTGGCCTTTCATTTTATGGATCCTCCACCACAAGATAACATATTGAATTCCCTATATCAGTTATGGATTCTGGGCGCATTAGATCATACAGGACGTTTGACACCTTTAGGACGACAAATGGCAGAATTTCCATTAGATCCACCTCAATGTCAAATGCTCATAGTCGCTTCTCAACTTGGTTGTACTGCAGATATACTTATTATAGGTAGATAAGGAATTCAGATTTATATATGTTGCTTCATGTTTTAATTTATTGTAAACAAAATTTGAAATTTCGTATATTTGTTAGGTTTTAAAATCTAAGTAAATAACAGTTGAGATAACTTCTTGTTATAGAAATTAAGTGGTTTAGTTTTAAGTAGACTTTTTTCCATTTAATGTAAATACTAACTAGCTTAAATAGCTAATTGTAACATATAAATTTTTATCAATACTTTCTTACCATTAATGAAACTATACATTTATGTCATAAACTCTAATACCTCGAACTGAATATTTTCCAATTTTGTTCTAATTTTAATTTCAATCCAATAAATCTTCACAAATTAAAATTTTTTCAGTTTCTATGCTCTCAGTGCCTTCAATATTTTATCGACCAAAAGGCCGCGAAGAAGATTCTGACTCAGCTAGAGAAAAATTCCAAGTACCAGAGTCTGATCATCTAACATATCTAAACGTGTATAATCAATGGAAAGCAAATGGTTATTCTAGTTCTTGGTGCAATGATCATTTCATTCATGCAAAAGCTATGCGGAAAGTAAGAGAAGTTAGACAACAACTTGAAGAAATTCTGAAGCAACAAAAGATGGAAGTAGTGAGTTGCGGCACCGATTGGGATATTGTTCGAAAATGTATTTGTTCGGCGTATTTCCATCAGGCAGCCCGTTTAAAAGGTATTGGTGAATACGTGAATTGTCGTACCGGAATGCCATGTCATCTTCATCCAACATCAGCTTTGTTCGGTATGGGATTCACACCAGACTATGTAGTATATCATGAACTTGTGATGACTGCCAAAGAATATATGCAGTGTGTAACTGCTGTTGATGGGCACTGGCTGGCAGAATTAGGTCCTATGTTCTTTAGCGTTAAAGAAACTGGACGAAGTGGACGAGCAAAAAGACGACAAGCCATGCAACATCTACATGAAATGGAAGGTCAGATGAAAGAAGCAGAAGAAGAAATGAAAGCTCGAGCACAAGAACAACTTGAACGTGAACAAGCTTCTATCAGAAAGTAAGTTCTGTACTTAAAATTTGTAGTATTTAATATTTTATATTTATTTAACATGTACGATTAATTTATCAGTATTTGTTTATGTTTATTCTTCATCGGTTTTTGTTTACAGAAAGGAAATATTGACACCAGGTATCAGAGAACCAGGAACACCTGCTCCTTATCGAAAAACTCCGGGTAGATTGGGGTTGTAAATTATAGTTTTAGATTGTGTAAATATGAAATATTAGGTATAATTAAGATTTTCAATGATATTGATCAAAATGTATGGTATTACAACATATAAATAATTTTACGCGATAATAAAGAATAGTTCTGTATTTTTGTTAATTATTTATTCTATTTATAGTCCTTAATGATAAAATAGTATAATTGTAAATTATTGCATCAAGAAGCAACACTGATGTTGTGGCAATATTGATTAATTCTTCATTTTGAGTTAGTTAATTTATTATCATATTTATTTATAATTATAAATTTTATTTAATATTTTGGATATTTAAACGGACTTCAAATTTTTATATACTATTGTTAACGATAAAAAGCAGGAAGATGGCATTGATTTTTAATATTGCGACAATGATCAATCGACATCGTACGATGCAATAAGGAATTTATTTTACAACCATAATAAATATTTTGTGCATAAATATACCCATAAATTTTTAATAAAATTTAATATATAATCAATTATTTTTGCTAAATCTTGAACATCTTTATTTTCTTTTATATCCTTCTTAAACAAAATATACAGTAATAATTTTGTTTACCTGAAGCTGCATTTTGGCAATCACGATAGACTAAAAATAATTGATGTAGGTTGAAATGTAATGGTAATTTCTGTAACTTATTTTGAAATTTGTATTTTTAGAATACATATAAAAGAAGTAAAATTTATAAAAAAATATATTATTAAAATTCTTTTGTATCAATATATTTTATTAGCACAGATACACTTTCCCTTCATACCAGTCACACATAGATACACTTATATTATACCGATTTTATTGGCAACATCAAGTGCATCGTAATCACGAGTTAAACGTACATACGCTTTCTTTTTACCATCTGGCCTAATCAAAGTGTTAACTTTAGCTACATTAACATAGTACAGTTTTTTAATAGAGGCTTTAATGTGATACTTATTAGCACGAGTATGCACAATAAAAACTAATGTGTTGTTGTCTTCAATTTTTTTCATAGCAGCTTCAGTAGTTAAAGGAAATTTTATAATATTAAATGCATCCATGCTGAAAGGAACAATTATTTTAGAAATTTGTCATAAAATTTACTTTATATAATTAACATATATTATAATTTTATGAAATTAAAATATCCAAAATTAAATATAAATTAAAATAATATAACAAAATTTTTAATAGTTACCAATTTCTGTTTGGAACAGATTTTCTTGCATATTTTGGATTCCTTGGTGGCCTAAATGTTTTGGGCCGATAGAAGTGCACAGATGTCCTTATTTTCCTTACTCTTGATCCATGAACACCTTTTAGTATCTATGCATAAATATATCACATATATGTTATTTACATGATCAATTATAAAAATTGTTTTCCTTAAATAATTTAATATATCAGGAACAAATTAAATTTTTATCACAATTATTCAATGAGATTCCCTAATATATCATCACACAGATTTATAATGTATCTAAATTTTATTTTAATAAAATGCTTTTTAATATAATTATACATATTAACCTTTTTTTGTGCTTTAAGTGCTTTTTGAAGTGGTGCAGCTGGTCTTCCACCTTTGGGTGTTTTCTTCGGAGGTTGAACATTTTTCTTAGGTTTTGTAATTACAGGTTTTGCAGCAACTTTGGGTGCAGGTTTTGCTGTTGGTTTTGTTGTAGGTTTTGTAGAACTTGCTGATTTAGCAACTGTTGTTTTCTTTGCAGTTGTAGATGTTTTGGCAGCTGGCTTTGTAACTTTTGACGTTGAAGCTGCAGTAGCTGGCTTCTTCTCAGTTTTCTTTTCTGTCTTTTTTTCGGCTGGTTTGCTGGCTAAACAAATTAAAATAGATTATCAAAATATTTACTTTAGTCATATATTTATGATATTAAACTCAAAAGGTAATGTCATGAATAATGTCTAGGTTATAGTAAATATATACAAAAATCACGAATGAAAATACCATTGTTAAATAATTTTCTTTAGATTTCTTAAACACGTGACAAGTATCTTAAAAACGTTGAAATATGAAATAATTATGTATTCATTTTATTATTTTTTTTCTAAACAGATGAAAAATGGGCAATAAACCACATGGTTAAAGTTAAAATTGAACACGTGTTTATTAATCAAACTTTCTTCACCATGTATTTAATAAATTCTAATTAATCATCTGTTGTAAATTTACAAAATATTTTTCGATTCTTCTAAAAAAAAAATATAAATCTTATTAACTATTTTTGAATGGTACCTGACTTATCCGTGGGTTTCGGTTTAGGAGCCATTTTGTAAAAAGAGAGAGAACTTCACCCGGAAATAGACATATCAAAAATCGTTAAACTACGCTAATCATATATGTATAAATTCAATATTATAAAATAATAATTTCGATATTTGTAGTTACAATACAAAATAATACTTAAAATTTTTTAACTTTCAATTGCTATAATAAGTTACTTATACTTTGTAACTTGCACAAATTAAATTATTCAAATATAATTTAATTTAGTAAGAAAATTTGTTTGTATATAGATTTTTTATTTTATTATTTCATTTAAATTGTACTTATTTTATAATGCATGATATAAAGCATGTAATGTACCTAATTAATTTAGAACAGAATAGACAAATAATGTGCACCTGTCGTAGCAACCAATGTTTTCATTTAGTTCAAAGTTACTTAATTAGTGCTGGATATACAACTTATCACACGTGAATATTTCTCTGGTTCTAGTAATAATTGTTTAAAACCGTATTTAAACGCAGAGTAAAAAATAAGTGTAAATATACATTATCTTATATTTTATAACTTTGTCATAAACTTTTTGATTAAATAACTAATAATTTTATATAATTATATATATATTATAAATACAGAACTAAACTTATATATTAAAATAAAATATAATATAAATGATGTTAGAAACACGTTCAGCTATTTATAAGATGATAGAAGTAGCACGTGATGACAGACAAGTAAGATTTTAAAATATTATTTCGATATAAATATAGTTTTTAATTAGTAAAATAAAATAATTTGAAACTTTATACAATATATAGTCATTTTTAAATCTAAGTTAACAATTTGAATATCTCAATTGAATAGACATCCGGTAAAAAACAAATTTGTAATTCAAATTCGATTTACATATATACATTAATATATATTAAATTATAATATATACATACTTTTTTAAAATTTCATTTCTAAATATACGCAGTAAAAAGAATTAAATTTTGAAATTTACTAAATGCTATACATCGAAATTATATTTCTTATATTTCGAATATAGGATTAATAATATTGTTTTATAGATTGATAATTGGCCACCACCATTTTTGTCCGATATAACAGAATATAATGAAAAAGATTTTGATACAACTGTTAGACGTTCATGTGAAAGAAAAGATTTAACTTTAAAAATGGCAAAGGCAATCGTAATCGGTGACGTTTCGGTTGGAAAATCATGTCTAGTTAATCGGTAATTATGTTTATGTAATTATAATATAAAAAATAATGATATTATATATATTGTTAGGAAAATGTAATTTACCATAATTTATTGTTACTATAAGACTATTTTATTTTAAATATTCATGGAATCAAATAGGTGTAATCTCATTTATTTTTCAGATTTTGTCATAAAATATTTGATAACAACTATAAAGCAACAATTGGTGTAGATTTTGAAGTAGAAAGGTTTGATATTCTTGGAGTACCTTTTCACTTTCAAATGTGCGTTCATTTCGATTAGACATATTTTATTATTTAATATAGTAATATTAATGAATAAAAATAATAAAAATGAATAATATTAAAATTCATTAAATTAACAATACAACATGCTTATTTTATAATTAAAATATATATAATAAATATAAAAAAAGGATAGAAATTTGTGATTTATTATAGATGGGATACTGCAGGTCAAGAAAGATTTAAATCTATAGCTGCATCTTATTACAGAGCTGCAAATGGTATGATAGATTTCAATTATTGCAAATGTATTATAAACATTAAAATATAGTAATAAAAATGTTATGTATAATTTTAGTGATTATAGTCGTTTTTGACTTGACCAATTTGATATCTTTAGGACACTGTCAACAATGGTTAAATGAAGCTGCTAAAAGTAACACAGAGCCATATTATATATTTTTAGTAGGCACAAAACGAGATTTATTGGTAAATTATATAATTTATTGATTGATACAAGAATCAAAATAAACAAAGAAATCAATTTTATTAAACTTTATTTAAATCCAGAAAGAAAACATTTTATAATTTCAATTTATTCCAATTTTTATAGAGGACATCATATAAATTATAATAATTCAGTTTAACTAAATTGTCAAAAGAAAGACAAAATATTAACTCGATGTATTTTACAGTAATGATATTTAAACTATGGTATTATTATTAAACATCGTTCTATATGAAAATGTTACACACTTATGTTATTTTATCTTATCTTGTAACTGTAGATGGAAAATAAAAAGATAAATTGTTTCCAGTCTAATCAAGTATATAGAATAATAGAAAAACGAGCGTGCGAAGTAGCGCGAAAAATGAAAGCAGAATTTTGGGCTGTTTCTGCTAGAACTGGAGATGGAATAACAGGATTATTCAAAAGAGCAGCTGTATTATCTTTTCATGGTATAATTCAACATGAATTGCAAAATATGAAACCAAAATCAATCAACATTGGTTCTGATTTAATAAGTATGTAATATTAGTAGACTATAATTGTAGTAGATAAAAATATTTTATCTATTTTATAATTAAAAAAGTTTGATAATGTTTAATACTTCATATTTTATAATAATCAATTACTTATTATTTCAAATTAATAAAATATAGTTGCATAAAATTTCGTTTGTAATATTTTAATTGTTAAAAATGATTAAACATATCTATTTCAGCTTTGA
>NW_016910740.1:364470-395393 GCF_001483705.2 Eufriesea mexicana | reverse complement strand
GGGAAAGAATTAAAACAAGAAAAAGAAGGAATACATGCTTTAATTGTTCATTATGAATTGAATAATTGAATACTACGTATATATTGTATATGTACATTATATTAAATGTAATATAAAGTTTCTCAACAATTCATAAAAAAAAAACTCGTTCGTGTATGTAATACATGAAATACTAAAATTTTAATAAAAAGGAAGTAGGTGAGATATTAACAGTTTACATTATGTATTTCGTGTTTTGCAATATATAATTATTTGTAATTCATAATTAAACAATTCTTTTATACCTATATAGAAATTCATAAAATATGTAATATTATAATATTAACATACAAATATATCTTATATAGCCATTATAAATGAATATTAAATATAAGGTATCAATATTCAATTTACTAATATTTATTTCAAGCAATTCAATAAAAGTAAATTATTTTTAATAAAAGTATCGGAAAAGATTTTTTAGTATATTAATAAATAATAAGATAAAATGAAATTTATTATTGTTTAAATATCGATGATTTATTTCATTTGATTACATTTATTTCGACTCCTATTATAAATGTAATTTCAAATTAAATTATGATTAACAAGATATATTAAATCAAGATATAATGGAATTATAAATTAAAAATTGCTTTAAATTAAATTTTGTAATGTTATATATATATTTAATTGCTTTTATACAAATAAGAAAAATACTAAAATTCATTTCATAGTACATCATCCAACTTTATTTAACAATTTTTTAATTACATTTCATGAAATTCATTATTAGATGGGAAATTTGTGTTTTATGATAAAACAATACAATGATTGTAGCATTGTTCAAATAAACCGCGCCTAAAGTAACCTTCCGGCTACGTATTGTAAATGGACTCATCCGAGAATCTTTCTTCCTTCTTTGTATTCTTCTGTCCTTCTCGATACTTCGTGCAACTGGAAAAAAGTACGTTTTACTGACAGGTTCGAGAGATAGAGTCGGTAATAACGATTAGACAGAAGAAATCATTTTATATGGTAAATGTCAATTTGTCTGTCACACATGCGCTGTCACGTATAATGAATTTTTCATAGTGATAAAACTAGTGCAGTATATTGTTTTTGCGCGAGTGCAACGTACTAAACGAGAAACCGAATTGAAAAAGAAGTGTTGTCACGTGGTCATTGATTGCCTTCAATTTTTACCGAGACAAAATTTCTTTAAAGCAGTACACCAAATACTCAGTTAAGATTTTCATCGTTTAAAAACAATTTTTCAGGTAAGTGTAAAGGTGCATTGCAACAGGTGGTAGTAATTAGCGATGGTAGTAGTATTAGTAGATTCGTACGTGAAGATCATCGATCGAGGAAACGTATAAAAAAAAGTTTTGTAGAATGTTATGACGGAAGTTTCTCGATGTAGTTTTAGTTTTTTAGATTGAAGATATAAAACATATTTTATGCCTAAGTACTTCTATATAAATATTATTAAAAAGTAAAAATCAATTTTGAATAAAAATGTTGGATCATTTTAAAAATTATATATTGATTTTTTTATTATTATCTTTGATTCATTTTTTCAAATTTATTTGTTCTTAACTATATTATAATATATTAAATTAATTATGTCATCATATTTATTACATAATTTAAACATACGTTTATTTATTAAATTTGTCATGCATTGATTGCTGTGCAAATAATGCTATACAATTAGAGTGTCTATGGTAGATAAGAAAAAAAAGAGCAGATGTCCAATAAATTTAATATATTAATTATTTTAAAGAATATACATTTCCATTTGTTTCATTTACTAAGCATTCATCATATATTACTTTAAAAAGATGAAGATGAATATTAATAACCTACATATTAGTAACATTCTTACATTATATTTATGTTATTATATAACATATATTTAACATATTATACAATTTAATCTTTCGAACACTAATTCTTATTAATTTTATATGTTAATTTCAAATTATCAGAGAAACTGATGTTTTTTATTTTGTGAATTAATATGTTTTTTCATATGTATGTGATACATACATGAAAACAATTTGTTTATGATAATGAAAAGTATAGAATTAGAACAATAGTTTACTATTTGTTAATTTTTGTCAATAAAATTCTAATAAAATGTGAATTATGTTTTATGTAAAGAATTTAGCGTACAAAATATATATTCTCTCTTAAAATGTAATTTGTTTAGTATAAACAACAATTTGTGATTGATAGCATTGTTTATTACATTGATCAGTTATAAATTTCTTAAAATTTTATTGCTCATTTGAAATATTTAAAACATATTAAAACTTTTTTCTTATCTTATCTAATTTTATAATTATTGTATTTAACTACCTTTTGTTAAAGTAATACAATTATTAGCATTGTTAAAATTTCTGCTTCCACAATATTGTTTTTTGCTTTTTATAACCATTACTGGTTTTTAAGTTGATTTTTATAATAAAAGATGAATGTATGTAAATGAATATTATGTAATTTAATCAATTTTAATATCTATGATAGAATTTTTCATTTTCATGAAACATCAATGATTAAGATTGATGTTTCAGAAAAGTAGTTTTATAATATATGTCATAGTGTCACAAGTATATGAATAAAGATGTATGATTATATTTAAAATTAAAATTTCTTGAACAATATTTTTCATTTTATATTAATAAAATAATTAAAAATAGTATATTTACCTACCATCTATAATGCATGCGCATGCGCACGCGGGCGCATTTCTCCTAATTTTAAAGACAAATGTTTAGTAAAAGTTGTTATCTTTGTTATGTAGATTACAAAATTGATTACTTTTAAATAGATTTCTATTTGAAAGCTTTAAATCAATTTCTATATCATTTTTCTACACAGAATGAATGATTTCAACTTTAATACAGATCTCAAACCTCCATGGATTTATAAATATATTTAGTTTCTAATATATTCATCTATTTTTAAATATATGGATCAATTTGTAGAAATTATATTTATTTGTAAAATTATATTAGTTGTAAGTCATTTCATAATATTATAAAATCTAAATTATTGAAGTATTAACCTGAGTTAGTTACTGTAATATACAGTAATATACTATATTTTATACAATTTCAAATTCATATATCGCTGAATATTATTTATATATCTTTATTCATTCAATTATTCACATATCACTATGTTAGAAAAGATTTTACTGATAGATTTAAGATGGAAATATTTTGAAAATATTAATTACGTACATGTTCAGAAGAAATTGATATTCATTCGTTTTGATTTTATTCACAGTATAAAGGAGGTATTGCTTCCATACATAATAGCGATAATATCGTTGAGCTAAACTGAATGATGCATAGAACATCGAAGGTCATGATCGGATAACTCAGTTGCCGTTTGAAAACAATTTGCTTTTGCTTAAAAAATGGCGACAATGTGTCGCGCTATAGCCAAGCCATAGAAATGAACAAAATATATTTGAAATTAAATTAACTTCAAATTATTATATTATTTAAATTTATATTATTATTTATATATTTAAATTAAATTTAACTTAAACGAAGATATGTATTTGCAACTATAAATGTTGAAAATACAATGTTTCATATTGTAAAATTTTATAAGTACATTATTGTAGTAAAGAATGTTTGTTGGGTTCGAAAAGGATCTTTCAAAGACCAACTTAAAAATTGCAAGTGTCACGCGTCATAATGACGTAAATGCAGAATACGAAGAATGCGATGAAACAATGATTGCGTGACAGTTAGCGTATAAAATGTTCGATTCTTTACTCAAGGAATATTTGCTTTTTCACTGACACTATTATGTACTTATATGACAAAAATAAAGTACCGTTTAAATATAATATTGTGATGATATTTTATGCGTGTTATTATGATACTAAATTATAATAGAAATATTTCTATTGAAATATTTAAAAAAATATTAACAAAATTACTAATTCGTTACTTTTAGTGTAAATGTAATATAATTGCAACTCTTCTATAAAGTTGTATTCTTCTATAAAAATAATGAATAATTAATAATTTATATCTTGATCATAAATTTAATAAAATGTCAATCAAATCTGGATTTCTTATTGTAGTTTATGTAGAAAATAATATATAATAACAGTAATAATAATTACAATGTTATAAATTTGATTATTGCCATTAATAACATAAAAGAAAGAAATATATAACTTTCTTTTCCTTAGCGTAATTTTGCAAGAATATATATGTGTGTGTGTTAAATTTCAATAAATTAGTATGAAAACGGAAGTAAAATTCGTAATTTTAAACAATTATATCACTAAAATTTACTTGATCTTTAACATTATTAGTTTATACAAATATATTAATAATATATTTAAATTATATAATGTTGAACATGAATTTAGAATAATTCATTGTAAATGATGTATAAACAAATTTTTTCCACTTTTTCACTAGATAATATTGCAAAAAAATATAAACGATAATCCAAGTATTTTCTTTTTACTTTTTCTATAATTTTATTTAAAATTTGAGGATAGTGTTCAAATTTTCTGTTTGATCACATAACGTTAACGATTTCCTTAAATAGAAATTGAACGATGTGTGTAAATTTTACTTTTGTGATTGCAGAGTTTAAGAGCGTTATAAAACAGAGCTAATCTTTCACTTAGAATAATTTGTAGAACAGTTAGAAAAAGTTACTGGAATGCAGTTAGTTGAACTTCGTGAGACACCCTATATATACCAACAAGGAAACGATATACAAATATTCTATGTAACTGAGCCAAGTCATCTTTAAAACAGTAGAAGATAGAAAAATATTTCATAAGGAAAAGTATATTGCTAATGATGCATTCAGGAATGGAAATATTTCAAAGACTTTCGTGTTATCTTTACGTTTCTAAACGGAGTTTATGTATTACTAATTCTCTAAAAGAAACTCTCTAATTCTCTACTAAAATACTTGCGTATAAAGATAATTACTTTACTGAGGAAAAACGTTGAGGAAATAAATATATGTATTATTTCTATGTACTATGTAAAATTTAAGTTAAAATGAAAAGTAAAATTTGTATGCAATTTTAATTTTTGATTAAAGTATCCAAATAATTTTTTGCAGAGAATAAAAATTATATTAATTGGTATATAAGAGAATATATATATATATAGATTTGTTAAAAAATTTGAAATGATCTCACAATGTTTGAAGTATTCCTATTTCTGAATTAAATATATGAAATCATAATAATTTTTCCTACTTTTCACGATTTTAAAGTTACGAATTGTTTTAATTAGTCCTTTTTAACAGATCTCCTTGTCTATTTCCTAACAAAGATTCCTAAGTTGAGGATTTTTAATTTTATGAAATTTCTTGTGAACATGGTATATGACAAAATAACTTTTAAACAAAAGTACAGTTACATGCTGTGCTGTGAAATGGTTTATATTTATTATCCATTTTCATGACAAAATTGTTTATCTGAATGCTTTGACGTAATGCTGAAACGTTAGGGACTGTGATATTAGATACATGCGATATAATACCACGAGTACATAAATATATATTGTTTTCATTTTTAAATACAATCTTTACCTGTTATATAAAGAAATGACTTCCGCTTGAGTAACATAAAGAATGATTTTCATTTTAAGTTCCAAAATGATGGAAAGTTTTGTAAAGTACGTTTTCTGTACATATACAAGGTGTTCCAGCAATGGTAGTACAACCGGGAAGGTGGTGATTTTATATGCAAAAACGAATCGAAAAAAAAGAATAAGATTTTTTGATTCGAAGTTTCGTTTTCGAGAAAGTCGACTTTGAATATTCACCGAGTGCACGTGCACTTAGCTATGGCTTATATGAAGAGACCATCGATAAACGAGTATCGATGGTACAACCGAAGAGGAGATGATTCTACATGAAAAAACAAATCGAAAATAAAGAATAACATATTTTCATGTGAAGCTTCATTGTTGAGAAAATCGACTTTGAATATCCATCGAATACGCTGATATATTGATGATCCATCCATCCTTATCCAAAGTTAAGTGCACGCGTATTCGGTAAATATTCAAAGTCGATTTTCTCGAAAACGAAGCTTTGGATACAAAAATTTTATTCTTTTTTTTTTTTTGATTCGTTTCTGCATGCAGAATTATCCCCTTCCCGATTGTACTACCGTTGCTGGGACACTCTGTATATCATAAATTTTAATGGAATGAAAAAGAACATGTTAATTTGTATACACATATACATATCTTTCCATAAATACGTGGACATTTGCCACTTTTAATGAATAATTGATATACAATGTATAAAATGATTTTTAAGCTACATAAATAATTCAACATTTAAATTCTATATTAAAAATCATCTAAATAGAGAATTTAGGAACAAATAAAAATCTGAAAAGCTTTAAGGTATTAAGTGTATATCTTGTTTCATTTAACGTTAGAAGAAAAGATGAATTTTTTAAATAAATCTTAAAAACTTTTAAATCTCAAATATTAATTTTTTGTAAAATAATGATAATTTTAATGTTCTACTCTCATTTTATACCAGAAATGAAAATAATAAATATATTTTCTTTTTTCTTGAATCTCTTTTATATAATATATTATGTAATATGCTGTATGTATAAGAAGTTTTTTTGAGTGTATATGAAATTATGAAACACTATAAATGTTGTGTGAAATTTTATGTAACTTTGAAGCGAGGCACTCATTCAAGTGTGACGTAAAGATAACATATTGGTGATATTGAATATTTCTTTTGTATATTCAGATATCAAAACTTGTTAATGTAAAATAAATAATCTAATATAGCTATAAAATATTCGTAAGTAAGTGTATAAACATTAGGAGAAAAATTTCGTTTATGTTGAACTGTATATTCTAAAGTTTAAAATTTCTCATTATTTTCGACCTAACATTAATATCAGAAATAACGCGATTATTTGTATATTCTTGTGTATAATATCGTTATAATATAAGTAATAGAATTTTGAATTAGTTTGAAATACAGTCTACTATCATTTAAAAATTACAATAATATTGAATTTTAAAGATATTGGATAACAATAATTTAATAAATATTGTAGTATTTATGTTAATCTGTATATTATGATAAATTTTGTTATTATAGAAAAATTTCGAAATTTGTTATAAGTTTTATGAAGACTATATTAAAATAAATATAACGGGAAATTAACAAGTGACAAATAAACATATAAATTAAATAAATTATCTAATGAAATTTACAAGTTAGATTTCGCTCTAATAAATAAAACTAATTTTTTAACATAATTGCAGCTTATAATCTACGTTTTCTATTTATATCTATTACTGTGATATTATTTTCAGTATAATTATTGATTTCAAATATAGCGAATAAATTATATACACATATCAAACCAGTGTATAAAAATTAGAAAAAGATAATTTTAATTTGAATAATCTTAAAAATTGATTTGTCGATTAATATTTAAAAAAAAAAAAGAAAAATGAAATAATTATCTTGACCACTACTATAATTTAAACAAGTTTATTTATCATCATTACAATTATTGATATCTTTATTTTATACATATGTGGATAAACATATAAATTTTCATTAAATACATTTGTACATTTCGATTTTCCATTGTTAGCAAAACATCCGCAGATAATTTTATGGAATTTCGCATATCGTGTTCTGAAATACCGATCGCGTAAGATGAGGTTGAATTGCAGTGCCCTCTACGATTTGAAGCGGTGAATTTAAAAACTATATTCAATCTAATCATTGAATTAAAATAATTTAATTAAAATATTTAATTAACACCAATTTACAAATAAATTATAAGTAAAGATTTGGTATAATATAAAATAAAAAGCAATATAATAACATTTTCTCAAATTTAAAAGAATGTCATGCTTGAATTTAATTTTAATTCCAGTCACTTTTTAAACACTAACAATATATCCAATAACATATTATATGCTGAATCAGTAACGTTGGAAATGACACTAAAATGATAACGAGTTCTTATAATTAGTAAGTACTTCTGAAGTAAGATAAAACTATGTCTTGGGTGATATACCATATTTATCAGATTTCTGATATTAACCCTATTTTATACTTCATTTGTTTTGTTACATTGAATATGTAAATGAAATATATGGAAAGTATTGGAAGATATAAACGTGAAAGTAGTAAGTAGGACATCGAACATCTTGTAGATGGCAGAAATCCGATTATATTTATGATGAATCAGTTAATAAAACGGAGGATTTCGAAACATATTTTATCAGCTAATTCACACAATTCTCACTGTAAATTTTGTAACATATTTCTTGGAATACTTCACTCTGTGTGCGCTTGACTTTAAGTTAATGTCAATTTTAATTCTTACAGACTGTTTTTTTTCATTTCATTTTTAGATGATGATATTTGGCGATTATAAAGTCAATTGAAATAACTTATTTGATATCAATTATCTCCTTAAAGATAACGCACATAATGCGTCTAGACAGGAAGAATAAATGTTTAAATAAAAGTTTAAACGTAACAACACTCTTATTTTTAACTTAAATTTGATTTATTATATACTTTTATTACATACCAGTACAGATTATTTAATGCAAAATTAAAAACCACACTAACATTAATGTACAAATAGGTGTTTAAGTCAGCTAAGATTCAATAAGTGTCAGCTAAGTCAACCATAAATCACCCAATTAAAGAGAAACAAAATTAAATGAACACGTTAAAAAATGTCTTTTGCTATATTTATCGTTTCAAATCTATAGTACGCTATATTTAATATATTATTTACTATTGTTTCAACGTAATCTTTATTGATATTTTAAAATACCGAGTGTTAATTATATATTAAGTAAAATTCCAATATTCGATATACGTTATAAATCCTTCAATTTTATATTCTAATCTTCGAAAATTTTCCTACATTTTATAGTCTTTATTGATACTTTTAATTCTAACGGTTCTAAAATTTATAATAATCTACTACAGTTGCTGGATTTCATCGATAGTCACGAATAATTGTTCAATATTTTTATATCAGGGAACATTATTTTCGTCTATAACGTGTTAAATTTTTCGCGCTAGTATATAGCAAATTCTTTTATATATACCATAAAATCTCTGTTAAATTTAACAAAAATGTATATATTAAAATTTCGGTTAAATTTAGATTGATCATCTCCGATCTTCTCCCATCACTGATTGTTAGTCTGTGTCGAACTGAATCTAATTTGATAGTTTTTATTTTTTTCACGTTGCAGTAGAAGTTGCCGACTAGTATTATGAATGTTGTTACTCGTTTCTGAATATTATTTTCATTTAATTTAAAATTTAAACGACAATCAGGTATATATTTAAAATTTTATGTTTTTCTTATAATCGAGATAAAAAATGAATGACTTTTTGAATTGATCTCAAGCCATAATATAAAAATTCGTTATTAATTCGTTTAAAGATAACGTTGTATACAAATTGTCAAAAAATATAAAAATGAATATACAAAGTGGTAATTATTTTATGAAAGAGAAATATTTTAATCAATTTCTTTTTTTCTTAATAGTATATACCATTAATCAATTAATTAAAAGCTACCATTAATGAAGCAAAAAGATGTTTTCAACTTTACAGTAAAATGAAATTAGACTTTCAATCTTTTTTACTTAAAATCTATGTTAATCGACGAATGAATAAGTTCTGGAAGATTATACTTAATATATTCGCATTATTTTAACTAATGTAAAAGTAAAGTAAATGTTTGTATTTTATACGCTTTTGTTAAAAAAAGCTTAAATTTTAAGAAACATGTATACAAAACTTTACAGTTATCTCACTTATATTGCTTTAAAGTCACCTTTCCGCAAGGTCGTAGTTGTGCTACATCAGAATTTAAAGATCTCCGATTGTGTAATCATGCAGTGACCTTAACCATGAAAAGTCAGTGTCGATTCTTGCTACTCTTTGATCGATCAACTGCATCGTCTGTAGCACAGTTTGTTCACTGTCAATCAATCCTTATGTTCAACAATACGAATTAACTAGTTAGTAATCGCTGCTGTAATGACTTATGTCAGATTCATATTAAATCCTTCATGAAAGCCGAATTAGCATAATACGTTGCGTAGTGCATAACAATCAACAATGTTGCAGCTTGATGTATACACAATGCTTTTAAGTTGCTTTAAAATATTTTTTAATTTCATGTAACATGCAAATCATTTAGCAACAGTTATTATATTTTATATTGTCGGCTTTTTACTGCATTTGTGTACAATTTTTCTGCAATTTTAAACGGTAAATATGAGTTGATAAGTACCATCTGAAATTATGCGTTGACTTATGAATTTATCGTTGTTGCGTCATGCGTTGACGTTGAATTATCTTATGTTAAATATGGTATGTTCATAGAATAGAAACGTTTTTTCTATTTTATATTCTATTACATGTTTCTTAAGTTAATTAAAAATTTGTTAAATGCTGTCACCTAGTTTTTACTTATATTGTAAATGATAAAAAGATAAATTTCGTGACGTAGAATAATGGTATTAATAAATATATATTAGATAATAAGATTATCTGGTAATGTACATTTTTTAATATTATTTAAGCTATCTTTATTTATAGTTTAGTAATATAAGTATTATCATAATACAATTTAGAATTTAATAATATTTACAATTATTTTTATTTAATTAAATTTAAAATATCATTCGAAATTGAATATTATCA
Source organism: Eufriesea mexicana (assembly GCF_001483705.2). Taxonomy (NCBI): domain Eukaryota; kingdom Metazoa; phylum Arthropoda; class Insecta; order Hymenoptera; family Apidae; genus Eufriesea; species Eufriesea mexicana. The sequence goes on along the minus strand of NW_016910740.1, from coordinate 384,662 downwards.
TTTTCTTTTTATTTTCATAGTTGGAAAGATAATTATTTTTATAATTTATTGAAAAATGAGTTTTTTCAAGGTGTTAAAAGCATTCAAAGCTTAAAAGATTAGAGTTTAATTTATTTCTTATCAGTAATAAACATATGGTGATAAAAATATTATTATTAATTATTAATTGGATTTTAATAACATTATTATTAAAGTATTACTACATAAGATACAAGTTGGAATAATTTTGACTTAGATTATTTGTTAGAGAACTAGTCAAGCGTGAAATTAAGGGCGAGACGTCGCGTGATAATGGATAATTATGAAGAAAATGAGTTGGAAAAATATTTTCTATTATGAGTCATTTGTTATGCTTCATTAACATATGTTTCTACATTTATTAGTTAGGATTTCATTACAGTTACCTACTATATTTTTTACATCTGATAGAAATGATAATAAATATCGTAAAGTGGCGAAGAAGTGATTATTTTTATTAATGTATTGCAAATGTTTGAAACATATTAAATTAATAAGAGTGAACATTATTTTTTACAATTCTGCATCACAGCTAAAAAAGATATATTTCACTTGCATTGTAACAATTATTTCACTTGCATTGTATATTTAGAAAATAACGTAAAATCTTTCTGTTTAAAAAACGTACACGTAAGAGATTTACATTTTAATTATTCTGAAGAGGAATACAAAATCATCTGTTTTGACTTTACAAAAAGTTAGTAACGTCTGTGCTATTCCATAAAACTGAGATATAAAACATAAAATAATTTTGCTTACGTTTCAAGCAAAAATAAATTAAGAAACTAAGGAATACTATGAAACGATGCATCAAATTCTTTTTCTATAATTTTTCGATTATAATTTTCGATTATAATTTTTCGATGTCATAGTATAATCGATGTCAGAGTATTTACTATGATATACCTATTCATAATAGTTTAACACAAAAGTAAATCTTTCCGTATTTTCAAAAATAACTAGACAAAAATAACCTTACTCAAACCTAACCTAACACTGAAAAATAATTGAACACCCTTTATTCTTTAACCACGAACTTTACGAAATGAATATTGTAGAGGGAAAGCATTTCCTCCAACCCAGTTGGAATACTTTGTGATCCGCGATAAGAATTCAACTACGTGGAGCTCACGTGATTTCATCGTCACACTTATTAATCTAGGAAAATACCAGTGTACGAAACTTCCGTTTTCCGATGTTAAATAGAATTTGATTCATTTGCAGTCGATATCATACGTCACAAAGTGAAACAATATAATGTACCAGCAATATCTCCGACGTGAATGATTCATTTTTCTTGTTACCTTTCACTTTCTCCTGTAAGATAAATTCATGCATGTTAAGTATACTTGTTTGTATCGTGCACTTTTCATTGTGTAAGTACTTTCACAGGAAATCTGTGTCTTGGCTTTCTATTTTTTGATGATTCGTTGTAAATTCGATAAGGTTTCCATTTTCCACGAATCTGTATTATCATTGATAACGCTGAATCGATGAGTAATGAAACTTTTTGCAAAACTACCTTTATTTTGTATTCAGGTCATGTTCCTTATCGTATACGTCATCGGAGAAAACATTCACCGTAGAAATTTGAGGAAACGTGTAATTTATTGGGACGCGGTATGAACTTTCTAACTAACTATATTATAATGATTAAGTTTAATTCCTAAGAAATTGCGCGGTCGAAGATCGTTCGTCTGATTGGTGTATAGAGATTTATAAAATATAGGGAATTAATATTTGTCTCGTGTTTGCATTTTTTGAAATTATTATTTTCATTAAAAATAACAAATATATGAAAAAATAAAAGTCTTTCTCTATTTTTCTAACAACAAACAACACAATTGTAATATATTGTAAGTAATTTTAAAAATAGCTCGTAATAAAGCATGTTTCCAAGATTTGATAAGCTTTCCAACTTCCAAGGATCTATATTATCGTCGATAATGCTCAACTGATGATTGTACTTAAAAATCGTTTGAAAAATTGTTATTGTCTTACACTGAGTTTATATCTTATATCGCAATCATTTTTAAAAGGTAGTAGTTTTTAGCTTATTTATTTTATTTATATGGTTTTTAAAAGTTTTTGTTTGTAGATACGTTCTTTGAAATTGATTTGATATATTATTCGAAGATCAACTTATATCAAACAAATGTATAAAATAAATCTCTCATGTGATAAATTAATCATTTCTTAATGAATAATCAATTTTCTCGTTATTCGTTCAGTGAAATGTTTTTAATTATATTGTATACGAAAGAAATTCATTTTAATCTCAATTTATTAATTAATCACGAAAGTGTAAGTTATCAAAGAATCTTAATATTTATCGGTATTGAATGTCAATTGATAGTCCTTATTTATAACTTTTAATAGTTTCCTATTTAATGTCGTTATTTGCAAAAAGAAAATCCATTATGTTTATTTAACGGTATTTGGGAATAAAATTTTTTGAAAATATTTCAACACAGATTATACAGTGAAAAATGATACATGTACTGACGTCTATATTGTCGATCGATTGGCAATATATATATGAAATCACGATGAATTCGCTTAAACGTCGCATTCTTAAGTCCAAGCATTAATATACTTCGATGAAACAAGCAGAATTTCCTTATTCTGTGCTATTTCTATAATCAAATGTTTATCCTATACTTTAACATACTTTGACGTCTGATATATTATATTTATCTTTACATTATTTATATTGACCTACTTTGTTTCCTGACAAGAAAGATTTTTCTACCGTGAAAATTCATTAATTATCCATTAATTACATCCACATTTTCGAACATCAGTCGCGAGTCGTTATTTCATGAGGAAATCTTACTTAACCAGAGTTTGAACGATAACAAACGTTTTGAAAGTATATATTTTCACGGCGATATTTCCGCGCACGTTACATAAGTATATTGAAATAGATGGAACGAAGCCGTAAAGTTAAAAGCCTCGTGTTAAAAAAAAATTTCATAGTTTTCAAAGCAATGGAAAAATCAGAATAGTAATCAGTCGAACGAATTACGACCAAATGGTAAAGCGTACGTGCCTACGTTCGCTTCCGACATTCCCTTTCAACGTGCCGTGTCACAGATACCCTTGTATACATAGACGGCGCTTATGTGACACGAGCTCCGTCGGCGGCAGTGACTTGCTGATTTTTCGTTCTGCTTGTGCGCGATACGGACGTATTGCATCAAGTCCCGGTATATCGTCGCGAACTCGCTGCCAGTTACGCGCTCGTTGTCGCGTGAGCGTGTTGTACTTCTCTGAGGTTGAATGTGAATGATCGTCACACTTCTCGCACGAGTTCGTCAACTTCGACTGCATTTATTGATCTAAGATATCGTGTCGTCTCCACGGAGTATGGACTTACCGGTAAGCACGAGAGAATGACGAAGTGTGCCGATTTTTACAAGTGTTCGAGCTGAGCTTGGATTATTTTTATCGCGGTTCCACTGCCGAATGATCAACCGATCGAAAACTGCATAATCGAAGAAACGTAGAATATACGAAACGGTATGATTTTTTCAAATCGTGATAGAGTAATCGATAATAACCTATTTCGATTACTCGAAATCGGTTTCGAAATCAAATCATAAAGTCTGACCTATTTTGATTACTCGAAATAGGTTTAATTTTACAATTTTGATATAATTTTCATTTTTAACGCGTAGTTTTGAACAACTTATTTCGTTTATGTGTTGTATATATTGAACGATGGTACAAAACGTTTCAACGAATAAGTAAAGTAAAAATACAAAATCAGTGATAATATTAAAATATTTTACTTTAGTTTAGATAATATTAAAGATATTTTCATTTACATAATGTTTCTTATAAAAAACAAATATGTTATAAAACACTTTGAATAGCATCGTGAATGACTCTTTAACCACGATAGTGATTAATACGAAACTATTGCAGACATGAAATTCTCCTAAGCCTGACTTATAATTTCTAGGGAGAAATGAAATAGATAAACCCACTGACCTTGAAATTACCTTGAATTTCTTATTTTTTTTTTTTTTTTAACGAATAGTTTTCATTTTCGTTGTTTCTATATTTTGCTTCCTCGCAACAAGAAAACATCGATATTAATCGATATTGTTATAATAGTAAATATAATTTGTATTTTTTTCCTTTTTCCTCGTTTTTATTTTAAGTTTATCCAGGAGCATGTTACAGTTCAATGTAATTTAAAATTGTAATGAAGAATTTGTAATGTAATTTAGAAGCAAGAAAGCAATTAGGAAATTTGATTTTACAATAAATATCTTTAATCGTGTACGGTTTAAGTTGTTATATTTATGCATTATAATTTTCATCGAATATCCTTATTACGTATATTTGGTTTCACATGTGTTTACAAACAGCACGGAACCAGTGTCTACTAATACTAGATTATGTACTTAGTTCTATATTGCACAATATTCTTAGCTAGTTATCCTTTTGTTAATAATTAACGTCAAACTGACGGCTATTATCTTGTCACATGGCTGCTATAACATGTTTACATGAAAAGTATTTGTGAGAGTAAAATTTAATGAAGTTGAAGGAAAGATTTGTTAGAATATGAAAAGGTACTCTAATATGCTTCATTGTGTATAGAAAATTCACAATTATAAGAATTTTCAATTTACACTGATTTATTAACGTGATTGTTAATAACAATAATTTAATTGTTATTTCTTCTTATTATGACGAAAGATAAGATTTTATATTTTTGTTATGAGTGCATTATTTGTATCTCCTTATTTCCTTCTCTGTTATTTCTTATTTCTTTCTGTTATTGTTTCTTGTAATGTAAATTGAAATAAAAATATCTATCACATTTGATTAGTAAGAAGTGCATAAAAATATAATAAACGTTCATATTAACTTCGAATTGTTTACAAACTGTCAACTAAACATTGTCTTATCTTATTATAAGATTAAGTAAGTATCAAAATTTTTAATCAATAAAGGAACTTCGTATAATGGTAACGTTTTAATTAAAAACAAGGATTTTTTTATTAACTAAAATCAAATATTTTATATTTACTAGGAAACAAAATATATACTTTATATACATGCATATATACTTAGAAGAAAGCATTAATAACATCATAACAAACTAAACATAATAAAGGTAATTTATTTCTTTATCTTCGAGTAACTGGGAATTTAGTTGATTCTTTTTATTTTTTAAATTATGACATGGAGATAGGAGACTCATTAAACAAATTTTTGTAGTTTGTTTGTAATCCACAGATAAAAGGATCTAAAGGTTTTTAAATAAAAAATAAACCTTTTTATTTAAAAAAAAATTTTTTTTAGTTTATGCTAAATACTCTACTGATTTTACAATTCATTTTTATTGCAGCTCTAACGTTCAGTTAGTGCTGTTGTAATAAAGTTGATAATAGGCGTTTGCTGGAGAGCATTTACCACACACTCTAACGAGATGATAAAGTGGAAAAATATCTATCGTATTGGTCTATTTTACTATTTTACGGGGTGAATCACGTAACCTGTTACGTATGTCAATATCTTGGTGACTGTTCAATTGCTGATAGCGACTCAAGGAAAATGATAGCGAATGACATAATATTTTTTCGTATCTCAATCGTGTTATGAACTTTTTTATTCACGTTTTGTCTTAGAAGATTAAATTTTGATATCACAAACAACTCGCGTAGATAATATGTATCTTTGACAATTAATTTTATCAATTTGTTTACTGTTTATATTTATTATCAAAACGGAAGATTATGTACTATATATAACTGTTGAGGAACTAGTGCAAAATACGTGATTATTTTTGCTATGGCTCAGATGTTATACATTTATTTTTAACATTTATTATTATTATAATATGTCCTTCGTATAAGACTAAGAAAGATCAGTAAACTTTTTATTACATATTACATTTTATTTTTAATTTTATTAAATTATTACATATTTTGTTCTTTTATTCTTCTTCTTAATATTACAGTTGATATAACAGTAACTGAATTTTGCAAATTCTAATTTTAACATCGTCATTGTAATGAATTTTTATAAATAATTTTTATTTATTATTTAGTAATAAGAAAGTTTAGTTACAAACAAAAAGTTTGAATGCCAGGTTTCTTAAAACAAACTGTACAGTATGAAGCAGTAATTGTTTTGCGTTTTTCTTTCTTTGTTTAAACAATATTTTTACCATTCTTTTTTAAATGAGAAGATATTATCACGAAAAGCATATGGTACTGAAAGATGCTATAACGTGCTGGTATTAGTTCTTTTTAACAGGAAATGTATTAGTGACTTCAAAGTCACTTGTATTGTTTGTATAGTTCATTATTTTTACTTTAAACCCCTTATATTGGGTGTCCCAAAATTCGCACAAGAAGTAATTTTGATAGAAAACACAGGTTTTTAATTAAAAATTATAAATATTGCTCATCAATGAAGACACTGAAGAATGTTCTTCCATGTAGCGCTGCATTTTTAATAACCCTGAACTATCAGTTGTCACGCTGTCTTTTCTTTTCATTGGTAACACGTTATCGCACAAATGGCGCAAAATTTAAATTTTGCATGAATTTTGAGACACCCTATACTATAATAAAGAGTCTGATTTGTTGTGAGTTTTTCGTACTAATCCCCATAAAGATGATATTGTATGCTTACTGATATATATTTAATCTATCGTAAATGACAGCGCATCTGCAACGGTAGGTGTACAATCATTTTTTAGTCTAAAACTTAATCGTCATTTACCCTTGCCCTTATGTACAGTATCCCCTTCTCAGTCCCTTCCATGTCATTCTTAGTTCCTGGATTAGACGTATGTTTGCAAAAAGCTAGATTCCAGATTCTTGTATAGCTCACGATGTAAACTTCGAAAAAGGAATATCTTAAGAAGATTTTCAAGAAACTGTGTACTCATTTTCGCTACCCGGAATCCAACGATAAATTGCTCCCGCAACTATTTTAACATGCGCAGAATTTGTGTAAATCCTAAAAATTTGTATAATCTTATTGTGAATAAAATAAATACGTAGAGTGCCTAATTGAAGTTAAATAATTTTACAGTTTACAGTTTTTCGTAATTAAATCATAGTGAATACAAGGGGTTAAAGCTAGGTAATTTCGAAGACTTGCGGTGTAGATTGTCATGGAATTATAAATCAATTAATTAGGAGAAGTTAAGGAATCCAAAATAGTAATAATGATTTATAAATAACGGTTTTCAGCAATGATATACAAAGTGACTTATTAGAGGTCATAAACACTCCTTGAATACTTTGTTATGCACAACTCTATAAGCTATTTCTTGAATAACTTCTTAACATTTTTGGTTACTGAGTCTTCACATCTGACGCCACTTAACTTTTTGTAATGTGTAGAAGCAAATCTGGTACATGTTAGACAGTATGAAACTGTTACAATTATCAAAATGACATTATTGTAGGGATATTCGAAAATTTATGTGTTTATAAGAATACTGAGATAGTGAAAGTGACAATTTTCAACAGGTGGATAAAAGAAAACTTGTTTTGTAAAATACATAGTAGATATAGTTAAATATTGATAGATAAATATAAAGAAGCTTGATATGAAAATTACACAATTTCGTTTTTTTGTTTAAGTTACAGTAGTATTTAACAATATCAGTGTTCATAAATATAACAGAGAACTTACGCCACGTTACAATTATAATGTTTTAAAAAAGTCGTTGATTGAACGTAACTGGAGAAACGGAATTGAATAAGAGTCCATCCATAAAATGTTCAATAAATACATTTTTGTTATTGTTTCGTGAATCAATGTATTTATATTATTGCTTCTACTATGTAATAAAACTAGAATAGATAACAAATGAATATGTCAAAAAGTTTTTCCTTCAAATCAATTTGTTTAGTAGTTATAAGCACTTGTACAACTACCATGCTGTGCCAATAATTTTGTCCAGCACTGTATATTATATTAAAGAAACGAATTTCTTTAATACTTTTTTATCGACAAAATGAACTAAAATAAAATGTTTATTGTCTGCGAATGTTTCTTTCGTGGTTTTCTACTATATTCTTTCTTTGAATCATCTATAACTTCTGTATATAGATAATGAAAAATACGGTTCCATTAAACATATTTTTCACATGGAAGGATGATTATGTTTTTGTAGAATTGTTTATACTATATTATTTATCTGTACAGATACTATTACCAATTGTCTTTGATATTCAAGTAACTGGCAAACCAACATCACTAACAAGTATATTTGATCTTCCAGTCAAAAAACAAAGTAAACACATATAATTAATACATTAATACTAAATCAGCATGATTTAATTTTCTATTGAAATTTCTCTAACACGCTTTTATATAATTTAAATTCAATTTTCTTTCATTGGATTCATTACATTGATACCATAAATATAGGGTATTCTATAATTTATGCAAGATTTGAATTTTGCGTCATTTGTGCAGTAAAGTGTTTTTTGTTAAACAATTTTTTATTGAAAACCTGTGTTTTTTATCAAAATTACTTCTTGCTTGAATTTTGGGATACCCGACATAACTGTGTATCAGTAATTTATAAACTGAATTAATTTGCGCTTGTATAATAAAATTAAGAACTTTCTGTTATTTCTGTCATAATATGGAATGAATATAAAGGAATGAATCCAAGGTCTTCTATAGTAGAATCATACAGTCAGTGATCATGCAGGGCACACGGATATAATAATGCGCTATTACATATGTCTTCTTCAAGTGACTGATAAACTTTAATAAATTTATTTTTTATTGACCGAATTGCCATAGTAATGATAAAAATGTTACTGATGTCATTCGCTAAATGTTCAACATTACCAATCTATCATAATTCATGTGACAACTTGTACAAAATGAAATGTATAAATGGTTGGAAATTGCTACAGTGAAGTCACATCTATGATACAGTTTATCTATTCATGTGCGACGATCTCGATACAATCGTCTCTAGGTTGTAACGAAGAAAACAGAATAATAAATGAGAGAGAGGAAAAAGATTATTTTTATAAAAGGGATAATATTATCCCCGTTATAATATATGTTATTTTACTTTTTAGCAAACTATCTTACTAATTTAGCAAAGTGATACGTTTATATGTACAACAGGCGTATCCCTAACATTAGTCGTAGTTATCGAGAATTATGAGAAAATTACATATAGTTTACAAAAACTACGTATTCACGTATATTCGAATAGCAAAAGTTGCCATTCAACAGTAATTATAATGCCAATGATAAACATCATTGACTTCAAATTTTTTTATGGAAGTTCGCTACCATCGCGAGAATATTACTTTTTTCTAGATTTTCCACAAAATCAATTATACTAAAGTTACTATTTGCATATATGTATCTATATCTTAAACTATAGAATTTTATAGACGTTTACTATACTTATACTATACTTACATTACGCATAGAATTGTTTAATAAATGCATAGAATAGGTTAATAAATATGCACAAAATAATATACATTACTATAACTACTATAATTACTCTAATTGATCGTTAGACAATGATACGTGAAAAAGTGCAGATTGAATTGAATTATCTAATACAGTGCAGGACAATAATAAACCTCTGCTCCTTAGTGTTTCTTGAGTAACATCACACTCTTGACAAGAAAAGATTATGTATACGATTATAAATCGAATTTGACTTTAGAAAGTTAGAAAGTTACTATTTTTGGAATATCGTCGTAAGTATAGCAAAAATTAATAAAATAATAAAAGTTTTTCTTTATTGATTTCTTAAACCTAATGGGGTAAGCAATTTTTGCTGCTAAATTCGGATTCAACGTACAAAAATATCCCAAATTTTTCCATTCTCGAAAAAGAAAATCTCATTTATCCGTTTTTTTCGTATCTGGGCTATTATTCTGTCCCATTCATTTTTCACATAAGCAGCTATAACTTCTACAAATTTACAGAAAAAAAATGAAACTGTGAGTAAATTTTTCCATTTTATTAAATGACCATTTTTAAGTTTTCGATTTAAAATTCCGCATTCAATGTTTTCGCTTTGGTCACTTGACTACGTGATTTTTCTTTGAATATGTATGCGTATAATCAATTTTTCACTATTTCCTTTTATTTTATTTTTTTTTTTTTTAATTCTTCGCTTTTTTCATTCATCAATCATTTGACTAGTCGTATCGTGGTTGGTTTAATTTTAGGAAAAGATTACATGACACATATGTAACATTTGCATATCTTGCATTAATTTCAAGAAGTACTTAGCAGGTATGCTATCACTTTGTTTTGTACCGTTCAGTGATACACGACAGGTATTTTTTTTATATATTAACTGAAGCAAGGTTGTAACAAACATTAAATCTCTTGGAAAGTTTCGTCCGTTGTTGAAGTAAAAAGAAATAATACATTTTCAACACACTTACTAATATTTACTGAACAATATAATTTCCATCGTTGCTTATGACCTCTTCTCGGTGTGTAATTTGTGAATTCGATTTCTGCTAAGGGACTCACTTTTGGAGGCGAAGAATTCGAGCAGTGCTTGGTTAACACCTGCTTCATTTTGGAATTTTTTCCCTTTAAAAAATTTTGGAAGCAAAGAAGCAGATGGTAATTGGATGATGCTACATCTGAAGAGTAAGGTAGATAAGACTGGCGCTCCTAGTCTAGTTTTGTGATTTTCTTGGCGAGTCGTCAAAGCAGCACGTGACCTGACTTTGTCGTGGTGCAATATGATTTGCTTCCTATTGACCAGCGATAGTCTATTTTTCTTGAGTGCTTTGTTCAAATCATTCATTTGTCGATAATACATTACCGAATTAAGCTTTTCGTTGAGTTTGAGAAGCTCATGGTGTATCTTTAACGTCCCTTCATATATGCAGCATTTTCTTATTGAGGGTCAAGCTCGGGTTTGAGATAGAGGAGGCAGGTTTTTCGGACTTACAATATACGCTTTCTCTTGCGATGTTCTCATATGTAATCCACTTTTCATCACCTATTATCATCCGGTCTTAAAACGATTCGTTTCTGTTCCGAGGAAACAGAAATGTGCAACTGACGACTCAGTCATGCAAATTTTTTTCACTCGTTTCATGAGACACGCATCTGGAATACTTATACACCAATCTAAGTTTCCACAGTTACTGTTCCTGTTCGTAAAGTTTATCCTTTTTCTCATTTTGTTTTTCTAAAGTCATTCGGAAAAACGAAACAAAAGTTTCATTGTACAGTGAATCCTTCACTAAACTAATCTCCTAACTCTAGAATGGGAAGTAATAATGCTATTCTGTATAGTTACTGACAAACTATCCAACAATCATCTAATTACCAACTAATTTAAAGTGACTAATCTCAGGCTTTTTTTGGTTTCACAATTGCTTTTGAGAAAATTAATTTTAAATTTTAATCAAATAAATGCATAATTACATATAACTATCTATTTTTATTATATGATTTTATTATTATTATTTATGTATACTAATTTATAGTTAGAAATATTATTAGAAATCGGTAATTTTAATGTTAAGACTTCTGTTAAAGATAGTCTGTTGATCTGGAACAACTTCCGTTTTTATAAGGACCCTAGAAGGATTCAAAATATACAGAGTAGCGCAGCAATGAATTACATTTCAATGATTACCGTATTTCATTACTGAATTACAATAATCGTAATCATTAATCGGTAATTTGTAATCATTTGAACGATTACCGCTGATTAAAAGCGAGTATATGAAAAGTACGTTGTTCATACTATATTAATATACATACTATACATCCATAAATAAATAGCTTTTTCTCTGTTTCAAAAGTACATGTGTATCTAATTGTAAGTATGTAAAAATACCTAAATATAATGAAATTTTTAAGAAATGTTTACTACATTGTTTATTGTTTAATTTGAAATAAATTACTGATTCAATCACGATTAAAAATATAATCATTACACGATTAATGATTCTTGAATTACTCATGACAATGGATTACAATGATTTTGATTGCTCTTATCAATCATTAACCAATGATTTTTGATTACTCAGAAATCGGTAATCATGATTACTAACATGATTTCACAGTATCCATCGTAATCGTAAGTTATTAATTATATTAGGTTTTCCTAACTCTGTCTGAAAGGTGGGGCAACAGAAGGGAAATACAAAAATTGATGTATTGTAAAAATTAAATTTCGATCGTTAATAAAACCATTAAAATCCATGTTTTAATTTTCGGCAAGTTTCTTGAAAAGACTAGGAATATAGCACTAAACCCGGATAGATGTAGAGCAATGTCCACTGCAAAACCACAATGAATAAAATTAACCCATTCGCAAGTATGGTACATGCACGGTAAAAAAATTTGTTAAAACAATATTGTGCAAACAATGTGACATGCGTAGTAAGAAGAAAATTCCAAGATTATATCGGTAAAATTGGAAAATAATTCCATGATATATACGATGTTTACGATAAACATTTATTGGAGATACAAGCCGTGGTGACGCTAGTGAGTTAAGTGAAAAACGTCTTAAGACTGCCGAAATACTTGCTCGTGAAAGGGTTAATAACTGCTTTTGAATTATGAAAACAAATGCAATAAAAATAATCATCTTTTGAAGATATCCAGTCAATATGACATCATAATTCCGAAACCTGGCTAATATTTAACAAAATTTCTCGACCTACTAAAATTTCATATTAAATTGGACAGACTTGATCGATTGATCATTAATGCAATTAAATTAATAATGCTATTCATTATTTACAGAAAAAAATTAAATATTAAATGTTCAACATCAAGAAGTGAATATACCTATTCTACATATGGATAATAGTTGTCGTTTCTATAAATAACATAAGTAGATTTTGCTTATCAAGATTCTTAGAATGTTAATTTGAAGCTTATCTTTATCTTTGCGTTATAATTATTAAAACGACTTACATACATATGCATATATGCATATATATTTATAACAAAATTAGGTGTTACAAGTATAGCATAAAAACTCTGTCAATCTTTTTTTACAAGGTTTTTCCTGTTAGCAACAGCGTAGAGTATTCACTTATTTTAGAAAATACGAATATTCCATTTGCTAAAAAATAATATCAGTATCGTAACTGTAAAGCTAAAGGTAAACCAGATCTTCGATATGCCATTTATTTTAGGTGAGTTTCGCTTGTAACGATTTATTTGAATCATGTTATATAAGGAAGTAAAAGTTGTTTTTTAATAGAAAGAATTATTGTTTGATAAACTTCAGAAAATTTTAGCACAACGGGTGTCCCAGTAAAAAATTTACACAAATTTTCTCTATTATAAAGCTATAGATTTTTACTTAAATAAAACTATAATGATTCAATACCATTTTGCTTAAATATAATTATAATAATTATAATAATTATAATAATTATAAAAGTACAGTAATATCAATTTTATGTTTAGAAATCCACCTGTTTGAAATTTATAACGCGAAAAAGATTGCAAAATTTAGACATCTACTGTAAGAATCAAAATTTAAAGGACAATTTTCTATGCTTATTCTTATTTTTGTATAATCGACTTTTAAGTAACATTTTATTATACTCCCTCAACTTTTGCAAATAGTGATATTATCACAATGGAATATTATCATCACTTGAATGATTTATTCGTGTTATCTTTTTGTATATTTTATTAAATTCACGAGACAAAATTATATTAATAAACTTACAATTAGTAATTAAAATTATAATTGTCAGATAAAATTAAAAAATTCCACAATAAATTCTTGTTTGTAAATTTGTTTCTTTAGAGTAATTTTTTGACAGACTATGTAACTCTCCGTATGTAATAATTATTTCTTATTCGGATAATCAAAACCAAATCAAAACAAACGAAAAAGAAAGATAATATTAACTAGAGGAAACGAAGAGGAAATAGGAACACTAATGTACGGGATAAAAGATGAGGAACAGTGATATATTGATACACGTTGTGAATCTAAAGTACATGAAATATTAATAATTTCAATACTGGGATTAGACATATGATTTATGAAGTATTACTAAAGAGATATTTAGAATGTTATCAAAGAAACATTTATTTAAGCAACATATACATTACTAAAAAGATTAAACAAGGTAATTAGAACTCGACATTTACATGTAAAAAACTCATTACTTATTCTTGCACGCGATGTAAGATGAAATATGACGTAGCATGATTGGTGATCTCTGTTTGGTTTTAACATTTAAGGATTTCTTAGAGACATGTAATATTTTTACGCAAGAAACTTCGTTTTTAAACAGTTCCAATATAAAGTAACTATTTTTCATTTTTAATTTATTACATTTTATTTTTATTTTCAAATTCATTAGTTTAAAACAAGTAATATAATTTAACAATTTTATTTTATTTTTAATAATCATGTAAAACAAAATTCTATTTATAAATTTCCATGTATTAAATCACACTTAATTAAATACCAGATAAAGCAGATATCGAAATCTTTCATTTGCAATTACATATTTGTCGATAACAAAGTGGAAACAAATGATGTGCGAAGTAAGTCAAATAATTCGTAAAATTTCTTAAATTTCCTTTTATAAATTTCCATCAAATTCAATATAATACTTATATAAATTTAAAAATTACTTATTCTATAATATAGAATATAAATAATTATGAATTTATATTATTCAAATTTTTATTTCGTAGGAAAACATATAATATGATTAATTAAAATTTGTTTTAATTAAACTTTGTCTTTTAATATGTTCGAGGAATTTTTAACGAATTACTTCGAAAATATGTTAGTTGTAAAATTAAATTATTGCAATTGTTTTAGATTCTTTAGGTATCACGTTTTAATTACAGTAATTGTAATACCTTTAAGATTTTTAAAAGAATACGTGGTAAATTTTCTCATGACGAAGAATATTTCTTGGTTAGAAAGCACATTCTTTAATTATTCCATTGACATCAAAATATGCAGTATGTCGCAGTTTACGACTCCTTTTTTTATCATGCGCAAAATATTTAAGACATAAAAGAACAATTTCTTTTACGGTCATTTATTGTAATATGTTAAATATTATATAAAAATAAAAAACGGAGATATAATAGTTTATCTGAACTAAATTTTTTTATAAATGTAAAAATATTCAATAATATTGTATATTTTTATCAGATAATTTTTGAAGCGATGTAAATATGCTAAGCAAATACAAAATCTTGTAGAATCTTTTCCTTTTCCTTAGAAACCAGGTTGATTATTTTCCTTGGTATATTGGGTATTCCCCTAGTTGTTCCATTCGATATATTAAGTATTCTCCGAATTGCTTCGTAAAATCTTTACTTCTTAGAAACGATAAAACTTCGACAATTAATACATAAAGAATAGTGTCGATATTTTAAATATAATGTACTGATACATTTCTTTTTAATTCAGAGCATTTTCTGTGCATTCTAAGAATTTTTTGACTCGGTCGATCAATAACCTTAAACAGATTTTTGCAGTTGAAAACATTTTGAAATAAAAAAATTTGTTTCGAACTAAAAGAAGCGAAAGAAAAAGTTAAAAACATCTATAGACTTCTTCATAAAGTCATCTTAACTAGATTTTTCAACTTCCCTAGTAAAAACGAAGCTAAATACTAATAAACAAAAAATTATATATTTTGTAGATTAGGAACTCAACTTTGTACTGAAGCAGGACAGCATTATTTATTGTAAAAATCTGATATTACTTATTGATATAGTTTAATACAATTGCCAAGCCTATGCATTCTCTTTGAACACATTCTTTCAATTTTATTATATTTTAAGGTGGGAATATGAAAAGGAGAATATTAAAAAAGAGCCATTTTTTGCATTATCTGGAAATGAAAAGTTCCTTCGGGACTTTTAAGAGCATCTTTCAAGGAACAAAAAATTCCTTTATCACTTTGCCGAGAAATGATGGGAAAGTTGTCAAAAATGAGTCGAAATATGTGAAAATGAGACTGATCAAATACAAGGTGTCCCAGCAACGGTAGTACAGGGAAGGTGGTGATTGTACGTACAGAAATGAATCGAAAAAAAAGAATCAATTTTTTTTATTCGAAGCTTTGTTTTCGAGAAAATTGACTTTGAGTACGCATGCACTTAACTTTGGCTAAGGCGGAGGACCATCAGTACATCAGCCATATTCAAAGTCAATTTTCTCGACAACGAAGCTTCAAATGAAAAAATGTTTTTCTTTATTTTCGATTTGTTTTTTCATGTAGAATCATCCCTTCTTCGATTGTACCATCGGTACTCATGTATCGATGGTCTCTTCATATAAACCATATCTAAGTGCACGTGCACTCGGTGAATATTCAAAGTCGATTTTCTTGATAACAAAGCTTTGAATAAAAAAATGTTATTCTTTTTTTCCCGATTTGTTCATGCGTGTAGAATCACTCCCTTTCCGGTTGTATTGCCGTTGCTGGGACACCCTGTATAGATCAGAAATGCTCAAACAAAGGCTGTGGTTCCAATGGCTCCTAGTAGCCGATCGTGAAAATACTTAGAGAATAAAAACGAATGGACGAACGAATCATAAATTAAAAATTTCAATGCTTGGAGTTTCATAGTTCCGAAGATATTATTAAAAAGAAGCTTTTGGTACAATACACTGAATTTTACTAAGTCCCGTCCAAATCTTAAAGTATTTTTTTTACCGGGTTCACCCGTTATATAATGTTTATAGAAACAGTAAATAAGTGGCGAGTCTGCGCTGATGCACACACTGTGACAGTGTACACGTATAAGAACAGTACGATTGTATAATGTCGGAAGTTTTTTGCAAATATCTCGAAAACTACGACAGATTTACCCTTATATATAATGCAAAACGTTCAAAATGTTGATTTCTACAACATATTCAAGAATTATCGAAATCGGAAGATGAAGGTTCATCGACAAGTTCACCTTTTTTTATTTGTATTGTAACACGATAATGTGTTTTGGAACGAATTTAACAACCCACTTTATATTATCATTTTATGAAATATATCTTAAATTAGTGTGATTAAACTGCACGTATGTATGTATGTGTGTATATATACTCGTACACGAAAGTATTCGAACGTTTACATTTACTGCGTTCAATAACCGATACATATACATTAAAGTAAAATATTTAAAACAATATGGTACATGTAGTAAAGAGAAAATCCCAAGATTATATCAGTAAAATCAGAAAATAAATCAATGAGATATACAATATTTATTTTGGAGATATGGACCAGGGTGGCGCTAGTGAATTAAATGAAATATCGTCTTAGCGCTGTTATAAGCAACAAAAGACAAATCAGTATTATATTTTAACTTCTTATTTTTGAATTAATGATGCTTTTGACAAATATAACAGATTATCTATGCAATATTTTTGTGATTCACCAATGGTACATGTTTGTAAAAAATATATTCTAAATATTGTACATATCATTGAATTATTTTCTAATTTTACTGATGCAACCTCGAGAATTCCTTCTTGTTGTATACATCACTATTATTTTAAATATTTCACTTTAACATTCATATATCATATTTCAGCATATGTAAACGTTCGAATACTTCCATGTGTGAGTGTACATATTTAAATATTCTATCCAAACTTGTATTTTACGATGTGCATTTTCTATTCGTTCCTGTAATTCCACTGCATTATTTATACGTGATGAATAGATTGTGGCTTTTAAGTATCCCCATAGAAAATGTTTATCTTTCAATACTTCAATGTGGAGATACTTACTCGCGCTATCGGATATTCGTAGATACATAAAAATCGATATTTCGACATTTTGTTAATTAAACATTTTTTATTTCTTTCGGTGAGTACTGTAAAGTCTGAAACTTTTGAACTCTCTTTTTTAAAACACACGCGCGCGGGTATATTCTTCAAATTTAACTGTACTTTATTAATGAATGGTAATCCTTTAATATTTAATGAATGGTATGTTTAGTGCTAGTAATCCTTTTGTTCACAAGTCAGTTTGCTAATGCTAGGCGGTACAAAAGTCTTATTATGAGTGTACCCTATTGAGCCAAGAAGTCTAATTACAATAATTATCTACATGCTTAACTACACGATTTATACAGTTTTCCTTCCCACAAGGCAAAGTGGTTAACTACATACCAAGACAAGGAGAACAGAAAAAGTCGTGACTTACTGTAATTCATGAAAAAGAAATAGTCTGTCTTTTTTGTAAATGAAAAGAAATTAAATTCCTGAACAGGCTAAAAATTTGCAGAATGAAATTTGAGAAGAATATATTATATAAAATATTTCATTAAATGTTAATGAAAATATTTAAACTCACAGATTTTCTTGAGAAAGTTGTAAAAAAAATTTATTGTAATTTTAGTCATTGTCATGAAGCTTTATAAAAATTTTAGATCTATTATAGCAACTATATATCCCGATATGTAAAGGTTATTGCCATTACAATTATATGTATATGTTAGAAAAAGACTTAAAAACAAAAATACTAAAATAAATGATATCAACTGTTATATCTTTTTCTTAATTTAAAATCATCCTTATTAAATCCGCAAATGACATAATAAAAAAGATAATCGTTTGATAACCTGATAGTATTATCAAATAAATTGACGATGTCTGACATTTCATTATATTACATCCGTTTTATCCTATGTTGCACTAAATTCACGTTATTTTTTTCTTAAAATTATGATAACAGCGACTATTTGTTTTATTAACCTTTTAGTTCTCTAATCAACAATTGATATAATTCCAATTATTAATATTTTATAAACCAGAAATATAAATTTATTTTCTTGTACTGTAAATAACACGTATAATGAAAAATGACTAAATTAAAACATAAAGCAACGTTTCCTCAAAAATAAAAAATTAGGTCATTTACAGGAGTCAAAACTACATACATTTTTAAGAATTTAATTGTATTTAAAAAAATTTCTGAAGAATATATAATATGAATAAAATTTATTATAGAATATACAATAATATATATTCTTATTTAACATTTGAATTTATTTATTAAATACTTTTACGTACTAAATAAAACTTTGAATAGAATGTTATACTATGACGGAAAATATTATCCTATGTAATTACGACAAAGATCATTAAATAAAATAAAATTTATGAGCATAATTTCTAAATCACATGGTGTTACAGAGGATTAAGGAAAATTAAAAAAAATCCTTATAGCGTACTTCTCGTGCAATTTTATTAACAGATATAAATTTACAACACAGTTATAAAAAACATTGATTGTTAGATCCATAACAAACTCACTGATTGCAATATTGTATTGTAACTACATACATATGTACCAGACAATTCGTAAATTCTTTGTTATTATAAGATAACTGTAACATGACACAAATAAAAGTCACGAAAATCACAAAAGATATAATAACTCTTCTTTGTTACATGTATCCATTGTAGCTACAAGATAAATACAATACGATAACATAAATAAAATTAAAATATAATTAATATAGTCAATTTATATATAATTGTAAATAACACTAGTTAATATTATCACATTATGTTTATATAAACTATTATAGATACTTTCTTTCTTTTTCGCAAACATTTTCCTTTTACGAGATAAGTGTAACAAGTATAAGTATTCTCGTAAAGTCCAGGGCAAAGTGATGACCCAGATGTCGAGTGGCGCCCCCCTTATAATTATCAAACTTCGTCAAAAGTGAAAACGCTTATTCATAACGATAGAACCGAGACAAAATCGAATGAAGAATACTCACACGTGTCATTTCGGCGATCACTTGTCTGTGACCCGAATTAAAAACTTTGTTTGATAACCAACCCATATTTAACCAACTGTAGAAAGACAGCAAAGAATGAGAAGAATTCAACGAATTCCGTTTAAACAGTATCCACACTACATTTCGGTAAATTTAAAAATTTTATATTTTTATACCTCGATGGGAAAAATATCGTGTTCAAGCAACGTCAAGGTATACCATACAAATGATAAATAATGCAATGAAAAAAAAAAGTATTTGATTATTTCTGCTAATTGGACTGTTCATGAAAAATCTTCCTTGCAACGAAGTATCTGTAACATATGCACACAAATATTTTTATATATATATAATATATAATAATATATTATACATATAAATATAATATATTAAATTAATATAATAAATAA
>NW_016910740.1:298466-363688 GCF_001483705.2 Eufriesea mexicana | reverse complement strand
TAATATATATATATAAAATTTTTTATTTCTTACTGGCTAATTTATATTTGATGTTTTTTAAAATAAAATATTTATGTAACAATACTTGATTTGCAAAAAAGTGAATTTGATTTGCAAAAGAATGAATTTGATTTGCAAAAGGGCGAATTTAAAGTGCAAAACCTGTAAGAACGGGTAACGTGTATACTACTACATACAATTTAGATTTAGAATAATTTAAAATATAAAAAGATTTTGTAAAACAAAATTAAATGGTTTTGAGTTACGTATCGCATAAATCTTCTTCAAAGACAAAAATTTAACTTTTTTTAATATACATTTGTTAAATTTAATTTATCGTATATTTAAAATTTTTCCACTTTATATTTATTCTCATTTCAGTTTCTTCAATCAATCCAACTTTAACTCTTTAAATATAATTTAGGCGACAGTAATTTATACAGATAAAATTTTTTCCTTTTTCTTACATTTCTTTGCTGATTTCTTTCTTCGTTAATTTTTTAATCTAACTTCAATATAAAATAAAAAAGTTTGTATATCTCGGTTGTTGCATTAGCAGTAAAAGGATTCCATAATGTACACTAAAAGTGCTCACGGAAAAAACGACGCTCCGTAAAGAAACGAATTTACATTATTCATTCAATGCAGTAGACGACCATACGATGTGTTAAAAAATATCAAATCTTTAAAACGTATCAGTGACTAGACATTGCTATATGTATGTCATGAAAACGGCCATAAGCAGCATAAAATGCAAATATAATCCAGCTAGGATAACAACAATATCGAAGATTGACAGTGAAGAGTTAGATTAGATTGAAATGAGAAAAGTTGCTACTTCTTTCTCAGACAGAATATATGTGCATACGTATATACGCGTTATTTGAAGAGGAATATTTTCTGAGCTTTGTGAACAAACGAAATAGAGCATCGGTTAAGTCTATTTCCACCAACATCTATTAGTCATTTATCTATGGAGATGAGTCAATATATAATAAAAATAAAAAAATTTCCACTTTTCACAGTATATTCACAAACACAACACAAGCGTATAATATCATATTGTAAATATATAATAAATATGAGTGTGTAATAAAATATATTTTACCGAATATTAATCAAATATCAAGTAATCGAATGAGATCGTGTTTATATCCATTTTCATTAGAAAAACTTCACCCACCTATTAATAATATCCTCGCGAATACATAATAAAAAGTACTACATTTTTTATTTTCTTTCCAAAATTATTCATTATTTGTATTTGTATTTCATGTTTCGCAGTATTTTAATGTGAGATTTTAAATGTGAGATGTCGCTTTAACAAAGCGAGTTATGAGAATGTGGTAGGGATGGGAATAGTATACTATCACAGGATGAAAAATATTACGCTTAGAGGACATTGTATTTTTTTAACACTAGAGGAACTGCTTAACTAAAACACATCAGTGTGATAATTACTTATTTTTTTTTCAGACTGTAGGCGCAACACAACCTAAAGCGATAAGAATGGCAGATTCTCCGGTGCTGGAGAACGAAGACAAGACAGAGATTCTGGACGAACCACTCTTCAATACCCTCGACATTATACTCCTTAGTGCTCTCTTATTAGCTGCACTATGGTGGTTAATGCGCCGCAATAAACAAGAGGAATACACGCCTGTTACGAAATCCTATTCTATTCAGTAATAATAAATTATTATTATTATTATTAACATTACATATTATTATAAGTATGATCATAAAATTAAAACGGAGAAAGATATTCTTTGTAAAATTAATCTTTATAAGGCTATCTGCATGATCGAAATTTATTGTTTTCATAGATAATTATACTTATCTTTATGTACTTATCTGCATCTTAAAAAAATATTCTATCTTTAGACATTTAAGAAGTACGATTTGTAAATTTTTATCCCCAAGATATTAAAGTATTAGTAAAATTATTAGCACTATGAATAATACGTCAATGTATACGTTATAACGATATTTTAAACATGTTTTGCTTAAAATGATATTTTTCAAATTAACAATATAGTTTCTTTCGAAATTTCGAATGCTAAGTTCATACTGCTATCTGCGAAAAATTTGTAAACTATGTGTCAACAGTGAACAGTATGCAACAAACTCATCAGTAAACAGCAAAAATTGTTTGCTAAAAAGACAGTACCTCAAAGGAATTATTTGCAAACTCAAAGTTTATAACTGTTTATGTTTTGCTTACAACCTGTTCACAAATTTAAGTCTAAATACAGTTATTTATGTTTCAAAACAGTTTACGAACCATTAGCAAATAATTCTGATCAGTGTGAATCTAGCATGACTAATTGTATACAATTCTTTTGTATACATAAAAAATAAATATTTAAATACCGTTTGAATAAGAATTAAGTTAATATTTGGAATAGTTTTCTATCTTAGAATTTTTTAAATTCAAAAAATTATTGCTGAAACTAAACTATACATCACATTCCAAAATATATATAAGACTAAATTATGCTAAGACTTACAACAAATTTTTGTTAAAGACCAACGCTGTTTCCTGCGGTACAAGCATCAGAAAATTCATTCATAAAAAAATTAAAGACTTCTGGAAGAAGTTTGGTAGTATTTTATGGTAGTCAAACTGGGACTGCTGAAGAATTTGCTGGTAGACTGGCCAA
This sequence comes from Eufriesea mexicana, assembly GCF_001483705.2. NCBI lineage: Eukaryota > Metazoa > Arthropoda > Insecta > Hymenoptera > Apidae > Eufriesea > Eufriesea mexicana. Next base: position 361,025 of record NW_016910740.1, on the reverse strand, counting down.
AGAAGGTATCCGGTACAAAATGAAAGGAATGGTAGCTGATCCTGAAGAATGTGATATGGTATAAACTTAGTCATATAAAAAACAAAGTAGTGGTTTTAGTTACCATTTCATTTAAAAAGTAGCAATTTTTTTTTAAACTGTTTTTATTAAAATTGATTAATTCCATTGATACGTAATAAAATAGTATTAATAAATTCTGAAGATAATTAGTTAATAGAATATGATACAAATACATCACAGAGGAATTTTTTTTTGTTTTGTTATTTTATTCATTTATACAAGGTGGATTTAATAACATATTATAAGTTATTTTCTTCAAGATCACTGTAGATATCAGCCTTAACATTTTTTTAAATGAAATAGAAAACAGACTAGACATTTCATATATAACACATCACATTCTTAGAGCAGCAACTTGAAGAATAAAGGGAACTATCTTTATTTCTTTAAATAGTATAATTTGTGAATCTTTCCTTATTCGTATAACCCTTATCAGAGTTAATAATTACAACTGATACCTACATTGATTTTAGAAAAAGCAGCTTATAATACTTTATATAGCTCATCTTGTATATCATAATTTTACATAATTGTAATTTATTACAACAGGAAGAGTTAATACATCTGAAAACAATTCCAAACAGTTTAGCAGTATTCTGTTTAGCTACATATGGAGAAGGTGACCCCACAGACAATGCTATGGAATTTGTTGATTGGTTAAAAAATGGTGATGCTGATTTAAGTGGATTGAACTACGCTGTAAGTACAATTTGTATTCCTTAATTTAAACCTATAAAAGACAATAAAATCTAAAATGTAAAGTTAAAAATTAAGATTTTATCTTATTGATAATATAATAATATAATAAATTTTAATTTATTAAAATGAATATTTGGCACATTTATGAAATGTATGTCTAAAATTTACTACATATACCTCTTTTTTTTAATCATCACTAATAAATTTTATAATAAGTAATAACTAGAAAGCAAAAAAATTAAATATATGAGTAAAATGGTTATTTATTCGTAAAGGAAATGATTAAATCAACGATGTGACCAATAAGTGGTATCAAATTAGTATTAAATAATTATTCATTACTAGAAGAAATGTTTAGTTTTATTTGAATTATTTTTAATTTTCCTAGATTGTACAAATTTATCAATATCAAAATTAATTTTCGTATTAAACAAAGTTAAAATTACTTTATAATAATAATTATTATTTTTAAAAAATGAATAGATTAAATACGATAAAAATCATCAAAGTTAATAAAAATGAGTATTGTTCACATACTCGCGTAAATATATTTAATATGTTGTTAACTTATTGCCCTCTATAGAAATGATTCTAACAGTATAAATGGAAATCAAAATAAAAATTTTAATTACATATATTTCTTACAACTTCTGAGCTTACAGTTTTACAATTTTAGAATGGTATACACGCACTAATAGTTAACCTCAAAAATATTTTTAATATACATTTTTAATTACAATAAAAATTGTAAATGAAGTATTATATAATATAATTCGAAAATATAAGAATTTTAGCAAATTAGATACAAAATAAAATTTATTTTCATATTATTAGATGGCACTGTATGTCATTTTATATGGATAACAAACTAGGTTTAGTACAAAAATGCAACCTCATTACATTGTTCGTGCGTATTAGACTTTAACCTTTTCTTTTTATTTTTTTAATTTGTGAGATTATAAATGATATAATTAGTTAACCTTAAAAAGAGAACATTTTCACTTATGTCACATATATGTAACAGTAATAATAGAAATTATGAATATTATATAAGCAATTCATAACAGTCAGACATATGTACTTATGTGCAATTGTATAACAATTACTAATGCATGACATTAGTGTTTTACCGTGAAAAATAATTAGTTATGGTGGCTATTACGTTTATAATAATAGCAATATTTCTAGTAAATTTTAAAATATTTATGAAAAAATATGTTAACAATGAATGTAAAATTTATTGATAAACTCTTGCGTGTAATAATTAGGAATTATAGATACGAAAGCGCTACCCAACGGCGTTTTACAACGTTACTTTTAGCGCCAATATATGAGGTATATGTAACTAAAATTTATAAATTTTTATTGATTATACCCTTAAAATTAATTTTTTAAATACTTTATTTAAAAATCTATGAATTTAATATATTTTATGATATATTATGCAGGAAGGTTAATGTATCGGACTTATTAAATATGATAGTTAATTTAATTAAATACCTTGAAAATCTTTTATAACATTGAAATTGCTATATATAATGTATAAAGTAGAAAAACATTGTTTGTTATTTATAATCTTTTTCATTTTATTTTACAGGTATTTGGTCTTGGAAATAAAACATATGAACATTATAATGAGGTAGCTATAGATGTTGATCGTAGATTAGAACAACTTGGTGCTACTCGTGTCTTTGAACTTGGATTGGGAGATGATGATGCTAAGTAAGTTTATAGAATCTCTATTGTATTAAATGCTTATAAAAAGAATTTAGTATCATAAATGTAGATGGTACTTATACATATTTATACAAAATATCCTTTAAAGTATACATGTACTCTATGCTTTGCTATTTTATGAAATAAGATACTTGTGATTATAGTATAGAAGATGATTTTATCACATGGAAGGATAAATTTTGGCCAACAGTTTGTGACTACTTTGGTATTGAAGGTGCAGGTGAAGATGTTAGTATAAGACAATACAAACTAACTGAGCACATTGATTTACAAACTGAACGCATTTATACTGGAGAGATAGCTCGTCTTCACTCATTTAAGAATCAGAGAGCGTATGTTTCATTTATGTTCATATAAATACATAATTAGAGTAATTAAAATATTTACATAAATTATTTATCTATAGACCATTCGATGCAAAAAATCCTTATTTAGCTCCAGTAAAAGTGAATCGTGAACTTCATGGCCCAATTTCGGAAAGGTCATGCATGCATATAGAATTTGACATAGAAGGATCAAAAATGCGATACGAAGCTGGTGATCATTTAGCAGTATATCCTGTAAATAATGCAGAATTAGTAAATAAAATTGGTGAAAAATGTGGTGTAAATTTAGATACTGTGTTCACTCTTACAAATACAGATGGTAAATTAATTAATAATCAACTCTCACCAGTGTCAATTTATCTAATATGAATGTTTTTAATCTGAATTATCTTGTATATTGCAGAGGAATCTACAAAAAAACATCCATTCCCTTGCCCATGTTCTTACAGAACTGCTTTGACGCATTATTTAGATATTACTAGTAATCCACGCACTCATATTCTTAAAGAATTAGCAGAATATTGCAATGATCCAAGTGATAAAGAAAAATTGAAGTTAATGGCATTAACTAGTGCAGAAGGTAAAGCTGCTTATCAACAATGGATAGTTCAAGAAAATAGAAATATTGTACACATCTTAGAAGACATTCCCAGCTTAAAACCAGCATTGGATCATCTTTGTGAACTTTTACCAAGATTACAATGTCGATATTATTCAATTTCTTCATCTCCCAAGGTATGTTGGAGTTATTTCACAATAGATAATTTGTTATGATACTTAAATAACAAGAGTAAATTAACTTAATTTTAATGAGTAAAAACTATATTATGTTTTAACCTTAATTATATAACTAATAATATTTAAATTCAGAATTTAAACTTAAATTTAAAATAATATAAATAATTATAACCTTAAATATTTATATATAACAATAATAATTAAATTTATACGATATTATTTTTTTAAATCTTTACTATTATAATTAAATGAGATTTTTAGTTTTGAAATAATTATTTTTATTAATTTTTAGTTATATCCAACATCGATTCATATTACTGCAGTTGTAATAGAATACAAAACACCTACTGGTAGAATTAACAAAGGTGTAACTACTAGTTGGTTAAAAGAAAAACATCCTTCAGATCCACCATGTTACGTCCCCATTTTCGTGCGAAAATCTCAATTCCGTTTACCAACTCGAATGTCGACTCCCATTGTCATGATTGGCCCAGGCACTGGTATAGCACCATTTAGGGGATTCATACAAGAACGTGATCTTGCAAGGAAAGAAGGTAAGTAACAACATTTAAAGTTAAAAATTACTACTTTTATATATCATATCATCTTTTATACAAATTTATTTATACAAAATTGAGAATAAATTAAATAAATCTATTATTGATTAAAAGAAGTCAACCTATCTTGTTTCAGGAAAAGAAGTAGGAAATACAATTTTGTATTTTGGATGTAGGAAACGAGATGAAGATTATCTTTATAAAGAAGATCTCGAAGAATATGTAAAAAGCGGTACATTAGTATTACATACTGCATTTAGTAGAGAACAGTCTCAGAAAGTATATGTTACACATTTATTAGAAAAGAATAAAGACGAGTTATGGAGTGTTATTGGTGAACAAAATGGGCATATTTATGTGTGTGGGTTAGTATGAAATCATATAGAATTATTATTAGATTGAATTCTGAATAATTTTTAATTTTATAATTAAGCTGTAATTTTGCAGTTTTTATGTTTATTTTTCATATTTACCAGATATTTTAATGTATAAAATATTTCATTTTTATTTTCTTCTGGAATTGGTCCTCTATGATCTTTCCTTTGAATTCTTATATATAAAACATTTCAGCTATAATTTGATTAGAATTCAACAACTCATAAATATTTGTATTATTCCACCAAATACGAAATAGAGTATTGCAGTTCGTTTGTATGAAAATTTGATTTAAAATGTGAAAGTCGTATAATTTTAGAGACTTTTATGAATAATATATCAAGATACTAAGGAATTTGGCTTTATTTCATATTGTCAGAACATATAATCTCCATACTTTCAATTTACTATCACTTGAATAATATCTATAGAAATAACGAAGTATTATTGATTGTGAAATCACTTATTAAAAATCTAAATTGGAAATTACTTTGTGTTTTAACCTAAGTTATATTACATTACGTATTGTATTGATAAATTACATAATATAGTAACAAAATATATATATTTTTTCTTTTAGTGATGCAAAAAATATGGCACGTGATGTACACAATATCTTATTAAAAGTTGTAATGGAGAAAGGAAAAATGTCGGAATTAGATGCTGCAAATTATGTAAAGAAAATGGATTCACAAAAACGTTACTCAAGTGACGTATGGAGTTGAATGACATTATTTAACTTAATTTTATAAATATTTATAAGTTAAATTGTTTATGCAAATTTTTTAAAAATGTGCCTTTATGAAAAAGGCTAACGGTAATCATCTTCGTACAGTTGTACGATATGCATGTAATCGTTTAAAATACTAATTAATAATTATAGACACCAGCAAAATCATACAAGCACAAATTATATTTATTATACATAAGTAGTTAATGAATTTTGTATAAAAACTCTTTCTTTCTATATTACGATGTTCAGAGTTGACAGTGTTAAAGTTTTTATGGGAATCAATATAGTGCAATAATGAATTTAAAGTATATTTTTACATTTGACAAATATGCATAATACCTGTATAATACTATAAAATAAATATTGTTTGGTACAAGTTATATGAGATAATAAACCAAACTTAATATTGTAAAATAATAATGATACTTTTTATAATTTCAATAAGCATTACAATGATTTTATTTAAAGTAAATAAAAGAAAATGAAAAATGGTTAGTTATCATGATTAAGAAGATATAACCTTTGTATTTCTGAAATGATTATGTAAAAAATTATGTATAAGAATATTTTTCCTATGTTGAAATGGAAACAATAATAAATACAATGTCAAAAATTTAAAAATATAAATATTTCTTACAAATAAACTATTGTTGCTTCGTTCTTTACACCACGGTAGAATATCAAATGCATATAATAAAAATTTCTATTTTAGTTCTATATTTCTACTTTAATTTTAGTAGATGCAATATTATTATACACATATACACATCTTGATACTATTAAACATATATTGTACTATATAAAACAAGCTTTTCATGATAAATAAGACAATTATATTATTTAAAAATAAGGTAATTTATAAATCAACACATAATAAATTTATATTAAAGTTTTATCGTTTATAAAGTATTTATAAACCTGTCTGGAACTTATCTCAAATGAGTTAATGAATTTGAATTCTATTACAAAAATTATCTTAAATTGAGTGAGTTAATACTTATAGTGTACTAAGATAGCCAATATATTCAGATATACATATATAGATATATATAATCAATATTTCAATTGTTTGTTGGCACATTAATAAAGATGTTCTTAAATATTTCACAAAATTATTAAGAATAAAATTTGAAAATTGTGCAAATTTTTATAATATAATAGTGCAAATTAGAAAAAAGAATGCATTGTTTGTTATATTTTCATGAAAAAATATTTAAATATAATTTTGTACCTAAAACATTAAATTTTTTTATTTATGCATCAATTAAATAATTTTATATTTTTTTTTCATCTTATAAACATAAAAAAGATTTTTTTTAGTTTTGTAAGAGTAATGTATTGTCAAAATAAATATCTCAATGTTGAAATATTTTGTAATTGCAATATAACCTTATGTTCATTATAAAAATATTGTATCGGATTTTCAAAAATGTAATATTCAACGATTTTAAGTATAAAATGATAATACAAAAATTTTGAATTATGTTTGAATTTTCTCAATTTAACAGATAAACATTAATTTCAAAGTAGAAATTAAGAATTTAACATAATTATTTGATCATATTATACATTATACAAGGTTTATACATTTATATCTAACTTCAATTTTTTTATTAATAAATAAACAATAATTTTAAAAGAAGGTAAAAAAATGTTATTAAAACTTTAGATAGGACTACAAAATGAATTGTAAAATCTATTTGCTTTTTTATTATTCAAAAGTAAATTACTTTTAAATGAAATAAAATCATTTCTAATAATAAATTGCTAATTGTTTTTCATAAAAATTTATTATTCTATCACTTCTCGTTTATAATAATAAGCATAAATTTCAACATAGTATACACACCAGAAGCAAGATCAAGGCGTAATCAAAAGAATAATAATTGGTTATACAAAAATTGCCCACCAGTACCTCCTGACGAAGAAAAATCACCAGTCTGCCAAAAATACAGAACCCGTTTCGCAAGAGAAAATCTCATTTTGCAGGAAATATAGTACAAGTAGACAACAATAATAGATAAACTCTATGCTGAAACATAATCTAAAGGGCAGCAAATTAATTCAAAACATCCTAAAGTACTTAAAACACCAAACTATTCAACAAAATAGATTTCTATTTTCGGATTGCTAAATTGTTACTTAAATAATTGATATTAAAAAACAAAGTATAAATTTCAAAAACAATGTTATTAAAATTTATAAAATTTGTAATTATAAATGTCATATTTCTCATATGCATTGATCGTATTAATTAATTGATTAATTGATCGTAAAATATGCATTCTAATACATAAACTTTTTAAATTGAAAAAGTTTATAAATATTTTTATATTACAAAAATATTAATCACTTATACAAAAAATAAAATGTTTAAAAGTTTCCAATGAAAATTAAATTTTTTTTTCGTATATAAAGGTTTCATTTCGCATCAACATCGGAGTCATTAGAAACGCAAATCGTTAATTATAGTCTGTGTTTATATGGATTCGTAGGGTTGTTTATTATTTTCAATAAACATCGGAATATTCAATGTACTTTTTTGGGGGGTCTTCGTATTCTTTAGAAAAGGATAGTAAATGTTTAAGAGCTAATAACACTGGCATTTTCCACAATAGGGAGAAAAAGAATTTGTTAAAAGGTATGCATGGGTAACTCTTATATGGCCAATCTGGATCATATTTAAGATAATTTGATTTTTTCTGTTATCAGGTATGTTTACAACGTTATCAAAAGTCATCAGAACTGTAACTGAGACTCACTTAGAGAAAGTAGGTAGAAAAAATAAAAATTAAACGCATTGAACGACTCAATGACATTAAAGTTCTAGCTTACAAAAATTGGATAGCTGACCAACGTATCTAGTGAAATCATATAATTCCTTAGTAAAGTCTATCATCGATTACAGATGTATTGTATACAGTTCAGCGAAAAACTTTAAAAATTCTTGATCCAGTTTATTAAGATGGCTCTAAGACTATGTTCGGGAGCATTCCGTTCCAGTTTGATAAAGAGTATTTTCTATGTCACCTTAATCTTAGATGTGGAACTGCAATTGTATCCACACCCAATAACCTAGCCTACAAAAATATCTACCACATCGTCTAACCGTTAAATATGCCCAGAAACTCAAGTTCCCGCATCTTTTCCAACTCAGAATACGTAAATATTGCACAGAGATACAAATCTATTTCCCTACCTTTATATCATGAAGATGTTTTAATTCACTTACTGTAGTGTACATTAGCCAGAAATTAATATTTAGTACACTACACCAGAAAGTTCAAACTTATTGAGTATAGACACGACTTCCAACGCTTTACGATGAGCACACATCATTAATCCATATATACACGAATGTATCGGAGACCGAACAAATATTAGTTTTGCAGTAGTTACGCCCAATCGTACCTATAAATTTAATATAGGACAAACCTCTAATATTTTTACGGGTAAATGCTGTATTATCCTAGAAATCGTTAAAAATGAATAATATAAGAACGTTGCTCTATACAGTAACTCTAAACCTGCGATATTAACGATCTAATGGTGTATCAACAACAATCCTATTATAAGAGATATATTACAATTATACACTGATCTCTCTATAGCTCCGTTTTAGTCTTAAATGCTGGTAAAAGATATGTAAAATGAGAAACACTCACATAATAATAAATATTCATGAATTAAAAGAGGAACAACAAATACCTAATACAAAAAGTGTAAAAACCCTTAACAGAGTTAACATGAAATAAGCTATAATTAAAAAAAAGACTGATCTCTCTAACAATGGGGAGAATCCTATTACATCAAGGAATTTCGGGTAACGATGATGCGGTCAAGGCAGCCAAAGAACCACTTACCCCCCTTCCCCATCTAATAATTTTCTAAATTAAATTTTTGTTAATATTGATTGATTAATTAGACTTCATTTGTTATCAACATAATTTTTTATAATATATTATATATCATTACAAAAAAACATTTTTCTGTTTATAGTGATATTCATAAAAATTATAGACACTAATTTCACATATATGACATTTTTAATTTGTGAAATATTTGTTGAAAATATTCGTAAACATTTCTTACTTATTCACATATATAAGAGTTTAATGTTTAAATATTCGAATTTAGTAATGTGAGTAGTATATTGATATGAAACAATAAAACGTATTTACATAAAGAAGCTGTAGATACAAAAATACTTTTACACATACCTTCTAAAAATAGAATTTTCACTTTTTTTAAAAATAATGTATTATTTATTATCGATTTATTTTAGAATTATTTTTTAAATTTATATATTACAATTATGTATTAATAAAATTGTAAGAATATTAATATCATCAGTACTTAATAGGTATAAAATGTTAATTGCACATGAATGTAATTATTTATAGTAGTCTTTTCTTAATTTATTGTATATTTTTAAATATTTATAATAAAGATTACTAAGTATAAAAATACATCATAGATTTTCTAATTTCTTAATGTTAGATTTTGTAATTGTAAGAGATACATTGGGAATTATCAACCCATCATCAAGGTCTTGAAAATTTTCGGAAATATTTGTATTACTTGTATTGGTTTCACTACTATTAGAATTAGAATTTTGTAATTTTGGCGTTGAAGTTCTACCCTTTAGGAGAACTGCTTGTTCTGTACTTTTACTAGCTTCTTTAATAGATATCGAAGACACGTCACTGAAATCTGGTAATCCAAAGTTACTATCAAATTGTTTCTTAACAGGTGATATTATTCTCTTGGCGGTGTTTAATGGAGTTACGTCAGAATTTGATGATGAACTTAAAGCACTCGCTTCGCGTGTTTTTTTTAACGTTGTTGCAGCCCAACCTAGACCAAGTTTTTTAAGAGCAGTTTCCATTCTTTCCGGAGATGACGCGTCTTTTAATATAGTAGAAGATGGGGTACTTGCTATTTGCGAAACTCCCGATAACTCAGAGAAACTATTTGAACTTGTGGATGTTATTTTATACTTATTATCTTTATATTCCTTATTTGGATCACTGTTTGTAGAATAGGAAGGTGGCAATTTTTCCGTCTGTAACGATTCTTGATTAACTGTATCACATTGTAATTTTTTATCGCTTATCTCTTGAACAATATCCTTATTCTTCTGGTCTTTACTTCTCATACTTTGATTTCCTATATTGTTAGATGCTTTAGGTAAATCAAGAAATATCAAGGTTTCTTTTACATTTTGTGTAGATACTACTGAAGAATGCTTTATAATTGGAGAATTACATAACTTTTCTGAACATTGATTATGTAACTTAAGCGAAGAGGTATTATGTTCTGATGGTTTTACTATAGCAGTTGATTTCATCATTTGAGTTTCTGTAGTCGTTTTTGTTGATAAAGGGCTTTTGATGTTATTTTGACTTTTATTCACAGTATCTGGTGTATCAAATTCAATTATCGTTGACAATTCATGACCTGATTCAATTTCGGCTCTAAAAAGTTATTATACGTAGATATATATAGGTAAGAGATATATAACTAAATTAAATTATAAAAATACATAAAATAAAGTAGAATTTCACCTATATGGTCCACTAAGCAAACTCACTGGTGGTTTGCTTCTTCCATTGTTATGTACAGCATTATCTGTTGTTTTTGATATTTTCGGTATGTCATTGAGTAATGGAACAAAATCCTTAGTCTTTCTCAACTAAAATAGTATAACAATTAATAAAATTTTTTTTAAATAATTATATTCAGGATATTTTTCAAAATGTAATACTAGCAAATAGAAAATCATGAAAAACTAAATTGGAGAAAATTGATTTTGAAAATTTACTGAATATCTGTGTACTTCAAAAAGAAAAGTTTAGTCATAAAAATTTTTTTTATATTCAGTTTACTTTGTTATGAAGACTCAAATTCTGTTCATTAATAATACATTTAAATTATATTAATATTATTTTTAGTAATTTCAAAGCAATACATTACCTCTTTATTAGAATATTTTCTTATAGATGTATCATTTTTTTGTATTTTAGAAACATTTTTAAAATCATTATCTTCTGTTGAAGTTTGAATTGAATGCTTTACAGTTGAATTATACATTTCTTTCTGCGTTATTAAACTGTTATTAAAACCTTTACTTTGTTCCAAAATTTCTTTTGATAATTTTTCTATTATTTCTTCTTCATACTGTTTTGATGCCAGCCAAGTATCACGTTTTGGCGTTGACGTTGACATTTGAGATGATTTATGGACCTTGAATCTATTCAACTGAATGTTCACTTTTTACTCTTTCCTCATTTATGATTTTTGGCTTAACTTTTGCTTTTTCTAATTCTACTTTTTGTTCAACAGGATGAATTGTATTGTCACCATTTGTTGAAGTTCCCATTTCTTTACTTTGTTTGGTTTCCTCTTTAATAACTGGTTTATTTTTAATAATTTTTTGAGATTCGAATAACGTTTTTGCAAGTTGATTATGAATTGCTTCTATATTTTCTACGAGTTTATGAACACTTTGTAAATCAGTAGTCATTTGTGGTGGCGGTAACTGCATCAAACTGGTTTCGTCGTTTGGATCTATCATGGAAAGTTCCATACCTAAAAAGAATTATATCTATATACAATTAGATTCTAAATTTAAGAATATAAAAATTCTCAAAATCTTAAATATTCGAAACACATTCGAAACGAACTTATTAAAAATGTTCACATTATAATTCATGTATTATTTTTCAATAGTTAATTATAATAATAATTTTTCATTAATTTTATAATATATAAGATATAAAATATTTCAACAGAAAAATTTCAGTTTCCAATCAAATTAAACAAAGTTTAGACTTAAATACATCTGGAATACTTGAAATCTTATAAATTTTAATAGTGAAGTATTTGTAGGATTCGTACCCAACTGAAAAATAATTTTTGACCCTAAAATTTTAGATCCTAATTATTAGTATTCAATGAAAGCAATGTACCTTTTTGTTCATTTCGAACTTTTTCAATAAGATTTGTTAAAGAAATTATTCTTTCTGCACACGTGGTTTGGAGATCTTCATACTTTTGTAATATTTGAGGACAATTTTTTAATGCGTAATTACGAATTTCATCAAATTTAGCATGTACTTGCCTACATTCTGGATTATTACATAAACAAGAGCCCAATGAAACTGGAACCTTTGAATATATATTGTTCATACTTTTTAATGATAAATGTTCATTTTGTTGATATTCAGATGAATCTGTTGTTGAATAATCATTTTTAGTAGACGATAATGTATTATTATCATTCGTCTGAGAATCTGTGGATGAATATCTAAGCAATTTTTTTATTTTATCTGGATGAGGTATATTTGAAGGCATCCTCATGGTACGTGGCGATGGAGTTTCCGGTGTTGAGACTGGACTAATATCTCTCTTTAAAAGTCTCATGCTTTCATTTGTTGAAGAATCTAACATTTCAAAAATGGAGATATTATTATTTATAGCTTTAATTATATCCTTGGGTTTTATTGGTGGTGGACTAGCAAAAGATGTTGATGTATCCGAAATGTCTTTTATTTTAATTCTTTTTGATTTGGATTGAATCCACTGTGGTTTAATCATATTTTGTTCTTCACTACCTGCTGAATAAATTTGGGTACTTTGTGTACTTACATCTACAGCAACTTCTGTAACCTTGGGTGATTTTGCTTTAATATTAATACCATTTTTATCCACATACATTTTAACCCTTTTACTAGGTACATCTTCTGTACTTGGGCACTTTTTTGGACTACTGTATTGAGATTTCAATAAAGATTTTGAAAATTTCTTTACAGGTGATGAAATTTTATTTATACGAGTTGAACATGATTTGTGAAATACTTTTGGTTGAGTTTGCTTCAACGTTTTCATACTATATCTTTTTTTCTTGTGCATTATTTTTGGACTTGGTTTATCAACATCAGTAACTGCTTTTATTGTATCAGAACTTGTTGATTGGCTACTGTCTACTTCAGGTCTAATAATCGTAATTTGTGGCTCAATTGGGTAATGTTTGGAAATTGTTTCAATTTTATCATTAACAAAAGGAGATTCATTTTCCTTCTGTGGTATTAATTCTACTTGGGTACCTTTATCTTGAACTACATTATTTTTATCTCCTGTTGTTGTTTGTATAGCAATTTCTACTTTTTTTACTGATAAGTCATCTTTTTGTTCTGTTTTATCCTTCCTATCCTTTTCATCATAAGATGCATTTATTACTTTGATTTCTGGTGATAAAGATTTCTGTATACATATATCTTGAGCAGTTGGTCGAGTTTGAACTGATTTATCTCTTTCAAATAGAGACTTTGTAGATGCATTAAAAATATCATTTGGTAAATCTGCTCCAAATTCTTGTAATAAAAGTCGCTTTTGTCTTTCAACCTTTTTTAGCATATCTAATATTTGTTCTTCACGCGATATTTCACTTTCTTTAGATTTACTTTGTGAAATTTTATTCATTTCTGCTTTTTGACTGATACACGGGTCATCCCAATCAATATATACGTTTTTGTTGTGTTCTTTTGGTGTAAGACTAATTTGTCTTTCTATGGGATAAGATGTACATTGTTCTAAAGATTCGTCATTTAATAAAGTTTTTAACGCACGATTTAGTTTTTTTTTATGTTGATCCCTTAAGAGCTTTCTTCGTTCTTCCTGTATATATACATTTTTCTGAATAAAATGAACTTTAATTAATACAAAATTTATACTAAAAGTGAAATAGTATATATTATATAGTATATATTAAAAGTAAGCTATATACCGAATAACGTTCAATTTGACTAGCCTTTAATTTACGTTCTTCACTCGCAAGTTGATCTAGAGTTTGCATAAGTGTCTGATAATCTCGACGTACTTTTTCTCTTAACGCTGCATCTTCTCCGCGTATTTTTGTGTTATATTTTCGATTTTCCAATAAATGCGTTTCAATATTTTGTGTCCGTTCAATTTCTTGGGCTAAGTCCATTGCACTTGGCTGTGAATACAAATTTTAAATTAATAAACATTTTTTTTGTGCCATGTGTTTATTCCGCTTAAAAAACCTAATATAGTCTTAACTTTGTTTAGATTTAAAAATGTATCTCAGAAATGACTTATATTATGTAATAACAAAATTTTTATTAACAATTTCCTTTGTCATATAATCATAAAAGATTAAAATATAATTTAATTTATATAATATAATTTAATAATATTTATTATCATTATTATTATTATTACAAACCTCATTCCATATATGTATTTTTTCAACTACACCGACTGGTTGATCATATATATTATGCTGATGCTTATTATGATCATATAACTGCACTCTATCAGTAGCTGGACATTTAACATATTTTGTTGCTTTCATTTCTTTATTTATATATTGTTCACCACTGTCAGAAAAATATGATGAATCATCACTAAATAAATTAGAACTATCAGTTTTAGTAGACTCTGAAGTTGTTTGTATATAGTCATCTGGATTATACCTTTAATACAGAAAATATTTCTTAACAATCAGTTTTTTATTCAATTTAATTTTATGATTTCATACCTTGCCGTTTTATCTACTTTTGTTAGAATATTTGTAACTTCTTTTTTGGAGTTCTTATTGTTAAATACAGATTCAATCATATACGGGGTTGGTTTAGATGATGATTCTATAATTGAATTAGGCGTAGGTTGTACTTCCAAAATTGAAGAATCATTCTCTGGATTGGCTTCTAATGTTTTTGTTTTTAACTTTTGAGCTGGAGAACAGGTTTTAAAATCATTTCCTACAATCTGCAAAAGATCATACACAGTACAAATTTATACTATTAATTTAATGTTACAATTATATGAAAATAATATACTTTTATATAAGTTTTTGTAATTTTTCCAGGTGATTTTTTAGAAAGTAATTTTTTTGTTTTTTTTTTAGTAAGTTTCTCTAACTTATTTTCATCATCAGTGTCATTTTGAAGGGAGATACATACAGTGTCTGCTTCAGGTACTGAGTGTTTAGAAAGATTTACTACCATTGTAGATCTGAGATTTTCCATTTCTCTTACTTGTTGTAATCGTTCTTGATGTTGCTGCTGCATATTCTCCTTCTACATATATTTTATTTAATCTTTCATAAATTTTATTTTAATACAATATATTGACATCAATAATTATTTTTTACAATGTAATGAAACATATTAGGATTAAGTATCTTACCTGTTGAGTACCTCTAATTTGCTTCATTGCCTCCTTTCCTCTTTTTAATACTGCTAATTTATTCTTTCTTTGTTTTTCTTCAATTAATGCATCATGGTCAGGTTCTAAACTAGCAGATATGTGTGCATGACCAATATCTGCCATGTCCTCTTGATATTTCTGTTGAACTTCCATGATTTTTCCATTATATATTTGTTTCAAACTTAACTTGTCATTATTTTTAAGCTTTTTAAGTTCTTCTTTAGTTATGTACTTTGTACGCTTTAAAAGTTTATCTGATATTTCTTTCGATTGTTGTCGCACCTGTGTAAATTCCTTAAGTGATTCTTCTGATTTTTTTTATTATTAATCTCGTCATCAACTGCATTAATACTTTATCTACTTTTAATGCAATAAAATAATTACTATAATATTATAATAATATTTGATACAAAGTACATTTAAGAATTTATGTTTATATTAATTATAAACTTGTCAAGTTATAGTATCAAATTACTATATGTTAAAAAACAACATAAATTATAAAATATATTAGAAATAAATAATACAGAAATAAAAATTGCTTCTTTATAATTTTTATGTTTTTTATCTTATGTCCCCATTTCTTTGCAAATTTAAAAATTTTTAAATAATTTATATTATTTATACCTGCTCCAAACGTAACCTTCGTCGACGGTCACGCTCATTTTTCTTAATTTGATCTAAATCAGACAATACCATTCTTCCTCTGCGTATATTTAAATAATTTCCATTAACTGTAACATTAATGGACATATTTTACTCAGATAAGATTATCTGTCATCCAAATAAATCTAGAATAAAATGCTCCTAACTCAAATTTAAAATAATACGAACGGCCATTCTCACATTCGACCAATCAACGGAACATTGTCAGTGGTTTCATAACTGCATATTTATAGTATCGTTAGAGATTTCAATAGCATTGAAGTACATATAATTCAAACATACCTAAATGTTTAAAAATCATGAATAATTTTAAATGCAATATGTTTTATAGACAAATTATGAAATTTAAGCAGATTATATTTATAATAAATATATAAAATTAATAAAGTATTGTAGTTTATTTTAAAACACTAAACACATTAATTTCGTATATGTTGTAAAAATATCATATATCTATGTAAGTAATCCTAAAATATATTAATAAATAGGAAAAGAATCGGTTTAATTTTGTTAATTTACTATTTTTAATACGTGTATAAATTAGTTCGGTATGTAAATATAAGAAGTCATTCAAATTAATTGAAAATCTTATATTTTCCATATTTACTTAATAAATGTTTAAAATTATATAAATATTATTAAAATGCTATAAAAAAAATTGCAAAAAAAAAAGAATAAAAATTTGCGATAATATATATTAAAATTCATTGCTAATATTAAAACATTGACACATTATAAATATGAATACCAAAATTTAAATAGCATATACACGTAATATGTATGAATTACACGCATATGTAAAAATATAAAATTTTGGATATCATAGAATATAGTGGAATTAATGGTTTTTAATATATTTTATTATTGTTTGCTACATAATACAAATTTTATTTTACATCAAATTAGAAAGTAATTAAATATCTTATTAAATTCTTAAATTAAAGAAACATCAATTTACATAGGAGAGTAAATATATTATATTTTATATGATATTATAATATTTAAAATCTAAAATCATAATATAAATTGCTTTTAGTACTATAATAGACTATAAATTTAATTAAATAATTTACTATCTATAGCATATATGTATATAAATAAAATAACGTATTAGCGTTAATTATGTAAAATTATAAGTGTATTAATTTTTGTGAATATGTATATAATTTTATATCTTACATATATATACAGATAAGCGCTTTAGTGTATTACAATTATTTTTGATTCACAACATATATCTAGGGAATATAATTTTTTTAATAAAGATTGGTCTAGAGAAGTTACTAAAGCGTCAGCCTTGTATCTTGTACAGTCGGTATTGTTACAAACAAGCAATATTTAGTGGAGACTACGTACACGCTTGAGATATACACTTTATCATTCAAGTATCACATATCCTCTGCGGTTCTTAGTGATGAATTCATTCAGGTGATTAATGTTTGCCTAAACAAACCATAAATCAACTCCAAAAATATTCGCTACAGTAAAAGTTTTCGTTTCATTTATATCGAAGGTGATGAAGGCAAAGTGAAACAATCAAAGAGGCAAGGAAAGATATCTATATTACCTAAAACTTCTATCAATGTGTAGTGCACAATTGTATATTATAGAACTTCCAAAACTTTGTAATCACGTTTAAAATTATTAACTCCAAATTTGTTTAACTGATACTGCGATGATTTGTAATAAACTCATTGCGTTTATACTTACTCAGGAAATTTAATAATTATAAAAATGTGCGTTATTAAAAAATGTTCATGAAATATTTTAAACAATGATTGTAATTAAATTACAAAACGCAATTTTAGCGACATATGGTAAGTACTCAACAATTTATACAATTTAATTTAAATAGTATAAAAGTAAATACATATTTTGATAAAACAATGTTTATCAACTTTTAATAAGAACTATTTCTGTAATAGTCTTAAACATGTAATATTTAACAAATGACATTTGAAATTTTAATTCCTGTGTAATGTGAATCACTACACAGAAAATAATGAATTGGCATTGGTTATAAGTCAAAATTTTGATTTTCATGAAAGCTATGAATAATCCATTTTGGAGTAATACACAAATGGAGTACCTTTTCATTGCAAGTTCAATTGCTCAAAGTTTTTAAGTAATCGCTGTTCCACATACATTTTCTCTTTTTTATATAAAAGAAATAAAATTATTAGAAGAAAAGAGTAAATATGTAACCTCATTAATTATTTTGTGACCTATAATTTATTACATAAACAAAATTTTTAGTAATAAGATACTACAATTAATATTTACACTTATTAATTATGAATATTTGTAATATTGTTCATAATTATTATTATACAATAAAACTAGGATTTAGGAGATAAAAGACTGTAGTAAAACAAATGGTGACATTTATTCATACTGATATATTCACTTTTGATTTCAATTCTTGTAGGTAGTAGAAAACGAATATTTTTGTTATGAAAAATTAGGTAATATAGTTAATGTAATTAGATAGTATTATTGTAATAATATTTTAATAATTTTCATATCCAAAATTATATAGTATATATTAACAATATAACAATATTATTAAATATAATGAACTTTAATTTGTTTAGAATCATATTTATTTCAATGATGTAACATAGTTATAAACATTATAAATTATTTTCTATTCTATCTTTACATACATTTCAGATTAAAAATATACATGGAATCAAAATGGCACGTAGACGTAAAAGTGAAATGAAATCATCCGTAAAGACATCACTTAAGTATGTACCTGTCAGAAAATCTAGTAGACAAATAGCCAAAAAGCAATTAGAAGAAAAGAAGGTAAATGGAGATGTTTTACAAATATCATATTCAAATGACTCAGAAGATAGTAGAAGTACTGCAGAATACCAAAATCAAGTACTTCCAAAAAAGAATCAAAATTCTTTAAGGAAACATAACAAACATAAAAATATTTCTAATAGTAATGTAATTGTAATTAATGAAGAGTGTTCATATTCAACAACATCCCAGTATAAAAAAGATAGTAGTGAAAGTGATAGTCAAGATGGATTAGACATTATAGTCAATCAATCTGATAAACTTAGTCCTGAAGATGTTCAACAAGTAGTTGTTGGTAATCCAAATAAGGATATTATAACTGAATCTGATTCTGCTGAAATTGAAATATGGCCAGAAGATGTAATAGAAGAAACTATAATATGTGAAGAGATGGAAGTTAAAGAAGAAGTTAAAGATAGTAATTACAGTTTGAAACAAGGTAACAATGTAATAGTAAAAGAAGTATTACTTGTAAACAGCCCATCTTTAGAAACGACAAATTTTGTAGGATATACTGTGATACAGAATGAAAATGGTATGGAATCGATGTTAGTAGAATCTGATTCAAGAAATACACCTAATAATGAATGTTACTGCAATACGCAAAGAGATGTGTGTAATTTGCATAAAACTAAAATGGAGAATTCTATGTCAGCCTTATGTATAGATGTGCCAATGACTTCTAATGATAAAAATGACAAATCATCTAATTTAGAGAAATCGTATACTTACAGTAAAAATATAATTAATGCTCAAGGAGACTTATATACCAATAAAGGTACATGTATAAACAGATTGCAAGAATGTTTATCTAATGACAATGTGTTTTGCAAGATAGATAACAAACTAGCAGATATGCAGATTAATGAACCATCAAAAGAAATACAAAAATTAGTTAATGATTTATCTAATATGGAAAGTATAATGTCTCCATTACAAATTGCTGGTAACACACAAAAAGTAATACCAATAAATGTTGATGATGAAAGTAGTTCTTCAATATTGGATAAAATGGAACAATTACATGAATCAAATAATTCTGCTGTGTTGATTGATAATGTGGATAAGAATATTACAGAATTAAATAAATCTGATTCCTGCAATGATAAAGTGGAGTGTACAAATCAGCATTTACTAAAATCAAAAGTTTTATCAGATAAAAGAAATGGAAATCAACGGAAAATGGTAAATTTACAGCAAGTTAACGAGGAACTATATGGTGACAGTGAAATAGATAGCAAAATTGATGGAGAAGATACAAAACTATCCAGTAGCAGTGATAATAGTAATGATACACTCTTATCTATGAGTAACTGTAAATTAATGGAATTTGATACAAAATGTAACAATATTTCAAATGATATTGATAAAAAAGTTGAGTTTAGAAGTAGAAGTGGTAGTACTGATACAACAGGTTCGGAAAGTGGATCAAATAGTTCTGGTGTAAGGAGAAGTAGTAGAATTAGATCAATTGGTTTAATGAAACAAAGGTATGCATTTTAATATATCAGTATGCAATAAAAAAGAATGTAGAATATATTTTACTAAGCGAAATTAAATTTGTCATTTAGTATTGGCATACATAAATAATATCTATATTTACATTGAACTTTAAAAATAATTTTATATGTATTAATTATATCATTAACATATACATAACATACATAGTAAAACATTACATATACATAAGTTTATATATACATATATTTTTTTTAAATTATAGCTTAAATTTTAAATTAAGTTTAACATGTAAACTTAGTGTATCACTTCTTTATTAGCAGTAAAATAAAATATAGTTTATTTAAATATTAAACATTTTTGTTAATATATGATATTCATTGTTTTTAACAGAAAATAATGTATACATCAAATTACATTTGTTTATTAATGTAATTAGTTAAATATTCTAGTAGAATTTTTAGTAGGTATTTAAAAAGTATTTGCTTTTTCATGTGCTATAAAAGATTTTTTGAATATTATATTGTAGATCTCGTGGTCGTGGATTAGTTACAAAACCAAATGTAGATATTACTAAATCAACTGTTCAGCAAGAACGAGAAAAAGTAACTAATAATGTTATTCCAATTGCTCAAGAAATGAAAATAGATAATCCACCTGAACCACAATCAGACAAAGAAATTAACATCAATAAGACAGCAAATACGTTTGAGTCTCTTACATTGCTAGCAACAACGTGTAATACTACAGGCTACGATTCAGATTCCTCTAAACCTGTCAAAGTAAAATCACGCTGGCGAAGATCAAGTGAACTTGAAATGGGTGGATCAAGTACAGGAATTGTATCTACATCAACGGTTGGATCTGTATTTGGAACTATAACTGCAAATATATCTGAATCTGGATCATGCTCAACATTTAAATCTACAACTGGAGTTTTGACAGACATTAATTCTTCAGATTCTACATCTGGATCAGCATCAGTTACAAATTTTCAATCCAACATAGATACAGAGCAAACAAAGGAGGTATCATCAGTTAACAGTAATAGTGTTGTGCAAATTCCCAAAACTGTAGGTGCAAGGATTTCATTACCTATGGTTCCTGAGACAAAAGACAGAGAAATGGAAGAAAGACTAAGTCAGTTTGAATATTTGCGCGAAAATTTATATTTGACAGAAAGGTACATAAATAAAATTATATTTATAAAAGTATGGGATGTACAATAATAATTCTTTTAGATACACAAATAAGGAAACAAAAAGAATGGTATGTGATTGCTTTTTAACAGAGGAAGAAATTGAAAGAGGAGAACTAGGTTGTGGGGAAGATTGTCTAAATAGACTTCTTATGATAGAATGGTATATATTATTTAAGATTTAAGTATATTAATATATTTAAATTAAACATGAAATATATAAAATGAAATATGTGTTATATCTTTTAGTGGACCTCGATGTGTAGTAGATGATCGTTGTACAAATAAAAGATTTCAAAATTGTACATATGCAAAGTGTGAAGTATTTAGAACAGAAAAGAAAGGATTTGGTTTAAGAGCTATGGTTGACTTGTTGGCGTAAGTAGGTTTAAATATAATAAAAATATAATAAAATTATATATAGTAATTTGTTTTATTAAAGAATTTTTTTTTTTTTTAATATATATTAGAGGAGAATTTATAATGGAATATGTAGGTGAAGTAGTTGATCCAAAAGATTTTCGACGCAGAGCAAAAGAATATTCAAAAGATAAAAATAAACATTATTATTTTATGGCATTAAAATCTGATCAAATTATTGACGCTACCATGAAAGGGAATGTTTCCAGATTTATAAATCATAGTTGTGATCCAAATTCTGAAACACAAAAAGTAAGTATATTTAGTAAAAATAAATTCTAACTCATGTAGGGTTTTATCTATATGATTATAATTTGTGCAGTGGACAGTGAATGGTGAATTGAGAATTGGCTTTTTCAATAAAAAATTTATAGCTGCTGGTGAAGAAATTACATTTGATTATCATTTTCAACGTTATGGGTACGTGTTATGGGTAATATCAGTAGTATTTTAATATATTAAACAAAAATGTACTACTCATTTTTATATATTTTATTGCAAATTTAGTAAGGAGGCACAGAAATGTTTTTGTGAAGCACCCAATTGTCGTGGTTGGATTGGAGAAACACCAGAAGAAGAGAAAGAAAAGATAGAGAAGAAAGAAAAGCGTGAGAAAGATATGAAAAAGAAGAAAGGGGAAAAGAAACAAGCTGATTATATGGAAGATGAAGATGTAAGTAATTTGTTTATTTTTGTTTTTGTTAAATTGGCTTTTTAACATCTTTCTAATTTAAAATTTAATTTTGCCATTAAATTTATTTTTTATGTTATTTTAGTTGGAGGATGAAATAGACAAACTATGCTCAGGTGGTTTAAAAAATAGAGCTCATACATTAACATTAAGTAGATTAATGGTACGCAGCAGAGAATTAGAGCACAGAACTCGTCTCTTACGTCTTATACAAAGCGGAGAACAGCCATGTCGAAGATTATTTTTGGATTATCATGGTTTACGTTTGATTTGGAGTTACGTTATGGATATTTCTACAAACGATTCTGACGAAGCACAACAATTTCGACTAGAAGTTTTGAAAACTTTAAACACACTTCCAATTCCTAATAAAACAATGTTAATGGATAGTAAAATTTATAATGTAATAGAAAAATGGTCGAGACGATTATACTTTTCTCTGAGTGGAGATTCTCCAGAAGATGATCAAGGAAAAACAAAATCAAATGGTGACGAATTACAAATAAACTATGACAGTAATGAAAAAAGAAATTCTTATCACTTATCTGATGCAGACAAACAAGAAAACAGTATTGAAATTACTGAAATAAAATCTGACAATACAGATCAAAATCTTATTCCTGAATTAGCTCTGAGTCTTTTAGCTGAGTGGTCAAATTTGAAAGAAGTTTTTCGTATACCAAAAAAAGAAAGGATTGAACAAATGAAAGAACATGAAAGAGAAGCAGGTAATGAGATTAAATCATAATTATAATAATATGCAATCAAATATTTTCATTCAATATTTTATAGAAGGTATATTTTTTTTTAGATCGTGGATATAGAGAAGAATTAGAAAAAGAAGAAAAAAGAGGAACATCATATGATAGGTATAAGTTCATAAATTGATAAATAACTCATAATTAAAGAAATATTTAAAACTCATTAATATTTAAAATATGAGTTTTTTTATATTACAGACATAGATCTGATAGATATGGAAGAAACGAAGTAGAGAAACGTGTCGGAAGACGAGGACGGGAATCTCCAGAATCTGAGCACACTCGAACAAAAGACAAAAGAATAGAAGAAAGGAGTAGCTTAGTTCCAATTCCACGAATGACTAAATACGAGCGTAGACAATTATTCGCTTTAAAAGTAGCTAAAGAAGAAGAAGAACGACAACGTCGTCAACAACAAGAATCATGGCAAGATCATGAAACTAGATGTTTAGCATTAGGTATAGATCCTCATACCACAGCTATGGTAGATCCTCAAACAGGATATCCTGTTTTTTATAATCCATCAATTGGACAATGGCAACAGTATCCTACACAAGGTTTTAATTTACATATATATATTTTACATATTAAGGTGTATAGTTTTCAGATGATGTGAGTCAAAAAATTTTATTATCATAAACAATTTTTATTACTACTATAAAAGGACTACATAACTTACCTACCAATTGAATTACATTTTTCAACAAATTTAATTTGTAAAATTTATGTAGAAAACAGTTACGAAAACTCACTACTAAAAGTTTTTACAATTGACTTACACCATTTAGAAATTAAGCAATTCATTTTCTGTTAAATGTTCTATTATGTATTATATTTTCTGTATATATTATTTAGATACAATTTTATTATAGATGGAGAAATAAATCAACAATGCACTCCAGTGTATGTAGGTGGACCACAAACAGTACCTGGTCATACTCAGTCTGGAATAGTACCGCAAAGTTCACATGTCTTACCACCATCAATTTCTTCTGAAATATCACCTGGTATATCGAATAATATACCTTCAGGTGTACCTCCTGTAGTATATACATTAAGTCAAACGCCTGTATTTAATCAAACCACAACAGCTTATTCACTATTATCCCATTGTCATCAACAATATCCTGAAGGCCAATTGCCACTTTCGAATAATTTAGTTCTTAGTGGAACATCAGTTACAATTCAAACTGAATCTCGTTATGAACATATTGAAAAGCAGTCAGATCAACAATTTCCTACAACATTTAGGCAGGCACAGCTTGAAATACCTCCTATAGATTTACCACCTAAATGGAAAAGTGCTATTGATGCTAGAGGTAGAACATATTATTATCACGTAAAGGAACGAATATCGCAGTGGTTACCTCCTCCGCCAGATCATATTGGTGTTCAACCAGATTCATCATCAACTTCGGAATCTAGCGAAGAATCTAGTTCATCAAATGAAGATGATGAAGAAATTGACGAAGACAATAACGAAGATTCGAAAAATGAGGAGTTAAACTTAAATAATACATTAATAGAAAAATCATTAAATGGTTCTAAGCATAATGTTGCTAAAAAAAGTACCGTACATAATGTAACTGCGAATTTAGGATTTTTTCCGGAAGGCAAGAAAAGGAGGGAGGGTTTGGTTCAAGAAAGAATTATTAGTGTATGTTTGCTTTATGTATTTGTTTTTTGTTACAATTAATGTGTATTCTTGTACTTATTATTATATATTATGTTTGTATATTATATAGCCACGTCGTGAAGAAGATCGTATAGACCATAAAACGCACAAAGGAATAAAGGAAAAGTTACGGCGACAAAAAGAAAGAGCCAAATTTAAAGAACACGTTGACAAGATACGAAGACACCGACGTAGTAATAAATCTAAATCGCATTCACGTCATAGCATAAATAAATTACAATTACCTTCATCCGATTTATCTACAATGTCAGAAAGAAAAATTAAAGATACCTTTAGAATAAATATGGCAAATGTCATGGTACATTTTTTGAATCCATATAGAAAAAATGATTGTAAACAAGGTAGAATAACAAATACGGAAGATTTTAAACATCTTGCGAGAAAGGTATGTTTAAGAAGAAAATTTTGTATAAACTATTAACAAATTTATTTAAATTTTATTTTTATATGGTAACACTAAACTTAATTTCTCAAAAATGTTTTTTGTTTTAGCTTACACATTTTGTACTTGCAAAAGAATTAAAACACTGTAAAAGCGTTGATGAATTACAATGTAATGAAAATGTTAAACACAAAGCTAAAGATTTTGTACGTAAGTATATGAGCAAGTTTGGTGCAGTTTATCAGAAAAGTACTGATGAAGATTAATTATACAATTTATGACATGAAATTGTTATTTATTATATGAATCCTTACTTTAATATTGTAATATATCTACTAAAATGTATCTAATTAATGCCTGTATGTAGATATATCTGTAATTATTATTATTGTAATATAGATCAATTTGTACATGCTTCATAAACATTCTGGTAATTTAGCCACTAAGAAATTAGTGAATTTTTAACTTCGTACATTCAATGTATAAACTTTATATTTTCATTTAGTACAGAATAATATGTATGTTACATCTTTTAAAAATGCATTTTATGTCCTGCTATAATGTACATCTTGCATAATTATGTCAGGCATTGATCTTTTTCATGTCAGTTTCAAAAAGTGACATTAAATATTTTATTGTCAAATATCAATATTAAGAATTTTAAATATTGTACATACTTATAAATTGTAAAAGAATTTTTAACTGTTTCATAAAAGTAAGTTGCAATATCTCCTTAATGTGTATAAAAAGCAAATGAAATTAAAAACAATAAATTTTGCATTTACAATCTTATTTCTTATATATTTGGAACTTTGTATACTATAATTTAAAAAATGAAAGCAATATAAAATTTTTCATGAAAGAAATTCTTTATTGTCATTGTAATTTATTGAAGTTCTTCTGAAAAGCATCATTTTCAAAGTTTTCAAAAATTAATATTTCTAATAAAAAAAATCTATTTTGTTTTCATATTTTTTTCCCCTTTTTTTTATAAGAAAATTTTATTTGAAAATTTACATAGAATAAAAAGAAAAAAAGTTATAATTTATGTCATAAGTTATGACATTATTTTTATTAAATTTTTTTCTTTTCTATTTTAATATTACAGTTTGCTCAAAAAAATTTAATTTTGCTTTAAAATTTAATCTTTTCATTAATTACCAAATTTTTTAATTTTAGTAATTTATATCATTGCAGACTTTTCGTAAATTGTAATAAACACTTATATTTTGTTTTAAATTAATTTATAAAATATTTTAGTAATTTTTATATATCATCTATAATTATCTTTAATTATTTTTCTAAAGAAAGTTTTCAAAGAATGTCTAAGATTTTTCAAATTAACTTTAATTTATGATGTACATATAATATACACACATATGCAATGCAGTGATGTTCACCTAAATTTCAATAGGGTATTGTGCTTAAATTTCAATGATTTATCCCTATTATTCTTTCATAACTTAGTTTCTCGAATTGAATGGAACCTAATCTTTTTAACAAAATTAGTAAATAAATATAGTAGAATAAACGAGAAAAAATAGTGTGTCAAGCAACGATAATTAGAATTTTAAAAAAGCATTACATACATTATAATAAATCGATCATTTATAAAAATAAAAATTACTGCATTTTCTTACTTTATCATTATAATAATGATACCAACAGATTGGTAAAGTCCTTCGGATGAAAATGAATCGAAATACAATATATGTACCTATGGAATAGTTAAATTGATTATTAGTAAAACTTATCCAATTTATGTTGTGTTTGAAGTCATTTTCATTAGGAAAATCCCACTAATTTGTTAGTACTATTATTATAAAAATAAAGTGAGAAGCGTAGAAATCTTTATTTTTATAATTCAATGATCTATCGTGATGCATGTGACATTCTTTTGAGAGTTAATTGTAACTTGGTACACTATTTTCATTACTCTCATTTTTTCTTATCAAGTAACTAGACTTAAACTCTAGATAATTCCTAGTTTGAAATCGTTATCTGTTTTGCGAGAATTTCAACTTCGAATCCTGATTTGCTTAAATTTAAGTGAGCGTTACTGTAAATATTTTTTACATATGTATAAAAACATATTAACATATTATATTAAAAACATATGTATCTAGTTAATAAACTTATTAAATATAAGATAAAATAAAATGTACAATATAATACTATCATAAAAATATTCATTATTTTATGTACTTATAATTATTTAATCAAACATTATATATGTACTCTGAAATCAAAAATCAAGATGTTACATATGTCCTAATTATATATATATTTATTTAACTGTATGCATAAATTTAACAAACTTTACATTTTTTAATAATTATATTTGCTCTATAAAGGATAGGTTACACATGTTTCATTACATTTAATACATATTCTATACAAATATAACATAATTATTAATCATTTTTTTTAATGTTGATATTGATTAATATAAAGACTGATGCGCAAATTTATTCATTGAAGTTACATGAAAATACGAATTTGTTAAAGTTTAATGAGGATCTGTCATATGTTAAACGTTTTTTTAGTTAAAGATTCTTGTTGTTTATTTAATGTGAATAATTCAGAAAGTACTTTTATAGTTAACATATAAATAAAGTAGTTTTTAATCAATGAATGTGCTAAACCCCGAATTAATTTGGGTAGATGGTCGGTGTTATAGATTCTTAGGAAATACCGAATTGTCACATAGCCGCGATCCTTACTTTGAAGAAAATTATCAAATGGATTATAAAGATTCTGAAGATGAATGTTATGATACTGACATAGAAATTGTTCCATATGGGGCGACTACGTTTAAACATACATTTTATGTACCAAAGTAAAAATCATTAGCTTAAAAGTATATTATTTAAATTTGTAACAGTATTAATGCTATAATATTTTAGACCATTTTTTCCATTTATTGTTGGATCTAAACATGCAGTACGTAAAAGATTACAAGCTGAAACTGGAACTTTAATACAAGTTCCAAGATTTGGTCAAGGTGGAGATATTGGTAATTACATCTTGAATTTCTTAAAGTATTAATTTAAACATAAAGCTTTGTTTTTATAGTAAATAAATTTTGTTAGTATGATAAATATGTCTATATCTATATATTTAATACAATTATCTACTTGTCCAGTAATAATCGGTGCCAATCGTAAAGAAATAAGGACAGTGCGTCGTAGAATAAATTTATTAATCGAGGCAACAAGAAAAAAAATAAAAAGTACACACTTCTTGTCAATACCTTTAAATGAAGGTCATATAATAATGAAATTTAATATGTTTAAAAATGAAGTATTAACAAATTCAGGAAAAACATCCAGAGGTGTGGATGAAATGATTTTTCAGACACCAAGTAAATTACATCTTACTATTGCATTATTGACATTACTTGATGATACAGAAAGGAATCAAGCTTCAGAAGCTTTATATTATTGTAATGAGCATATTATAAAGTAAGAAAAATAACATGATTTAAGAAATATCTTTTGTTATTATATATTTAATTTGAACAAAATTATGTCATAAATATTTTATCCATATCTTGTATAAAACTTTCCTTATGATAAATTGCAGGCCTATAATAGAAAAATATGGGCAGATTTCTATATACATACAAGGAACTGAAATAATGAATGATGACCTTAGTGAAACAAAAGTTTTATATGCAAAGGTATTTTGTAAGAATGAAATTTTACAAAAGATTGCAGATGAAATTGTAAATTATTATTCCACCATAGGTAAATCTACATACCTTTTTAATCTTAGAAAATAATTAATCATATATTAACATCCAACATAGCATTAAATATACTGATAATAGAATAATATATTGTATAGGTTTATTATCTAAGAAATCTGAAAAAGTTAAATTACATCTTACTCTTATGAGTTCGAGATTTAAATTAAAGAACGAAGAGGAACATAGTGGCAAATTTATAACATTTGATGGAACAGAAATAATGAAAGTAAGTATATTTAATTACTTGAGCTATAATATATAATAATATTATAACTAAATAATTAAAAAATTTATAGACTCATGAAAATACATTCTTTGGAGAAACCACATTAAAACAAATTCATTTATCACAACTTGGTACAATTAGTAGTAATGGGTATTATCAAGCAATTGCAAAAATTAATTTACTTGAAAATTTATAAATGATAAGTACCATTATTATATCTATACACACAGATATATTTTAAAACATAAAGATTATAAGATGGTATCATATAAGAGAAACTTGCTTGACAAATCAAATACAATGTTGCGTGTGTATATGATCACCATCCGGGATCGCGTATGGCTATGTATTTGGCGAGTGTTTGCACGAATTGGGCAATAATTCTATGCTGACTCGTGAAATATAAGGAATAGAAAAAGCGACTAAGGTAATACGACATGGTATAATCGGCTCGAACGGTATAATGCAATTGTAAATTATTGTAGCAGCCTCGATTAACCCCTTAGCTTACGATGTCATGGGAAACGTCCTACAGCAATCGGACTAAACGTAGACAGCTCGTGTGAGAAACACGGTAATCGAGTTAAACGTCTCTCAAATGAGATGCGACAATCGGGTCAAACCTACACACCACGTCTCAGAAACGTAGTATATCGTTCGGGCTACATGTGATAAACAGTTACTAAGTCGTTAAAAATATCTTTCAAAAGAATATTAACCCTTTGAGCGCTGAGTTGTGCGACGTTAAACGTACGCTGTGGACCGCCCAATTCTTATGACAGAGCACGCGCTGGGCTGCCTGCTTTTTACGACGAAGCGCATGCTGCGCTAACTGAAATTTCATTGCAAAATATGTTGATTGTAACTGAAATAATTTGAGCAGTGACTGCAAAAACCTTAACAGGACCATTTATTTCATTAAGCAATAATAACATATAAAAAATACAATATACAAAATACAGCAATAATAACACAATATAAAAAATAGTAAATTATATCTTTTAAATTGAAAATTTAATAATTTTATATTGTGCATCTATTACAAAATTATTATTTTATAAAACTATACAGCGTTCATAACCCAGATTGAATGGTTGTGTGAGAACCCATATATGTGTTCATAGCCCAGATTGAATGGTAGGTGAGAAACATACTTATGGCACTCACAGGGTTGTCTTTTCGAGGTCATTGTATAGTGATATTTTATTTTCTATTCAAAAACATTGGAAGCGATTGGTTATTGAAGATGATACCGACAATGAAGACTACAATCAACAATCAGAGTCATGGATTAGGACAGAAAAAACTAAGAAATCAAAAATCTAGAATCAAACGGAGATTAAAAATAAATAAATCTTATAAATCTTCTTTGCAGAATAATCAATTGGTAGTCATTATTTATCAAACATCTTACAAAATAAAATTAGTTGTATCCTACACATGAATTTACATAGCAAAAAACATGTGCAATTTAGGCCACTTCAAACGCTCAGTCACAGCATAGAATGGTCCGACGCGTAACCGGTCTAGCTGCTGTTTATAGCCCGCGTCATTGAAACTTAAATCGTAAGGCAAGGAGTTAATGACGAAATGATGGCATTAAAGCCGCTAACACTCATGCCTAACTAAATATTATTTGTACCATTTAAAATTAATTCATACATGGTCAGGTTTGATATCATTTTAATCCTAAGAATATTAATACTCGGACCATATTATTTTCTTAATCATAAAATAAAAATGATAAGAAATTTAATTTTTTCTGGTTTGATACATCAGTATTGGTTAAACTATGATTTATATGGACTGCAGATAACATAGAGCTTTACCTTAAACAGATAGTCTCGGAAATGGTGAGAATAATTCTTGCCTATATATGCGGGTAGATTCGTGACCGTATACACGAGCAATATTGTATTTTTTAAAAGATATCTTTACATATCTTACAGTTTCTTCAAGATAAGTAAACATACAATGTTGTGTATTTTTATGATATTAATACAAAGATTTATAACAAGGAATAATTTGTAACTAATTATTAAAATTTAATCAGCCTTCTATATCTTTTAAATTTAAATTATATACTTTTTTGTTTATATATATTTTCATATCATTGTAACGTAAATATCTTAGATTCCATTATTAGATAATTCAATGATTATTTGCAAAAAGTATTTTTTGAAGATTGTACAAAACTTTCAATGTATATTTATGTATATTTAAAATATGAAAAAAATTTTTTATATGTTTGTGTTTACATGTGTTATAATTATTACTACTACTATTACTTATAAACTAAAAGAATCTAAATATCAATGATAATTTTAACAATTATTAATACTTTTTCTATTATTAGATATGTGTAATGTCAGTTCTGTTAATGTTGTTTGATAACAATAGTTTATATTTTCTGTATTATATATGTATAACAATATATATAATAATACTGGTTTTCATGTTGCAGTATAAATTATGTTTATTCACATATTTTTTATTATATGGGTTTAGCAATAATCAACAATAGCAAACAAAAATAAATATTTTATTGCACGAATAAAAATATCTTTTGACTTATTTTTCTAGCAAATATGTATAAAGGAAAGCTAAAGTATTATGAATTCAAATGCATAACAATTTTTTAATAAAAATTTTAATATAAATTTTTATTTTTTATGATTTTAGTCCCAGATATTTTTATCCTTTTTATACATCTACTTTATTTTGGTAGTTTAATATACTTGATCTTTGTTTATTTAATGAATATTTTACTTCTGTTCATTATCAAAGGTTATCAGGTATTCATGAGGAGTTTAAATTTTTATAATTATATTTTTATATAATTTTAAAATAAAATATTTTTCTATCTTCGTAATTCTTTTTATTTCTCTTAATGTTATTTTATTATTTTAACAATATAATATCAATTTATAGTTTTTATCATTTTACATTTAATACTACAAATGTCACAATTGTTCAAGAACGCATGCGTTATAAATATTAAAAGAGTGTCATACATCAAAATGATAGACGAATCAAAATCATATGATAGTTTTATCAAGTTATATACGTATAATGCAATTTAAGTTCTCGATTTTTATCATTGAAATAACTCTAACCTCTTTTCTCTTGCATGTAATATTGCTACGTAATATTAAAATTTATAAAAAAATTAATTTACTATTACTAGTGATAATTAATTTTATATAAGAATATTTTAAACATGCAATGATACTTAACAAAAAACTTATTAAAAGAGCTTATTAACGAAAAGCTTATTGTCAGTTAAAATTAAATGTCAAACTTTGTTTTATGGTATATTTATCAAATATTCAAGTTATTTATATTATATGTATATTACACACACACGCATATATATATTTATATACATACAATTATTTTTATTATATACATATAATACATATACATATAATGTATATAATGTATAATCTAATATAAATAATTGTCATGATATTAATTTCTAATATACTGAATGTAAATAAAAAGATCAATAGAATTCGTTTAGCATAATATATTACATATAAAATACTATTTTTAATTACTTAATACTTTTAATAACTTTTTTTTTCATTATACACAGTTTTGTCATTATATTATGTAAATTTTTACAATTTTTAATATTTGTAATTATTTATTTTTATTAACAATTACTCCAAAAGATATCAATATTTTCATTATTTTAATATTATTGCAATAAATAATCAAAAAAACTTTCATATTCATAATATAATTTGATATTTATCAAATTTATTTTTTATATTTTAATATTTATTACTTCTTATAAAAGTTTGTAAATTTACAAAACATAATATAATGTATGTTGATTCTTCTATGATATATGATGGTCAATGGACAACATACTGTAAAAAATTAATGTTAGATTATTTAATTTTTTTAGGTTTATAAAAAATGCATGGAATAAAAAGAATAATAGTTTTTTGTACATTAACAACTATTTTACCAATTATACTTCTTATAACACCATTGTATTTACGTCACAATTTTTATGCCAATGTAGTATATGCTGTAACAGATTCTGACATATTAGAAGTTACAGATGGTATTTCTACAATATTTTGCTCTGTAAGATCATTCTTCATTCTAATTAAATATTACACATAGTAAAAGTACAATATTTTTTCTGTAAATGAAACCATGAAAACAAATTAAATGAATGTAATACATGTTAGGCACAAAATTATATATAAATTACTGTTATCAAGATTATTGTTTATATAGGCTCATACTTTACAAATGAATAGAACATTTAATGCATTTCAAATGACGCAAAGACCAAAGATAACTTCATACAGGAAACATATACGTCTTAAGAAAAGTATGACTTTACCAGATGATACACTAGAGTATTGGGGATTTTATCTTTTAGAAGGAGCAAATGTAGCACTTTCGGTATGCTCAAGGTAATATAATATTATAGTGTGATTTATTATGTCATAGAATTAATTATTTATATATGAAATAATTACTTGTATAGATTTCAAGGTGCTTCTATACTTGTGGTTAAAGGAGAACGCAATTTACGAACATGTGGTGTGTTGGAACATCATAATACACAAGTTGTAGAAGGTATATTTTTACCAGAAGCAAAGAGACAAGTTAAAGTAACATTTAAATCGGATATAGAAGAAATTAATTCTAATAATACTATTACACAAGTCAATTATAATGATACATTAAATGATATTGAAAATAAGCTATTATGGAATATTAGCACAAATAATACTGAGCAAGATATTATAAATCTTTATTCATATCCAAAAGAAAATCTTACATTTAATAAGGAAAATCATGAAAAGGAATCAAACAAATTACTTTGGGATGAAAATACTCAGCAATACATGAAATCTATACAAAGAAAAACTGTATACAATACCAGAAGATTAAGACATGCTAAAAAGAGACAATATAAAGAACAAATGAAAGAAAGAAGGAAATATGTTGTATTGCAAGAAAGAAAGAGAACACAAGGAAATATTAAAATCAAAACTTACATTAAAAAGGATACAAATGATAAACATAGTTTAATTATAAATAAGTTGCAAAGGAAATTAAATTTAGATGAAAATAAAGAAGATAATATTCAAAATGGAATAAAAATACAAGACAAAATATTGGAAAAAAGAATTAAAAGAAATCAAGAAGTTGTCAAACCAACATTTTTACTGGATCAAGGTGTTAAACATGGTGGAAATGCTGGTAAAAATGCAACTGATACTGATAATGATTCTTCTGTATCTAGCTTTGAAAATGAATTGTTTAAATGTTATGGAGGCTCAATTTTAATGGCTCAAGAATTTGCACCTTCTGAACAGTGTACCAATGTTACATATTTACTTAATGGTAAACATATGCAAGCAGTACATAATGTTGTAGAAGATGGTTACTATTATTATATCTTTTATAGTGATAATGATATTGTATCTAATGATATATATGCATTATTTGATATCTATAAACCTATATTTCATTATGGGAATGTAACAAAGTCTTGTATAAATCAAACAAAATGTTCTTTTTCAATAAGTTTATTATCTTCTGATAGAGTAATTGTTGAAGTACCAACGAAAGATGATCTTGAATACGAAATAGATAATGTTAATTTACTTTTATCAGTTTGTCATCCACGTATGGAAGTATACATAATTTTTCCTGTTGCAGTATTATTCTTTATTCTTGGTTGTGCTTTTATGTAACATATTTTATTGTATTATAAATGCAACATTTTTATTTTCCACATACTATGTATGTATTTTCAAAAGAACATAAAATAATGTATATTAAGTATTTGAATTGTATTCAAATCACGAATCATTAAAAGACATATCCAATAAATACAAATTTTTAAAAAAAGGAAATATAAAAAATATTATCGATGTATGTATTAAGAAATATATATAAACATTTAATTTTATAATATAAAAATATATAAACTGCTGTAAATAAAACAAAATTAAGAAATATATGTATATACATCTATATTTAAGATATTAATGTTCTTACAGAATAACTATAAAAAATTGTACAAACTGTATATTATAAAGTATTTACATCTATAATTGTGATAAATAAAATTTGTAAACTTACAATAAATATATTCTTAGTTTATTTTGTTAAATATTACTTAAAAATATATTTTCCTATTACTAAATTCTTATATTTTTATTAGAAAATATAGAAAATTAAATTTAAGTTATAAACCCAGTTTCATACAAATATTTTAATAAATTATTAAAAAAACATTTGTTATTATTTATGTTTTAGATAAATTTTATTATACAAACATTTATTATAAAATATTAAATCGATAATTCAATTTGCAATTATACATATAATATCGTAAAAATTATAATAAATAATATTAATATGTTTATATGAATTTTAGTAATTGAAAAAATTATTGTATAATAAAATTATCAAAAATTATTATTTTTACATAAAAAGCAAATATGTTCTATAATAAAGTATTTAGAATCCATTTGCTCAATATGATAATTATAACTATTAATTGTATAATTATTTAGTTTAATAAATGGTACTATAAATTTGCCTGAGATAAAAATATGTAAAAACATGCAGATTGTTTTAAATAAAATTAAAAATATAAAATAAATACGTATAAATATTCTACAATATATTTGCATTTGCCTCACACACCCCACTAAGAGTTTGTAGAGGATTGTGGGTAATTAACGTACTTCCCTTATGCGCAAGAGACATTTGAAAAAGCAAATATCATAAAAACCAAAAAATTGTATAAAGAACAATTATATATTTTAAAAAATTTATATTCTGAAACATTCAAATTGTTTTGAATACATTTTACGTGCTCAATTACAAGAAAAGTTCACTGAAAATTTGAAGACTGTTTGCAGCGCCATTGTGCGGCACTCATAAGAATATTCCTTGTGACGCAATAGGAACTCGTCCTTTCCGTCGACCTACCGTGAGTGGAACATGTCGCATACGTCTGAGCGAAGGTAAGTTCGGTTTTTCACGCATAATCGAAAAAGATGCATGCTTTCTTACGTTTCACAAATTTTTTGTTTATGTTGTGTTCCTGTAAATCTTGCATCATGCGCAGCTAGACGTCGACACTTAATGATATATTCTTAAAAAATAGTACCGCAATCAGCGAATGCATGGACACGAGACTGACAACATGGCGTGCATTCGTTTTTGTCACATTGTTCGCAAAATTAATGTTAATCTCTTATTTCTATTACTTTTTATAACCTTGATATTGTTATGATTATGAATCACAATAATTGTGTATAAACTAAACGCTAAAACTTGTCAAAAATATATTTTAATCTTTATCGTGAGAATTGTATGCTACTTATCGTGCAAACACGTTTTACTTTGCATTTGAAATTACGTAATAAAAAATTAATTTTTTATAATTTGAACAGGAAAAGCAATACAAAATAAGCAATATTGAAAATGCTGCACAAAATTATTTATGTTATACATCTTATAATCAAGACATGTCTTACTTGTTCGGGCATGCTTTCGAGTGAGTCACTGTCAACGCATCTATCAAGTCATCGATAAATTCATTATCATACCTACTTAATGATTTGTCTCAAATATCTTGTTGTTATATTTCTATAATGTTCAATATTTCTTAGTAAGAAATTATTATATTATTAAGATAACAAATCTTTTAAAATTTAACGTAAAATTAAAATACGATGACGTTGAATTTTATGTTTCAAGGTCGTCAAGATTGAAGATTATTTATACCATTTTGCTTTTATTTTATAGTAAACGTGTAACTTAAAAGTCAATGCATTGAAATATTTATTCATTTTTGCTACCTTAATTAGAATTAAGGATTAAAGTAATGCAAATAAAATAAATATTTTATAGAATTTTTATGCAAATCATATATGTTAAGTATCTATAAAATAAACTAACAAAATAATATGTTACTTATATTGCAGAAACGATGATCAATGGGCAGGAGATCCCAAAAATGGTCCTAGTGAAAGTGTTCAACAAACATACGATGGCCCTCCTGGCATGGAGCCTGAGGGGGTCATTGAATCTAACTGGGATGTTGTAAGTTAACAGTTACTATTAATATACCTTTTATTATGAAATGTGAAATTAGGCATCAAAATTTACATAATCTGTAAATATGTAAATTAGGTCGTTGACAACTTTGATGAAATGAACCTTAAAGAAGAATTACTGCGTGGTATTTATGCTTATGGCTTTGAAAAACCATCTGCAATTCAACAACGTGCCATTCTGCCATGTATAAGAGGACATGATGTGATTGCACAAGCACAGTCAGGTAAAAAAAAAAAAAGAAAAAAATATATATAAATTTTATTCGAACAATAACAAAATTGTGTTACTAATTTATTGTTGAATAGGTACTGGCAAGACTGCTACATTTTCAATCTCTATTTTACAACAAATTGATACCAGTCTTAAAGAATGTCAAGCTTTGATTCTAGCCCCAACTCGTGAGCTTGCTCAACAAGTGAGTATTAATAGATCTATAACGTTAGCTCATTGTTAAATGAGTAAGTTACTTTTGAACAAATGTTTTTGAGGAGGTTTCTAAAAGAAATTGTAAAGAATCCATTCTAATGAAAATAAACAATATAAAATTAAAAAATAGGGTTAATTGTATGTATTGTAAATCAAGTTAAATAACGAGATAATAAGATAAGTTTACCTGAATGGTTGACAATGAACATTAATTATATTTATCAGACAAGTAGAATTTCGTATAAATTTCTTTTTCTATTTCTTTGTTTTAGATTCAAAAAGTTGTTATTGCTTTGGGCGATTTTATGCATGCAGAATGTCATGCATGCATTGGAGGTACCAATGTACGCGAAGACATGCGAAAATTGGATCAAGGTGTTCACATAGTAGTTGGTACACCTGGTAGAGTTTATGATATGATTAGTCGACGGGCATTACGAGCCAGTAGCATCAAACTGTTTGTACTAGATGAAGCTGATGAAATGCTCTCCCGTGGTTTCAAGGATCAGATTTATGATGTATTTAAATTATTACCTCAGGAAGTACAGGTACATAGAAATAGAAATTCTAATTATATTTTTTATATTAATGATAAAAGTTTTATATGTATATTTACTTATTTATAAATTTATGTTTAAATCTTTTCATAACTTTTTAAATTGGATAACATAAAAACATAGATTTTAACATAGATCATACATCTTGTATTTTCAAAATTTTTATCATTATTTTGAACTAAAAATAAATTATATAAGCAGTTCGGTATAATTTTATTGTAGTCAGATAATTTTATAGACAATATTCAAATAAATTTATGCCCATTAATAAACTAATATAACAAAATTTTAACTTTTCAGGTCATATTACTGTCTGCCACCATGCCATCAGATGTGTTGGATGTATCCAAATGCTTTATGCGAAATCCAATTCGTATCTTGGTTAAAAGAGAAGAACTTACACTAGAGGGTATTAAACAGTTCTTCATTTACGTTGAACGTGAAGAATGGAAATTCGACACTCTTTGTGACTTATACGATACATTGAGTATCACTCAAGCAGTTATTTTCTGTAACACACGGCGTAAAGTAGATTGGTTAACAGAAAATATGCGTACTCGTGACTTCACAGTTTCTGCTATGCATGGAGATATGGAACAGAAAGAAAGAGATCTCATTATGAGGCAATTTAGAACTGGATCATCTCGGGTCCTCATAACAACCGATCTTTTAGCACGTGGTATTGATGTTCAACAGGTTTCACTTGTTATTAATTATGATTTACCTTCCAATCGTGAAAATTACATTCACAGGTAAGAAATACATTCTGATATATAATATTTGTATATTATCTTATAAACTATTTTTTGAAATTTATTTTTTTTTTTAAATAGTGTAATGTACAAAGTGTAAAAAGTAAAAATATTGAACTGTATTACAGAATCGGTCGAGGTGGTCGTTTTGGTCGTAAGGGAGTGGCAATTAACTTCGTAACAGAAGAAGACAAACGAACCTTGAAAGATATTGAACAATTCTATAATACTAACATCGAAGAAATGCCAATGAATGTTGCAGATTTGATCTAAATCTGACTATTGGCTATAATTCATTATAATTAAAAAAAAAAAAAAAATAAAAGTAAGTGAAATACGGAGCTCTCAGCTGATCTCTCATGGTGTGTGAGTATATATAGAGTGAGTTGGTGAACTATAATCGCTTATGTAAACGCGATCTACCGAATTATTCCAAACGTTTTCATCTCAATTTCATTTTATAATAGTAGATTACAGAATTAGATATCCGTTACGCTAGAAAAACTAGTACTATTATATTATAATTATTACAATTATCACTACGGATACTACTATACTGCTATTTCCTACCACTATTGCTCGTACTATTATTACTGTTACTGGTATATACTCTTGCGCTACTCTCTTCTTGTTCAATATTTATTACTACTACTTTTCCCGCTACTATTCCTACTATATAACTCTCTACTACTAATATCTCTGATACCCCTATTATTACCACTACAAATACAGAGATTGCTGCAATTTCCAGTACGAATTAGTAGCGTTATCGCATCGATAAAATATAATTATTACGACCACTACTACTGCGAGAGGGGAAAAGGGAAAAACACTGAAGAGTGAAGCAATTTTGCCAACTTCAGTTGTTCTTTTACCTCTCTTCTATCTTAAATCAGAGATATTTTCTATTTTACGTAGATGCGTCCACAATCTTATCTAACGTGCCTAAATTCTGTTATGGACTTCAGATCTTTTATCTTGAATCATTTTATTTCGTCTTCTTTCCTATATGACTTTCCCAACTGGATGATTTATTCTATGTTTCGTGGTCCCTCTTCAACACTTTTACCACCGCGATTACAACGTGTTTGTCTAGGCAGAGGTTTAGTTGGGTATTGGAAGGGGTATTTTAATCACAAGCGTTGCCGAAGGAGATGTACATTCAGATTTTAGATGATATGAATTTTTTGTATGTCCCAAATCCCAAGTACATACCTTCATTAAGAAATAAAATGTTTGACCTTTTAATTGTGGTTTTTGTTATTGCATTCATTGTTGTACTCAAATACTTGAAAAACAATTTTATTTCATAATGGGAATCCAGATGAAACATTTAAAAAGAAAAGAAAAGAATGAAACCGTGTGTAAATTAATACGACATATTCATCACCAGACCATACCGAGAACAAGTTCTATGAACTATATACATTATCGAAAAAGTTCTCACAGTTTTTATTTGTATTTGCAGGCAATTTTGAGCGGTCCAGAAATGAGGGAGATATTTTTGGAAATAAAGACCAAATTTCGTGATTCAATATAGAAGTTTTGTAAATCGATTACCTCTCAAATTTCCTGCCCTTTGCAGGTTATTAACAACATAATAACAATATAAATGTCGAATTATTTATATATACGCTTGAATTATTTATTTTTAATGATTATAGAAGCCAGACTTTTACACGATCATTTTATATCTTGTCAATAAAAAAACGTATAAAAATATTTTTCATTTCATTAGTTGTATATTTGTGTGCTTTGTTGGGAATAAAATTTTAATGTTTCGTATAATGTGAGAACTTTTATATATATCTTCGTAAAGAAAATGTTACAAATAAATATCTGATTTTTCTAGCAGAGTCTCATGTTGTAACGTCGATAATAGTTTTCGAAAGTTGGAGTAATTTCATACGACTTTTGATAAATTCACTCAGTTCTTGTCGACATTTAATATTACTGAAATGATTTACGATATATGCCTTTCGTATATATACGGACTTAGAAAATGCTCGAATTTCCGAAAACTGTCCATTATTACAATTTTGTAAATATTACAAATGATCTTTTTAGATGGTGGACCATTGTGAGTTTTATTGTATTTATACATTATACAAGCAATATTTATGGTTGAATTGAACTACTATGATCGACATAATAAATGTGGATGTCGTTCACATACAACCATTGCATCAATATTTTTACTTGTCTATATTTATTTTAAATATTTGTGTTTATTTTACGTTAAGCGAATTATGAGGCACGTTGCTAAGGCCATAGTAACGGATTTTGGCCTTCATACCCTTCAATGTAACATAATAGATAATACTTGGATAACCCGGGAATCATGAGAACAACTACTTTCACTTTAACGTAATTATTTACCTTAATCAAATAATATATAATGTATATGTAACAAAAAATAACTTATATAATTGTGTACTGTATTTGCACAAAGTAATATTAAAATGGTCGAAAGCTAAATTATTCTCAATATTGTTGCTTCAATAAATGAATTATTACAAATTTGCTTTCACAAACCAGCTGTTGAAAATTTGATCTTTTCCAATTTCTAATGATTCTTGTGAACTATCGATAAATAACTAATTTATCAAATGATCATTAATTACTAACTTTATGAATTATTGATATGTCTTACTACTTCTTGTAGTACTCATATTCTTGACATACATTGTTTCAAGAGGAGTGCAATGTATCGTAATATATCTAATGATGTATTGAACTTCGACAATAATTCGAAGTTTTTATATCAAATACGTTTGTCCAAAAAAATTTTAAACTATTAATTTTTACATTACCCTTCAATAAATCGGGTTTATGATACGTCTATCATTGCTATTGAAGGCAGAAAGTAAAAGTTTTAATAATGAATTTCTACTTTCCCATTCGAAAACAAATCGATTTTCAACTGAAAATTCTTCAGCTTAAAAATAGCAAGTGATTCGTAATTGTGTCATAAACCTTATACTGGTAATAAATGTTAATACTTATACTTCTTATACTTTTAAATATGACATTTATGTATTAAAAAAATACATAAATCAAATATGTAATAACGCTTCAAATATCAGAGTTAAATAGTATTTAAAAACTATAAACAGATTTATTAAATTAATTTATTAAAGATTACCTAATAATGTCAGTAGATCTTATTTCATTATTCATTTAAACAACTTGTTATGATACATTTTTCATTTTTAAAATCAATTTATGGTGATGTAAATTAATTATATTGTTATATATTTTTAATATAAATTGTGGTGAGTTATAAGATACATAAATTTGCGTGCTCTAATATTTTTATAATTGTTATTAAATAATATATAAAATCTAAAAACATTAAATTTTTTAATTTTCGAAAACAAAACTTTTTACTTGTCAAATAATATTTAAATGTAGTTGTTGAATTTCCATAGGTAAATTTTTATATCTATTTTAAATATTTATAAACATGTGAATATATTTTGATTTCCATTTACACGATACGAATTTATTGTAATAATTCAAATGAGCATATATAATATTATTATAAGTATATTATCAATAGTTAAATGTTTTTTAAAAATTTATAACAGTTAAAAGAAAATATGAGATAAATTCGAGTAAAAATAAAATCACAAGATTAAAAGATATGATAAATATTTGTATCACAAATACATTTTTACTATTTATTAAATGTCATTAAAAAAAATTTTTGAATTTTGCATACAGTTTTATAAAATTATGTATATCCAATTTAATCTATTAAATTATTAAATACCAATTCTGGATAATAGGTATTGCTAAAAATACTAATAACTATTAATAGATATTAATAAAAATAGAAAATTTGGAATAATTAAGCTTTAACGTAAATATCTTTTGTTATGTTTTTCTTATTTAGATATACGAACTATACATATATTAAAATTAAAATCGATAAATATTAACTTTTAAAT
This sequence comes from Eufriesea mexicana, assembly GCF_001483705.2. Classification (NCBI taxonomy): domain Eukaryota; kingdom Metazoa; phylum Arthropoda; class Insecta; order Hymenoptera; family Apidae; genus Eufriesea; species Eufriesea mexicana. The sequence continues at coordinate 317,701 of NW_016910740.1, read as the reverse complement.
ATATGTAATCAATCGTGAAACTTTTATATATTAACAAAATGTTTAATTTTACTTCCTTTAATATATTCTCATTGTATAAATACAGCGTGATTGCATAGAATACTAGTTCACAATATTTAAATTACATTATAATATTTGAATATTTAATTACCGTACTTGAATTTAGTACAGTGATAACACGATAGTTCGCGCCAATGATTGGTAACGCTTTAGGTAGCATTTCTGTAGTATCTTAGAAGTGGGGAGAACTTGTGAACTTATATAAAACAATTACTTATCGCATGGTGAGACTTTGTGAATTGTGTTCGCTCGTGATTCGATCTTTTAGGTTACACGTATGTTACACATTGTTTATACTTACTTCAAACTATTGCGAATGTGCAATATCCTAACTAATTAAAATAGTAAGCATGAAATTCACATAAAATTTAAACAAAAACGATTTTTTATTTACTTTGCGTTTCATGCTTTTGTTTATATTTAAGCTTAAAAGTCGAGTATATAGTTCCTTATTTTTAATAAATTACGCAGTAAACATATTTGTCAATAGTAGTAGTGAATCTTTTACAGACCTTATTTCTTTATTTTATCTAAACTAGTCATCCTAAATAAAAATGCCTTTTATTTTCGAAGAACAATTACATAAAAGAACAACTATGTCTGCATCACCAACTGCAAGGCAAGCGACTCAGAGCCAAAACATACCTTCAAAACGAATCGTTATCAATGATCCTAGTCAGTTACCTACTGATTATTCATCGACCCCTGGTGGAACGCTTTTTTCAACTACACCCGGAGGTCAGTGTCTTTTTTTTTCTTATGTTATTGATAATATTACATATTTTTAAATATAATCGGTTAGAAATTTTAGTATAGGTCGTATAATAGTATAATATAAATTATTGCATTAATTAATTGATTCATTAGTATGAAATTAACAGGATTTAAACCAATTTAATTTTATAGATTTGTTAGGAAACTTATAAATAATTATAAGAAAAAATGTAAAAATAATAAAAAAAAATTACTTCAAAATAACTAAGATTTTAATAAATTTAGATATAAACACTACTGTTTGCTTTATATATGTTATATTATGGGAGATATGTTTTATGTATATACATTACCGAATACTGTTAAGATTCGTTCACAACTTGAGTTTAAAATTATTTAATATCAAATGTGTAAACTTCTCAAATATTTGGTATAAATACATTTTTCATTTGATAAAATAAAATTACACATATTTTACGAACTACACAAGATTTTTTAAATTTATAATCATTTTTCGTACTTAAATAAATGATATAATAGTAGTAATTTTTTTTTTATTTCTTTTTAATATTTAAAAATTATTTTGTGTATAATGTGTTCGTTACATTTTTCTTTTTTTTATTATTATTTATTTAATGTTGCATCAATTTATAAAGCCATTAGCGACCAGACTTTCAATACATTAAGAGCATTATAATATAAAGGTAGAACCGTTTGTTAATATCTGTTTACTATTAATAATTTCATTTGACATATAGAATAAAATATAATATTTCTATAAATTTTCTTATTAATTTATATCTTATTAATTTCCATAAATTTTTATTAAGATATTAATTATTTTATTTTTTCTACAATAATAAAAATATATAAAATAAGTGAAGAGAAACAATTTCAATTAGCAAATTCATTTTTAAAAATTGTATCTATATATTATTTTCAGATTACTTCACTTTTAGTAAATGAAATGATGTTTTTATTACAAAGTAAATAAATTAAATACAGTTCTTAAATACATATATATATTGTTTTTATATATTTTGTACTTTCCTAAAAATATTAAAAATATTTTATTTATAAAGTTTAAAGCAGATATTGATTAATTTTTAAACTATATTTATACTCATAATTAAATTAATTATTTGACAAATTTATAAAATAATTTGTTATGAGAAAACAAATGTAATGTGAATAAAATTAGTATTCTGTGAATAAATATGTTTTTCTATGTGTAGTAAGTAATAATCTAAATGTTAATACAGAGGGCAAATTATTGATAATTATATACAGATTTATTTTTTATGCAATTATTTTAATAAATGTTCTAAGTAAAAATATTATTACAAAATATATAGAATTGAAAAGATTTAAATTATTTGGATTTTTATGTATTATTAGAATATACACATGAATATAGTTTTATTATAATACAAATAAATATAGTTTTATTAATTATTAGTATAATGATATTAACTTTATTTATTTTAATATATAAATACATACTACTTCTCGTTTTTTTAAAATGTCTTGTAATTTTTGTTATATTTATAATGTAATATATTTCTAGTAACTTTCTTGGAATTTTATTTTATATTTTCGTAAGAAAGTAGATTTTATTGTTATTTAGTTTCAATCTTATAATTAAATGAATATCTATCTTATTAGTTAAATAGCATATAACAAATATGAAAAATTGCTTTAATGTATAATAACTAATTAACTAACAGCATTTCTGTCTTATAAATAATATACTTATATTTCCGTAAGGATATTTTTAAAGTTAAAACATAAAAGTTACAATAGATAGGAAATAAAAGAAAAAAGTTAAAATTGGTAAATTATAATTTACAGTAATATATTTGTAAATAAACTAAAATATATTGAAAATTTTTAAATGTAACAATTATTCAAAATATAAATATACTGCATGAATGAAATTACAATAATTATCAGTATAGTTATAAATAGTTTCATGAAGAGACTTCAAGAAATATTCTCATTATATATGTAAATAATTAATACAATGTGTAAAAACTATGCAGGTACACGTATTGTTTATGAACGTGACTTCCTAATGAATTTACGAAATTCTCCCATATCGAAGACTCCACCACGAAATTTGCCATCCATACCTGAAAAATTATTAAAAAAAATATCATCAAATCCCTCAACACCAGCAAAAAATCAAATTAACAAAGGTTAGTACTAGCATAATTCTGAATATAACTAGTATAATTTACTTTTTGATTATTTTCTGGTTTCATTTAGTTCATGCATTATTTCACATTATGAATTTTAATTTTAACTTTGTGTGCATGTGCATGTGTGTATAGATTTTTATGTATATCTCACAAACTTTAATATGTTATTATAAATTTGTTATACTAATAGTTTGTAATTTTTTTATTTGCAGAAACATTAGCATACAAAAATCAGCTAATTTATCTCATTTAATATATTACAGATACTCCATTAATTGAAGAATCTGTGGAACAATTTGAGATGGATATGTAATAAGTTGCGACTATACTATATTCATGTTGTGCCAACCATTTTAATGAATAGTAATAATCAATATAATCATAAAAATATATTAGCAATACATCATTTTTCTATGAATATATATCACCAGGGGCCTTAAATAGTACTAAGTGTTTATATAACATAATTCAAACATATTATCTGTAGCTGATATAGTTATATTAATTCATTACATTATTATTTTATTTACTAATAAAGTTACTTAAATCAGTACATTTAATTATATTAATGACCATGTTACTTTATAACTTATTTGTACTACAATGAATAAATAATATTTTGATAATAAAGTTATTTTCTGTGAATTACAGTAATTGATTTATTAACAAAACAATATAAATAATTTATTAAGTAGACAGGAAATTAAATTTCTGTATTTATGTCTTTTCATTAAAAATTTGTATTTAATACAAAATCTATCATAACTGGCCAAATGACCAACGGATAAAAAAATGAAAAAAGAATCTTAAAAAATAATAGAATAAGAGGAAATATTGAAAAATTGATTGTATGTGAGTTAAACGAAACATAGCCAAGTGACGAAAGTGATAACATTGAATGTGGAATTTTAAATCGTAAGTTTGAAAATGGTCATTTAAACCATAGTATGGTTAGTGTTAAAATTTTATTTTCTAATTTCCTTAAATAAAATGTACAAAAAATAGTTTATTTTAGATATTTATTTCAAATATTTTGTATTAAGTTTAAAATAAAATTAGCTACACAATAGTATTTAGGACAATATGCAGAGATAGTTATAATACGTATAGGTAATAATAGAAAGTGAAATTGAAAGTACATTTTTTAGAAGCACGCTATAAATAATTCTCTATTCATAGATTTTATATTTTTTCTTATATCCTTATCCTTTTCTTATTATCACATTTCAAAGGTTTTATTTTGGAATTTCAGAAAATGTATCCTTGAATTTGAATGTATTTGAAGTACATTAACATTTAAGTAAATTATCTTTTATTAAATTATTGTTCTGAATTTCAGACAATCTGTCTAAAATAACTTTCGCAATATTGACTTTAACACCATTATTATCATAATCATCATAATAAATTAATTCACAAAAATCTCTTAATTCTGGATCATTATCTAGTAACATTTTTAATTCTTTATAAAATTGTTTTATAATATTTTTACGATATTTCTTGTAGACATTTTTTATAGAATAAAAATATTTCTCAATCTCAAAGAAAGTTAGTAAAGGTGATGCACCTTCTACCACTACGTACACAGGTGCATTTTTTCGTTCACCATTGGCATAAATTTTATATACAGTGTTATGAAATGTCCGTCTTTTAACTCCTGCTCGATTACGTATCTCATCTTCTAGATCCATAGCACTTTCCATCCATTTATATGAAGCTTCTTTTAGATCAGGTGGGATATATGATGATGATGGAATTAAGATGAATAGTTTATGAACTGCTATATTTATGTTATGTATGTCTTCAATATTTTCTATTTTTTCAACTAAACCTTTAATGACAGTGCCTGATGAAGGAATTATCAATTTCAAATACCCATGATAATAATTGTTTGCCATAAAGACTCCACAATCTAAATTCTGTATAGAATTAACATCAAAAATATTTTCTTTGCTTTGTTTATCAGAATTTTTAATTTGTAGTAAAATCCATAGAATTATAATGTATATTATAATTATTAATGCATCTGATATATGCAGATAATTATATAAATACTGAAATTTAATTATATTTAATATACTGAAATTTATAAAAATAATACTTAAGATTGATAATGTATTCATATTAATTTTAATTCTGCTTGGAATCACAATATTTATATTACAAATAAATTAATATTTATAAATTTGTGTAGTGTTACTTGTTATTTTTGTTAATTTTATTATTATATAATTTTTTGTATAACCTTATTGTATTACTTTCACATTTAGTCAATTTTTTATTTGAAAGATAATGTTTCATTCATTTTTATAAATTATAACTTGGGAGAATGAGATTATTGGATATAATAACTTATACCAACTGTTAATAATAAATAACTATTACGATCTAATGTATATTATATATATATTTCATAAAATTCATCTTCCTGAGTACTTTACAATAATGGAAAACTTATATGAAAGTTGTATTTTAACTAAGCCTAGTACTTTAAAATTGAAATCTAATAGATACATAAATCAGAAGAATAGATCATTTTTCTGATTCATGTATATACATAAAATTATAACGATTAAAAGAATGCTTTCGTGTTAAGTAAAAAATTAAATATATTAAAAACCGGAGGAAATGAAAATAAAACAAAGATAGTGAAATTAAACGAGGAAGGGACAGGTAGTGCACATATTGCTAGGTCAGAGCGCTGTTAACGTACGTGAACAAGTCGATTGACCTACGGCACAATCGAAAGCATGTACGATCGATAAAGCCTATAATCTGGAAACGTTTTCTGTAAAAATTGTCGAATAGTTTGTCAGGCAGATTTATTTAACGAAAAGACCTAACGAACGTATCTACATCACTCTCAAGTGCATCGTGGAATAAATATCTCAGCAGGTGATTTTTGTTGCTGATTAGCGCCATATCTTACAATGGACCAATCAGCTGCTTGGTAAACCGCCGTAAAACCTCGAATCTGTCCGTAGACGAATGACAACAAAAGAGACTGATAGAAGTCGCGCGCGAGACAGTGGATTTTTTCACGACTCTCCAGAAGATTTGTGGTTTTTTCCATTTTGTTACTCGCCGCGAATAACGTCGCTTTGGTCGTGGTGAAAGTGTCAAGGAATATGAAGAGAAGAAATGTCGAGTGCGGTAAGCTTCGGAGGCCCTTGAAACGCAACAAGCTCACCGAGGGAATCTACGGAAGGTAAATTTTGGCCGCCATATGTCTTCTCATTGGAATAGCTAATTTTAAAAATAACCAAAAATTCAATGAATCTTTCCTTGGAATATGCTTAAACCATCAGTCACATACTATCATGTTTTTCGATTTATAGAGTGTAGAAACCTCTATGATGCATTGTGTCAGTATGTGATTCGTTGACCGCTTTCCAGAAGCTGCATCATATAACTTGACATTTGCCAAAACCTTGACCATGTGTGCTTGTTTTTGTAAAAATGTTTGTTGTATTATTTTTTTATATTTGTTTTCTTTATTCATATTATTATAATTTTATTATTTTATCTAATGTGCAACAGAAGTAAATAGTTTTAACATGTAATTATTATATAAATTTATAAGTTCAACAAATTTTCATTTATGTATTCTTTTTTTAACTGTCATTGGTTTACATTGTGTAATTATATAATTAAGATTTATTAATTATATAATGCGCTTTCATTTTTACTTAATTATTTTGTTTTGTTTGAAATTGTGTAATTTATATTCGTTTTTGAAAATGTTTTCTTTTTTTTTAATATTTTATTATTAAGTATTTCAATAGTTTCTTTCACAAACTTTTAAAATTAAATTCAATATTTATATGTATTATATAGTTGTGTTACAATTAGTTATAATAAAATAATAAAATCTTTTATTTCAGTACTTTACTTTATCTAAAATTTCTTCTACTATGGGCCATGGTAATTTTGGCAGACTTCATTTTAGAATTCCGATTTGAATTTTTATGGCCGTTTTGGCTACTTCTCAGAAGTGTTTACGATTCTTTTAAATATCAAGGCTTGGTAAGTAATATACAGTTTAAAACATGTATGTTTATGCAATAAATGATATTTGATTTTAGGATAACATAAACTATTACATTTTCAGGCCTTCTCTGTATTTTTTATTTGTATTGCTCTTACATCAGATATGATTTGTTTCTTTTTCATACCAGTACATTGGTTGTTTTTTGCTGCCAGCACTTATGTTTGGGTACAATATGTTTGGCACACAGGTAAATACAAAGTTTACATTTCAGGTCATTTGCATCAATTTCAATTACAATAAAAATAATATAAACATATTATATATGAAACAGATAAAGGTGTGTGCTTACCAACTGTGATGCTATGGTTACTATTTCTATACATAGAAGCAGCAGTTCGATTAAGAGATTTGCGACATATGCCTTTTCATTTGGACCTTTGTCGACCATTTGCAGCACATTGGTATATATTTCCTTCTCATTGTACATTCTCTTTTTTTATGTTTATATTAAGTTCTTAACATTGGGCACTATAAAACAAACTTCGCAAAAGCAACTTTATCAGTAACAGAGAATTGATAATTCATTTTTGTGTTAGTACAGAAAAAAAATAAAATTTGTTATTGAAAATAAAGTAAAAATTAAGATGCTTTGTGGTTTTAATACAAGATTGATATATTATCAAAGATGTTGTCTATAAATACAGGATATAATTACAAGATATTAAGTTCACTGTTGTAGGATTAAGAAATGTAAATAATGTGAATTATTAAAATGTATAATTATGTAAATGATGCTAAATTAATAATAACATCAATACAAAAATTTCCAATAAAAGTTATGGTAAAAGTGCTTAAATCATTTTTTTTTTTTTTTTTTCAGCATTGGTTATCCTGTAGTTACATTAGGTTTTGGTTTTAAAAGCTACATTGGCTACAGAATGAGACAGGTAAATCTATAGCAAATATATAATTTAGAGATTGATTTCATAAGTTTTATGTATATAAATTTTCTTTTGTTGCAATTGTTTTTTTGCAGAGAAAACAAAAAGATGTAGCAAAAGAAAATGAATTCTACCTACAACTATTGCAGCAAGCACTGCCTCTAGAGCAACAAAATTCTGCTACAATACAACCAATACAAGTTCCATCACAAACACATAATACTACCTTAGAACAACATGTTAAATCACAAAATAATAAATTAAATTCACAGTGTAATCCAAGTCCGGAAAAAAGTAGAGGTAGTTTGTATTTATTTTCAACTTTAAATATATATGTAGTATTAAAAATTAAAATAGGGTATAACTTAATAACTAAATACATTGTAGGAAACAGCAATAATACTGTAGAAACAGGTGTACAAAATGGTAATTTACATATAGCTACACAAATTACATCAACAAACCAAAATGTAACAACAAAAAATAATCACAGAAAGTCCTTGGATAAAGGTGAGAAGCTAGAAGAACAACATAATAAGCATAATGTAACAAATGTATCACAATCTGACAAAAATGACAAAAGATTTATACATACAAATGGAAATACTATTAATCATAGTGATATGCAATTCATTGAAAGAGTTGGGTAAGTAACATGTATATATATGTATTTAAGCATAGTCTGTTTACTAGTAAAGCAAGAAATAAAAATTTTAAATAATATTTTTGAAATATTTTGAATAATTAATGCAATATTATAATAAAAAATTATCATAAGTAAAAATATTATTTGTTTAGATTTTAATTAGAAAAATTTTTTTTTCAATATTGTAAAGGTAATCTTTGTCACAACTTTTTATCATAATTCTATATATATTTATGAAATGCGATAGTTTATTTTTTTTTTTTTTTTTTCAGCATTGGTTATCCTGTAGTTACATTAGGTTTTGGTTTTAAAAGCTACATTGGCTACAGAATGAGACAGGTAAATCTATAGCAAATATATAATTTAGAGATTGATTTCATAAGTTTTATGTATATAAATTTTCTTTTGTTGCAATTGTTTTTTTGCAGAGAAAACAAAAAGATGTAGCAAAAGAAAATGAATTCTACCTACAACTATTGCAGCAAGCACTGCCTCTAGAGCAACAAAATTCTGCTACAATACAACCAATACAAGTTCCATCACAAACACATAATACTACCTTAGAACAACATGTTAAATCACAAAATAATAAATTAAATTCACAGTGTAATCCAAGTCCGGAAAAAAGTAGAGGTAGTTTGTATTTATTTTCAACTTTAAATATATATGTAGTATTAAAAATTAAAATAGGGTATAACTTAATAACTAAATACATTGTAGGAAACAGCAATAATACTGTAGAAACAGGTGTACAAAATGGTAATTTACATATAGCTACACAAATTACATCAACAAACCAAAATGTAACAACAAAAAATAATCACAGAAAGTCCTTGGATAAAGGTGAGAAGCTAGAAGAACAACATAATAAGCATAATGTAACAAATGTATCACAATCTGACAAAAATGACAAAAGATTTATACATACAAATGGAAATACTATTAATCATAGTGATATGCAATTCATTGAAAGAGTTGGGTAAGTAACATGTATATATATGTATTTAAGCATAGTCTGTTTACTAGTAAAGCAAGAAATAAAAATTTTAAATAATATTTTTGAAATATTTTGAATAATTAATGCAATATTATAATAAAAAATTATCATAAGTAAAAATATTATTTGTTTAGATTTTAATTAGAAAAATTTTTTTTTCAATATTGTAAAGGTAATCTTTGTCACAACTTTTTATCATAATTCTATATATATTTATGAAATGCGATAGTTTACTATAGAATATTTAATATTTATGTTAAGTTATTAATATATAAATATTATATTTCATTATTTAAATTTAATTAGCGATTTTATATTGTTAATTATAATATTAGTTATAATTTCTCAAATATTCAAATTTCGTATGTGTATAATATATTTTAATCATTTATGTAAGATAATAAGAGTTCTACCAATCCTTTGAATGACAATTACAGATCTGTAAATGATTTTGATGCAAATGAAATAGAAAAAGACAAATTTATCAAAGGTGGGAACTGTGGACATACTACGGTAAAATCACAGGCTAATGGTTCTGTGACAGGAAAGTGGAATAACATTAAAGAAAATCGAGAATCATCTTCAACTGTTAATACTCAACGTGAACGAAAAACACGTCAAATTAAAGCTACAGTTGATAATATAACTGAACAGCAAAAACAGCAAGATGAATATTATCAAAGGTACATTACTCACGCGATTTAATGAATCGATGAAAATATTGTTGTATATAATATATTTTATATGCACCTCCATTCCTTTACTTTTGTGTGAAATTAAAATTTAACACTTCGTCTATCTATATTCTTATTTTTTGAGTTTTATAATTTTGTTAACTCAGAAAATACATAATTATTACATTATCAGGTTTTTTCTTTAGTGTAATATAATGTCGTTCAAATAGGTTACTGATGTGTCGCAGGCTTGAAGCTGACATAAAACGTTTGAAGTCAGATCTACAATCCAGTCGACAATTGGAACAAGAACTTCGTTCTCAGATAAATACCTTACAGAATGGAGAACGTCAAGCTAAGGGTGATATACAGCAACTTCAACACGATAATGATCAGTTGCAAAGCAAGTACGTATAAACAATGTAATTCCTATGTCATTAAAATTAAGTTTATATTTAAAATACATTGTTGTATGTTTTATGTTTTTGTATTCTTACCCTTTTTTTGTTATATTTAACTATTTTTCTTTTGAATAGGTTACATGGATTAGTAACAGCTCGTCAATTAGATAAACAAACAATGTCTTCGTTGGAAAAACGAATCGCAGAGGAACGGAAACAACGCACTGCTTGTGAGGCGTCTTTGGTTTCCGAGAGGAGAGCACGACGAGCTGCAGAAGAAGCACGATCTGCAATTCCTCCTCCACCTCCTCCCCTTATTAGACAAGAATGTACAGATACTTGTAAAAGTCGTAGGACACAAATGGAACAAGATCTCAAAAATTTGCGGCGAGAACTTAAAACGAAAGAAGATAGGTAAGAATTTAAAAATAACAATAAATTATACATAAATATAACTTAAAAACTTCTGGATAAAACTGCATTTAATTTATCATAAATTAATACGTTTGAATTTTATTACAAGCGATAATATTTATAGTTCCGTAAATGTAATGAATATCTAATTAATAATTTAAAATAGTAACTGCATATGTCAACAAGTAAATATTTCTATCCTCAATATTATAAATTTAAAAAAAGCAAGTCAATGTATTGCATTGAAAATTTTATTTCAATACCAACAAATCAGGTTTGGTATTCAACATGTTAACAATTAATTACTTTTTAGATTATTTTTTACAGAATTTAGTAAGATTGTGATTTATATATTAATTCTTTTATATATTTATTTAGGTGCAATACACTAGAAAAAGATATAACACGTTGTAAGGAAAATCATAAAGAATCTGAAATTTTACTTGGTGCATTAAATGCACTGCAAGATAAAACTGCACACTTAGAGAACAGTTTAAGTGCAGAAACACGTATAAAACTTGATTTATTTTCTGCACTTGGTGAAGCCAAAAGACAATTAGAAATCAGAGAAAGTAAGTAAAACTTACAATTATTGATCTTTAATAAGAAATTACAATTAATGTGGAGTAGGTTATTATTTTATGCAAAGCACTGCTATTATTTGAATATTTGAAAAATATTTTAAAGCAATTATTTTAGATTTTCATGCATAAAAAACTGATTTTTGAGAAAAATTGTGATTTAAATTTCAAATTATAGTTAGTTTGGATGTTAGTTATCAAATTATAATTTCGATTTATTTCTTTACTTTAAGAATTAATTGGTCTTGTTTTTGCCAATTAAATAATAAAATAATTAAATTTACATTTATTACTGTAAAATGTTACCTCGATAAATATGTTTGTTAAAAGTGATTTTTCTATATTTAAATGATATAAAATTTATTTTAAAATCATATCTATTTATATTAGAGAAAAGTTCTAAAAAGAAATACTTCTTTACGTTTAAATAATGATATTAAATTAAATTATTAATGTAAAATATTAATTATATTTTATACTTTATATTTTTGTATTTTATCAGGTTTAATTAGATCTCAAGAAAAGGAAATGGAAATATTAAAAGCAAAAATAGCTCAAGATTTAGCTGTCATGCCACAAGATACATTTGGACCTGCCCCAACTTGTGCGACATCAAAGCTTCGATTAAATAACGAAGTACGAGTTGCAGGTACAAAAATACGTTCAAATGAAAGCCCTTGTCCAGGTTGTACAGTGTCGAATTTAGACCCAAACGCGACAGTGTATACACCAAAAAATTCTCTGATAGCATCTACCGAAGCTTAAAAAAATAATTTTTGGCCACATTTATGGCTTCACAAAAATTGGTTATATATTTCATAAACATGTTTCAGTCTGTTTCTCAATGGAAGTTAAAATAAGAACTTAAGTTTTATACGTGCATATATTTATTTTATTAACATAAAAATTTTACATTTAATATATGTCGAATTAATGAAGTATCAAATCCTTTTAACACTTATAATGTAGAATATTTGTGTAATACGTGCTTCTGACGCATGCTATAAATTTATCAAATTTCATAACAAAAGGTATCTTTTATAATGTCTTCCATGGGAGGCTCCTAGAAACATGTTTTATATTGTACTTGTCACCTGAAATAATACAACGTTATTAACTACTTATGACCATGGGACGTAACTAATGTTGAATTAAAAGGTATTTAAAAGTTAGTTACGTTCTATTAAATGTGCTGTAGGTCGATCTAACAGGTACCTTCTTTATCTTTTTGATATTTATGATAGATATATTAAGGAAAATTAAACTGAAATATACGTTGATATGTATACTTTAATTATTACAAACAGTCAATAACTTTTAAATTAAATTTAGTACTTCTGTTTAAATGGACAACAAAATTTATCAAGATATAACAAATATTTTATATTTTAATAATTTTGTATAATGTTTGAATTATATAATTTTCATGCAACGCTCTTTATTAGGATTACTATAATATAAGTATAAAGAACTAAAAAATTCTATAAATCTAATTAAAAAATGACTATAAAAATGACATATTTCTTATTTATTGAATTGCAGATTTAATCTGTATTTGGTCTTCCTACAGCACACATCTATGACCTAAATCTATGACGACTTGTTATAGACACAAATCTTATTCAAGTCGTAATCCGAAGCTAGTCCAGCATACAAACTGTATTTAATGTCTTTGGCAAATGAAGCCATTTTAAGTCATGTGATCATCCAAAACCAGCCATTAATATACATTGAAAAGCCTGCCGTTATCATTCAGAAGAATTAATGTAAATGTCAGAAACGCCAAATTCATTTTGAAATAATCATTAACGTGTTGATACTCTTTCATTTCTCTACGTTTTTTATATTTTTTAAATGTTTGTAACCTTTTAGTTTAGTAATACAATTATGTATTGGCTTTCGAACGGTATGAAATAAGTGTTAATATTTCATAATAATGTTTTGAAACATGTACAGTATTTTACGTGATAAATAGAAATTTTGTAAAAAAATTTTAAGTTAAGTATCTTATAATCAATAATAAAAGAATTGATCTATTTTATCATAGAGATTTCTAACTCATTTAATGAGTTTCAGGAAATAAAATGATGTAATGCCACATTTGTTTACATATTAAACAGTTAAATTATATATGTTTAAGTAGCTGAATTGCTTTTTCAACTTAAAATTCTAATTTTTTAATAGCTTTTTTAATATTCAAATTATGCAGATACATTATGCAATGTAGATAAATGAAATGAAGATTTGTTTAAAATTTGCCTACAAATGTCTTCCTTTCATACATTCATTGAATACACTGAATTTAATATGTATTCTTTTTATAATACAATAAGTTTCATTATCCTTCAATGGTTGTATAATTTAATAGAAGTTAATTACTACTGAAGGTTCATAATATATACTATTTATACAATATATTGTTTCTCATATCAATTTTATACTGTTTTTTATATATTTCATTTTTAGGTTTAGTATTTGGTATTTGAAAACATTAAATTCATTTTCCTTTTTATAAATTTTAAGGATATTGTATTTAACATCAAACAATGTGTATGTACGAGAAATCATAATTAACACTCTTATATTTTGTAGAAAAATAATTACAGTTTACTTTCAGTTTTGTTTGTTGAAAAAGTTTTAGAAGGCTAATAGCAATATTTGTGTGTGTATGCGCGCGCGCATGTGTGAATGCGTGCGTACGTGCGGTGTGTGTGCATGTTATAATGTTGCCTTTTTGGAGATATAATAAATTAATTTCATGGAAAAAAAATTAAGAATAAAGTTTCAGAAAAAAAATGGCATTACGTGAAAAAGATCTCTATAAAAGATATGATTTTTATGTATGCTTTAAATCCGCAAGAAAGCCAGTACCTGCTTGCTTCAATGAACATTAATTAACGACTGGTTGATATCATAAAAGTCATTCTTCCATGATTGTATATATAAAGCACTGTCATGACAGTTTATTAATAACATAGTGGATCATGACCAACTAGTCAAATGGATTTCTATAAGCACAAATATTTATTAGATATCTAACATTCATTTGATATTTTTGACCCTATATGGAAAAATAATAATTACTGTTTCGTCTCATTTATTAAATTTAAAAAATTCATTGATATTTTCGTTAAATTATGTTTTTTAAACAATTTTATGTTTCTTGGATGATCCACGTACTAAGTGTAATTGCAAAATGTTAATGCACAATGCATATGTTACAGGTACTTTTCAGTTTACACAATATTGTATTTGAAATGCAATTATTTTATTTAAATATTCATATAAATTACTTTAGAAGTTACAAGCTATCTTATTTATTTACAAAGATATTTTTATTTTACATGAAATTTAAAGAAAAATAACTTTTGCTTAAAAAATTAAAAGCACATTGATACAAAAGTCGTGTAACTCTGAAAATACCTCTGTTTCACTTTTTATTTTACTATATAATTAATGCTGATCTTTTCTTACTTTTAAATTTGCATAAATAATTTTAAAAATTTATTAATTCACTGATGTTGACAACTAAAGATTAATATATTTATTTTAATATGTTGGTGCATCTTCATACAAGATTTGCAAAGAAAATGATACAGTTTAACTAATCATATACGCCAGAATTCATTACTTTCTTAATAATTATCATCTGATTGGTACGAAAATTCGTTTTATATTTAAGATTCATTTTTTTATTTAGTTAAGATCGATCAGACTTGTGTCTATGTCAACTTGTATCATTATGTGCATAAGCTCTTATAATGTAATGAAAAAATGTAAATAATTACTTAAAATAGACTAAACGCAAAGGAAAATTTGCTAAAATTGTTTGGGCACTTGCGTAGCATAGTCAATGCATTATAAAAGTTTGTTAATTTAATTTATTTTAAGTGAAGGCTTGCTCTTTTAACTCATTTATAATTATGATCTTTTATTTTTTCTGATAAAACATTTTGTATTGCTGTAAAAATTATTTATCCAAATTTGAAAACAGATATATAGTTGTGCAAAGAAAATCAAATCAGAATTGACTACTTTAAAGATACATCACTACTTTACAATAATAGCAAAATAGAATCAGTATTATAATAAGAAATCTTAATATCATCTTATATTAAATAAAGTATAGTAATATGTAAATGATACTTCAACTGAGATAAAAGTCTTTTACGATAAAACATTTTGTTTACACAAATACAAAGTAAAAAATTTTACTGTTTTATTTAATATACATGTAATTAAATGTATATAAAATGATTAATAGTTTAAACACAAAATATAAATGAGTTAATTTAATCAGAAAAATGTAAAATGTTTGTATGACAAATGAAATTATCGTTTTAAAAAACGAGTGCTTTTTATCAAGGTATCGCATTATCAAGTGCATGTTAAGTACCTGATCAGGGAGTGCCGTAATATTTGCGGCTAATATACTTATTATGGATTTATTTTCGCTATAAGGCTGGTTTCATGAATTGTATACTCTTGCTATTTAATTCATTCATACTGTTTGTATTGAGTTAATGTGATATATTTTATAGACATATACACACGCACACGACTTGGCACATGATACTCACATTCATCATAATAGCATATACACGTACATTAAACTTTCTAGAAAAAGCTACTTGAGATTAGATATTTATATTTAATTGCACATGTAAATTTTACGAAAAAATGTTTCTTCTATGTAATTCAGTGTGACTGGATAATAATTGTTTTACAATTTATAAGGATTACTGTTTTATATCGTTTTTGTAGTAAAATCGTTAAATATTTGGAGTGTACGAGATGATGACTTTAATGACAATAATAATTATTGCTTTTTGTTACAAATTTAAATATTTCAAATAAAGAACAAATTATGATAAATTTGTTACAAATATTAGAATCTTTAATTTAAATAAGTACTTTTCAATCGAACAAGGAGTTTAATTCAGAGTGGAATTACACATTAATTTTAATTATCAAAAACATTTAAATTAAATTTATAATAAAATGTTACATTATAATAAATAGTTATGTTTTATAATATTCTTTTAAGATAATATGCAACAAAAAATTTCTTTTCTTATTATAGATTAATACAAATGATTTTTCTTTATATTTCTGTAAAATTATATATAAAAACCACTTATAATGATGTATAATCAATTAATAATGAAGCATCAAATCTAACAAAGATTTATTTTTTGATCTATATGTATTTTTTTTATATCACAATTAAATGTTAAAACAATCAAATATATCTTTATTGATATAACTTAAATATATGTTTTTGTAATCAATCTTTAGAGAAATTGAATTATTTGTTTTTATCTGAAATGAAACTCGTTAAAATGTGTATAATTAACTTTCTTAAACAATTCAAAGTTAAAATATTTCTCACAAAGATATAATAAAAAATATTTGATTTGTTGTGTTTATAAGATTTTATAAATAAATGACTATAAGAAGGAAATGATAAATATACATACAAAATATACATACATTCATAATGAGTTTTTAGAAATGTATCATATACACAGCATATAATGTACTTGTATATGCATCTCATATATTAATGTAATTCTGTTTCCGTAGTATTATGCAATTTTTATTGTAATAAATCGATAAACAATTTACTAAAATGAGCTAAAATCGTATGACATTTTTTTTAATTCTTTTTTTTAATTTTTTAAATTTATTATCATCAAATGTTTGGTAGAAAAGGAACAAATTTTAAAGAAATTTAATTATAATAAGCAATTTGCTTTGTTAAAACATTTAATTCGTATTTCGAAGAATGATAAAGTACTTTTTTATTTTGTAAATGAGAAAATAAAACTTATGAAATGTTATAAAGATTTTCATTTATTTTGTTAACGATATTATTTTTAATAAATGGCAATAAAAAAAAGAGAAAAGGAATATATAAATCTATTTTATCAAAAATAACGTGCAACGTAACTCTGTGAATAAATTTAAGAAATAAGTTACTAAACTCTTTTAGAAAGTGATTTTATGTGTTATTAAAACGTTATAGAAATGTTTTCAGATACATGGTTCATTATTTTGTATAACTATACTATCATTTCAAACACCCTTAAAACTGAATTCTGTACATATTAATACATAACTGAAGTTTATTTGCTATTGTTGACTAGACTGTTTAAGTAATTATAAAACTTAATGCATAATTTTTTCTTCTCCTATAATAGAAACAAGTGGCATGCATATATTTTGTTGGAATATATTTGTATTAACAAATTTATCTATCGTGTCAATTGTTCAAAGTGGAGTAATTTATGTCTTTTTTTCTTTATACTTTATAAGAATTTAGCGTGTCTTGTCTTGCGTATTCACTTGTAATCGCGTATTCGTTTGCCCTCTTTTCTTTTAATTTAGCGTTAAGATAATTTTCAAAATCGATAATATGTACCTTTAAAAAGAAGCTATAATTTTGATCTCGCAATATTATGACAATGTACGCAAATGCCCTCTTTTTCCTATGCGTTCGTATTAAAAGAAAATAATCTCTTTCAACGTTCTTTGTTATATCCCATTCGATCGTTTGAGCAGTTTCAGTTCAAACAGAATGGGCGGCATTACTGAAATTCGTCTAGTCTGTATGAATGTACGTAGTATATTAAGAATATTTGAATGGAACATCTTTACGATTTATTTAAGTGAAATTTGCAAAAAACATTTCATCGAACTTCCTGTCTCTGGTATAAAAAAATATTTAAAAAAAAAGGAAACGTCTTGTTCCGAAAGACAAGAGTATTTGAAGGTAAAATTTAATTTTTTCGTAATTTCTATATCACAGATGCATTCTTACGTGTACACATGTAAGTACATATGGTTTGCTTTTTCCTTATTTATATATGTAGATACATTTTTCTATCATTACACATTCTGATCTCTATTTTCTGTCAGTCTGTCAATCTGTCAGTCAGTCAGTCAGTCAGTCAGTCAGTCAGTCAGTCAGTCAGTCAGTCAGTTAGTCAGTTAGTCAGTTAGTCAGTTAGTCAGTTAGTCAGTTAGTCAGTTAGTCAGTTAGTCAGTCAGTCAGTTAGTCAGTCAGTCAGTCAGTCAGTCAGTCAGTCAGTCAGTCAGTCAGTCAGTCAGTCAGTCAGTCAGTCAGTCAGTCAGTCAGTCAGTCAGTCAGTCAGTCAGTCAGTCAGTCAGTCAGTCAGTCAGCCAGCCAGTCAGTCAGCCAGTCAGCCAGTCAGCCAGCCAGTCAGTCAGTCAGTCAGTCAGTCAGACATGCAGTCAGGCAGTCAGTCAGACATGCAGTCAGGCAGTCAGGCAGTCAGGCAGTCAGGCAGTCAGGCAGTCAGGCAGTCAGGCAGTCAGTCAGTCAGTCAGTCAGTCTGCCTGTCTGTTTGCCAGTCTATCTGTCTGTCTGGCTATCTGCCTTGCTGCCTGCCTACCTCTCTGTCTGTCTGTCTGTCTCTGTCTGTCTATCTGTCTCTGTCTCTGTCTGTCTGTCTGTCTGTCTATCTGTCTATCTGTCTCTGTCTCTGTCTGTCTGTCTGTCTGTCTGTCTGACTGTCTGTCTGTCTGTCTGTCTGTCTGTCTGTCTGTCTGACTGTCTGTCTGTCTGTCTGTCTGTCTGTCTGTCTGTCTG
>NW_016910740.1:251950-297786 GCF_001483705.2 Eufriesea mexicana | reverse complement strand
TCTCTCTCTCTCTCTCTCTCTCTCTCTCTCTCTCTCTCTCTCTCTCTCTCTCTCTTTCTTCCTCCCACTTTCTTCTTTCAATGTGGAAAGGGTACATATAGCTTTTAGCCGAAAGTACACGTCGTTTCCCAGGAATATTATTGTAAAAAGAGTGATAAGGTTACTTTTTCGACTGAGTTTTTAAATACTTCCATATCGTCATAGTTTTTAGGTCATTTAAAAGAAAATTCATACTTCAAGTGTTTCTTTATATTCAAAAATTCTATGATGAAAGATATTACTTAAAATTTTATTTATTTCATTTCGAGTCATTAGTCATTCATTATAATATTTTGCATTATACTGCACGATGATAGAACGTCGATTACGATGTAGTGGGACAATTTTATTCTTTTAATTGCAGCACAGTGAATTACAATTTGAAGATTCGTGCATATTTAAAAACTCAAATGTTTCATAATATTTTCGTACGTAATAAATATGATATTTTAGTATGCATAAAAAGTACTATCCCAATCTTGTTACATTTTTTGTAAATAATTCTACACTTTCCTTTTCGCTATAAGGTTTAAAAGAAAAGAAAAATGGAAAAAAATAGGTACTTCTTGGTATTGGTACTTAATGACTTTTCATTGTGTACTGTGTACCGCCATTTATACGATAGAAATATTTATTAAAATAAATATTGTAAAATGACACGTGTATAATTTATATATTATAATTAATATGATTAAATTGTCACGTGTACATATAAATCACTGTTATTTCGTCAATTTTCTACCTCACCTATTGTTCTATATATGATATCGGGAACAAAAAAAATTAATATAAGTGAAAAATTGTAATTGAAGATAATTAAATATTTTCAACATAATCAAAATTATCGAGACAGTAGAAATTTTCGTAAATTCTCCTAATTACAATACTTACAATACATAATTACAATACTTATTTCTTGCGCATTTGTAAAAATTAAAGAACAAATTAAAATATCTCTGAAGTTATAATTTTTTATTTATAATTTCTCATTAAAGAATTTTATATTCACTAAATTCATATAGAAAATTATGAATAAAATATGTTTATAAATATCTATAATTATTCCAGTTTCATATCATGAGTATAATTATAATTGATTTAATAGAAGCATATGTATATAATTATTTTGCGAAAATTGTTATTAAATAAAATTTTATCATAAATAATAAAATATTTGCAATACAAATAGTAAACTTTTACTAAACATATTCCAAATAAAAGTAATGATAGATACTTTTTATTTTAAAGTTTGATTAATCAAACTATGTATCATAACAATTGAAATATTATATATACAATGACACATATAAATAACACAATGAAATATTAAAAATTTTATTTAATAATTATTTTTAAATATTTACGTTGTATATGCAATAATTATATAATGTAAGTATTAATGATCAATTCTTACATAATTAATATTAATATTAAATAACAGAATTTTTTATTAATATTATTTTTATTATTTAACTTGTCTGACATACAATCATTTACATTTTATATTTATTAATGTTAATTTAAAACACTATTATATATTTGTACTTCATATTTAATTTTTAATCTTACAGAAGTGTGCATAATAATAGATATCTCCATCATAGGTTATTAAGAATATTGCTCGATTTGACACTCAAAAAATAAATGTTCTTTAAGAACTGTTTTTGAAGAAAATATTGAGAATGACTATATGATTTTTATTTGTTAGGATATATTGATACTATAAAAAAATATTTTACATATATTGTATATATCAAAAGTTGGATTATATAGAAATATCTTTTTTACTCTAATGTGGATGATTTTTTTATTAATTGATTTAGAAAAAAAATTTGTTTAATTTATAAAACATCCGTGATAAAGCATATACTACGAAAATTAAGAAACTTTCATAATTAACAAAATGAGTCTTAAGGAATATGATATTTTTCTTTCTTAATATCTAAAAACATACAAATATATCGAATTCATAGTTTTTTAGTTAAATATATCTATCTTGAACTGTAATTTTTTAATTTTATAGTAATTAATTAATAAGTATTTTTACTAGTGATATAGACATATACATGTAACAAATATATATAAATACATAACAAATATACCTATTTTATGTAATAACAATAATATTACATATGCAATTAATATTTTGTTATTTAATTAATTTAATAAATTTTGCTCCTATTGGAATGAAAAGATATTTTCCAATATAGTTTAAATATATGTTTCAAATATATTTTCAAAAAATACTTTTAAATATATTATTTGTATTCAACATACGTTATTATAAATAATATTGATTTTTATAATAAATTTTTATAACAAATGCTTCATCAATGTTATTGTCAGACACTAAATATCATTAATTAATTCATTTTTACCATATACAATAAGAATCAATTAAAAATTTATTCTCCTTTGCTCGTTAGAATTTTTTAAATAACATACGATTTATGTAAATGTAAATAACTTTCATGTAATATATAACATTTTTATTGCTCACATTTATATATTTATATACTTTCCTCTTCCTATTTGAATTTCTTAGTGCTGCTTATTTAATATGAAATTAATTCATATTGGAAAAAAAGAAACAAAATATATACACTTTCATTAATTTACTTTTACACGTTATAAAAAGCTATTTGCATTTATAATGAAGAATGAATTTTGTTCTTCAACATCCATATTAGAATATTAAACTGAATCTGTAAAAATTTGGAATCATAAAATTACAACAGTTATAAATGATAATATGTGTGTTCCATTTGTAAAATTTTAGTACATATTTGTTCTAGTACAATAAAGCATATAAAACAGTTCATTTTAGTACATAATTTTTAATTATTTTATTCCTTAATCTTCCATATCTTTAGACTTTATTTCACTTATAATTCCTTCTTTCAAAAATCTAGTATACAAAGGATCTCCTTCAGTCACAACATATGAAAGTACAGTTTTTGTATAATAATCAGACATTAACTCAATATTTTTTATAACTGTAGATAGAAGATGTGCTTTTTCCACATATATACCTATAGAAGAAAAACATTTGAAAATAATTGCTTTTAAGATACAATTTAAGTGTATAAAATTATCATATAAGTTTGAAAGGACTATTATGCTATTATAAAATAAATCTTTTATAAAAAGAAGTCATTAAATGTATTTTACACATACCTGAGGTTTCAAACATGAGATACGCAAAATGAACATGGAGGTAATAATAAGATGGTTGATAATGTAAATATATTCTTAACTGAGAAGCAGGTATGTTAAACTTTTTAGTAATTGCAGCAATGCCAGCACTTCTTATATTTCTTAAGAGAGGCAGGTGAGATGCATTTAACTCTCTTATCGATCGAATTTTTTGAAATGGAAGTGCTATTAATTTTAATGTATTTATTTGGCCATCCCATTTCAGATCGTTCACTATCATAAATCCAGTTTTTTCATTTGAATCCTCATATATAATTTTGTCTTGTTCCGCCTTATGTTCCAAAATATTAAATATCCACTAGAAAAAGGTAAAACTCAAATTTTTAATTTCTAACACTAACAATAACAATAATAATATATCAAACATTATATTAAATTGAAAATTTTGTATTAGATATGATAATAATTTTAATATTTTCTCATTATGTTATAAATTTTATTTTTTACTTTTTATAAACATACCTCTATAGAAAAGCTGCTTGATTCTATGCATGGAAGAGTAATTTTTTGATAAAGTTCATAAGTTTCATCTATAATATGAAGTTCTTTCCTTCGAAACTTTTCGATATGTTTTGCAGTTGCAGGATGTATTATCATTGCATTTATACCTTAAATAATATACAAATTTTTAGCAATCAGATAAAAAGAAAATATTTAGTTATAAATTTATTACGATTTACCATTATGTTTCTTAAGTGGAAAACATTCATAGTTTCCATAAACATCATTGCTAAAAAGTTTATGTACCACTGTATCTTTATTAAATAGTTCTTTTAAAGATTGATCATCATCCGAAAAATTCTGTTTCTCCAATACGACAACGGCCGAACTTTCATATCCTTTAAAGGTACCCTCTATACATATCTGTTTTCTCATGCAATTATTTTGCAATACTCTTTTTGTATTAAATATAGATGGGCAGAATTCTCCTTCATGTATACTGTTAGTGTTTTTAGATATATTTTCTGTTTGTATTTTAGCTTTTTTAGCTGGAGAACATTCATCCGCACTGTTATTTGAAGAAACCTCCGCCATTGTTGATGACATTCGTTCCAAACAATTTACAATATTGATTAAAAAATAATATAAATTTTAATAAAAAGTATTATAAACGAAATATTTTTAATTATATTTCTTTTTATTGAGTTACATAATTTTGTGTGCAATTTATCTGTAATACTATTTAATACTTGTTAATTAAGCAAAGTTTTTAGGTTAAGCAAATGAAAAAATAAAAATTATCTAGTTTCTGTTAGCACAATGATTGCGATGTTTAATACGTTTATCTATGTTTATATATAATTATAAAAACAATTACTTATTGTAGTTATGTGTAATTCGTACATAAAATTAATTCGTCAATAACATGTATATATAGATTGTCTGGGAATCTATAGGATCCACAGTTTGAGTACAACTGCTACATATAGATATACACGAAATCCAAACACGGTGGCTAACGTCCAAAGCAAAGACTTTATCTTTTGGTAACCTGTGCAAGATTACTAAAGACGAACGTGAAAAATCAACTACTGCGTGCACTCAGAGGTTAATAACAATGCTACAAGTAGATGACAGAAAGGTAAAGTATCTATTCGTTTCCTTCCCCCTCCATTTTATCCTTAAATATTAATTTGCGATAAATAATCATAATTTCTTTATTACAAAGCTTTTGTTATAATTTAATTGTAGTCTATAACATTTCTATACTTGGCTTTACTTGCTACATTCTTTTAAATTGTACATAACAAGTACTGTTTTTTTTATAACACTTTATTCTTTCATATATATAAGTTTATGTTTGGTGTATGTTAAGGTTATGTGTTTTTTCATGAGCATCATGAGCTATTATTATTTATTTGATATGATTATTTACATGCAATTTTTTATTATTTCATTTTCAAATTTTAAGACTATTATCATTTATTAATATTTTGTCATTTTATCATAGGTAGCAAAATAGAAATTGTTACATAAATATTTGTTTCACCGGAATCGCAAATATAAATGCAAATTATAGATGTTATATACAATATATAGCTATATTATCCTTAGAATAGAAGGTTATCTATAACTGTCACGACTGTACCGTAATAGAGTCAAAAATTGAAGCTAAATAGATTTCAACTCGAAGTGGTTCATAAATTAATCAATTAAGCTAATATAATTAATAAATTTTAATGTTTTGTATAATATTGTATATTATCGGTAATTGATAAATTTGAATATTAAACTTACATAATCTTAATAAAAAAATATATCAAAATTGTATTTTATCAATTTGTTAGTTTTTACAATATTTTTTCAAATATTTACATCGGTTTTACTTCACGTGACCAATTTGCAGTAATATTAAACAAATTTAATGAAAATTATTGTCATATTTAAATAAAACCTGTCATATATAGTTCATCTACAAAACAAAAAATTCATTTACATGTTATAATGTATTATTAGAACTTAAATATTTTTTTCATTATTATAAAAATAAATAATACGGTAATAAATTCATAATTTCTTATTACATGTATCAACAATGTGATAATTTAATTGTTTAATGTATATCAATATTGATTCTGATATTAATAACGAATCGTATGAAGTTTCGTCCTTGTTCAATATCATTCACATACGTGATATCTATATATAGTTTCATATTATATATTATATATTATTAAACTATCAATAAATAATTCAAAATTTTTAAATTAAAAAAAAAACGAAAATAAATAAAATTTTAAAAATAAAATTCTAATATATATCACGATAAAACAAGAAATACAAAATAATTTGATTTTTGTTTCTACGTATTATTAAACAGAAAATATTTCAATTTCATGTAACATACAAAATGTTTTGTTAGTCATTTTTTAATTAGTTTATGTACGTAGTAGTAAGATAAATATACAATGTGCGAAGGAAAATAAAAGGTTACCATTAAAATTAGATTCAATTAGAAAATTCATATCTTCAATATAATTTTTAATTATCCAAATAATGAAATTATTTTTATAGTTTTACTCTATATAAAATATCTCATCTCGACTACCAAGTGATAGAACAGTATTTCTCCTTGTAAGACGTTATATTATGTGGGATACGCAAGATTATGTGGGATAGTCTGTGGTTACACTTCATTAGACTGCAAAAGATGCGCGAGTTACTTTTGTAAACATAACCATAACGTATGTATTTATTTCAGCTGCTACTTTATACGCATAAATTAGAATAGCGTTTAATTTATAAACGTAAATCGTCAAATAATTAACATTGGTTTAAAATCGTCATTGAATATTTTCTACTGCTGTATATAGAGGGCGTTGCACTTAATTTCATTACTTTGAATGTTATTCGTTGTGTTGATGAAATATAAATGGAAAAGTTGATGAGATCAAAGTTTATTGAAAATAGCACTTTAAGAATAACCGATATAAATATCGCTAGCTAATTATTATCAATTATGAACTTATTATAATTTTTATTATCGATTATTATCGATTATTACCATTATTATGTATAAGTAATTAAATAATTAATATTATTTACTTTTAAAGTGATTATTTACAACAGACTTAGGTAATATAAAATCAAATATCTATTAATTTGGAAAAATCAATTTAGAAAATAGTAATTATTTGATAAACTTCAGTAAATGTACCATAAATATTAGTATTTGAAATGAGTTGCAATCAAATGTTTAAATAATATCTGTATAAATAGTATACATTATATTTGTGTGACATATTATAAATGTGTATATTATATTTATAGTCATATTTATTTGGATACATATTATTTTAATATTAAACAAAATAATAAATAATGTTTCAAAGAGAAAGAAATGTTCATCATAGAATAATAAATATATAAGTAGATTTAGTACTAAAATATTGATGAAATATTATTTTTCAGATGATATCATAAAAAAAATATTTAAAAACAGTTTCATTTATTTGATAGAATAACGTATATTTTACAAAAGGAAAAGAAGGGATACAGAGGGAAAAGAATAAGATGTATTTTAAAATTATAATTCCAAGATTTCACATGTCACACTTTATTTGTGTATATATTATACACAATATTATACATACTTGTAAATTATATAAATTTTTTAAATTGAAAGTACATGTTAGAGGATAAAGAATCTGAGTTAACGATTTCTAAAGTACAATCTGTAGGTAATTATATTTGAAAAGAATTAAATTAATTTGAAGTATTCTTTCGGAAAAAATAAATAAACTTGTGTATTTTCAAGCAGACATCTGCGACATTTTTTAATTTTAAAAACTGATAACCTTTGATTCACTTGTCATGGTTAATTTTTTTTTATAAAGCTAGAGCATTTCAAACTATTGACGTCAGAAGACGTCGAGTCAAGATTTATCTTATTGAACGATAACCTTAAATATTTCTCTTTTAACCCTTCTATTAATCGTTTTATCGAAAATGCAGATTGCATCAATCTATTTGTATGTGAATACGAAATTAAATTTTTCATGAGATAAAAATATGAGAAAATAATATAAATATAAATTTTTGAATTAAATATTCTTTATGTATAAAGAGGGATCTAAAAATGCAAAGCTGATACGCTGATTAATTACTTTTAATATTTCAAACGACGAGATATTGTATAAGTAAAAGCATGCAAACAGTAGCTCATCGATGAAGAAATATCTATCTGTTTCTTTTTCAAAGAATTTATCTTATACTATTGATATTGTCAGTTGTTTGGAATGATCATATTAAATGGAAAATTATAGAGACATTATTCAATATTTTGTAACAGAGATTATTTGTTTTATTTTGAAATATGTTTATTATTATTTCTTTTAGAAATATAATTATTTTATTATATTTTTAAAAAATATTAGAAAAGAAAAGTTTTTCTTAATAGTAGATTATTTACGCTTCCAAAAAATTTTATATATCAAAAATTTATTTATTTTCTTCATTCGCAATTCGCGATTATAATGTCATAGTAAAAGTTAAAATAAGTGTGAATATTATCACGTATCATCAATTATTTCATTATTTGTAAAATATGTGACAATAAAAAGTCTGTAGAAGTTGTAATTATCATTGAAATATAAAAATATATAATTAGAGTGTCGTTAAAATTCACAAAAATCGAATTATTCGATAATGTGTTAGAAATATAGTTTCAACAAAAGTAACACTTAGGAATTTATTAATTCTATAACCGTATATTGTATAATATATAGTTTTAAATTAATAGAACAAAAAATTCAAATTGCTACATTACTTGACAAGTTATATGTTCATATATACTTATGTAATTGGTTACGTGTTTATCATGTCGATTATCACCAACATTTCCATAAGTAAGTTTAGAGAATGCTTAATATTGGAATTTGACGATATTTTACATAATAGGTTTTTCTAAAATTAGTACCAACATAATATTATGGTTTAAATTATTCTTGTTATTACCATTGGAGTACACATTTTCATGAAACTGCGAACCTTCAACAATTTATTAATCTTAAATAATATAATTTAAATTGATAAGTGTATGTCATAATATGCATGAGAAATAAAATAAGGCAGAAAAAGGTAAAACACTTTAAAGCTCGACAGACCGTCGTTAACATAGAATTGAATCGAACTGTTCCATCGCTTGATTATTGTCGCGCTTATATCGCGTAACCAATTCTATCTATCTTCAGCATTTTGCTATCTATTGCACTTTCAAAAAACGCAATGATAGGTTAGTCGGATGAGAAGCATAGACACGATTTGATAAGTTCTAACACACTGATGCTGTTGCGTGACCTTACAAGATGTAACCGATCATGAATCGGCCGATAACAAGCCGATCATAGCGCCAGAGTTGGAAAGTCGCGTCGGTTGGCCGCATTACGATAAAAATTGTGGCCGAAGGCCAGCTTGATAATACGAAAATACATTTTATCTCTTTCTTTTTCCGTTTTTCATTCTGTCATTATACATATGTACATAATATCTAAGACACTTCATTTCATTAGAAGTGAATTTCTATAGGCAGCGTGCTTCGGAAGCATGACGCCAATTTACCAGGGTAACACATCCACAATCCACACTTGCTGAAGATACATTGACTCGCGCGCTCGTGTCGCGTTCAGTTGGTTTCGTTCTTTCGAGCATCGTAAGTTCGCCGTCGGTTAGACAGGAATTTAAACAATTGCTCGCCTGTCTGTTGAGTGACACTAGTGAGAAGTTAACGCGCGCGCTCTCGCTCGTCATACAGAGCTTTGAGAGAGGATATGAGAATTAAATACTTTAGTTGAACGTAAGTGATCGTGTACGTGGAGAAAAAAGATAGAGGTTGTCGTTTTTGCCAGAATCAAAATTCATCGGAATGTACTGGTTAGTTCATCGTTAATCCCAAACGTGACAATAAATGATATAACTTATTTCGCTTGTATTCAATGTTTCATCGAAAAGAAAAAAAGAAACAAAAAATGAATTATGACCGTGTTTGCATCCAATGAATGAAATTTGCATTACGCTTTCGTGAATCGTCTGATGAATATAATTCGTGCTTAAATATTTAAATCTTCCATTCTTTCTTATATAAACATTGAAATTTTCTACGTTCAAAAGGGTATGTATAATTATCTTCCTCGTGCTCCAATCGTATAATACGAGGTTGAAGGAAAACATTTTCAACTATTTTCGAATAATGATCGAATCATTTAAAGTTAGAATTTATTTCCCGATAAAAACAGTGAATTGCGATTCGGTTAAATGAAATTGATGTTTGTAAATGCTTTGTCATGCATACAAACTGTTATTTAATTGTAAGATGTAACAAATGCACGTCAACACAATACAATTAAGTATGGTTGGTGTTACATCACGATAGATGATATCATGAGTTTGCCATAGTGATATTATTGAAGGAGATTGGTAGAAACACACTTGTCACAAACATCTCCAACGATGATTTACTTTTTGTATTTCACAATACTTACATAAATTGCACGGTATCGTACGAAGTATAATTTTGAATTTATTATTTTATATAGGCAAAAGTTCACTTGTTATGGAACAAACTTTTTCTTATAATAACTTAATTTTGGAACTTTTAAAATTTACAAACTTCATTTTTAATATTGCAAATTTTAATATCTGTTTATTAATTCTTTGGCATACTCGCATAAGTTTAATATTACTATTATTATTTTTGTAACGTTTAGTTATTTATTATAATTGCATTTATTTATTAATATTATATAAATATTTTCCAAGTTGTTTGTATCATGAAAAATAACTCTCATTGTTCACATTTTTTTTATTAACATTCTATTTTTACATAATATGAAATAATGTTTCGAAATTAATATTTTGTGTTATTTATTTTATATTTCATTTTTTCCTACGTTTAAATATTTTTATGATTTACTTTTCAATAAGTTTTTATTTGTTCACGTGTTTTATTTGTTAAATCTATTTTTTGCGATATTATTCATTTTTTTTTTATTTCCGTAATTTTTATGAATAATAAATATTAATATTAATATTAATATCAGTAATAGTAAATATTAATTGTAAATATTACTTTAAAAATTTTGACTAATTATACACATTCGTCTAATTCGAGTTAGAATTATTTTCCTTCATTTTTAAAATCTGCAAATTTCTGTCTATAACGATATATGTGTATTTTAAATTTCTGAGAACTGATCTCACACAAGATCTTAAAACTTTTTAAATATTCAAGAATTTTCTTTTTCTTCTTTTTTAATAAAAGTAAATCTGGGTTAAAATTTAGCAATTAAAATTATTTTAAATTAGTTTATGATATAAATAATAAGCATATCACATTTACTGAAATGTGAATACTGAAACAACATTAAAATTGCTTTTCGTTTCATTGTATAAAATATATGTAATATATGGATTTTCTCGAATAATCAATTCGACATACACATACACACACGCGTATGTATATCATTCACTTCGCATGCTCATAAATTTTTCATGTAATTTCGAATTTCTGCGATTTCGTTCTTATTTAATTTTGAAATATTTTAAAATATTTTATCCAGAATAATCATATTTATTTAGTTTAATTATTTTCTTTCACGTTTGTCTTTCTATTTCTGAAAGTGAATTAAGAAAAGACGTCAGAAAAAAGCTGTCACGTATCTGCAATTTAAATTACGTGCACCAGTGACTCAAAATTTTCAGCAGGGATAAAATTCAATTAATATAAAGACCTACTATTTTTATTTTAAATTACTTACTATATCAGTATATTTAATATTTAGTTTTTGAATATATTAGGATAAAAATATATTTAATATCTTTTTTTAATATATTGGTATATAGATATAATTAACATTTAAATTAATATATCAAACCCATAAAAAGTAACTTTACTGCAGATTAAGGTCAAAAAAGTCACTTCTATTTCTAATCATTTTTTTTTTATTTATAAGATAACAAATAATTTAGAATGCTAAAGAATACACTGTGCATATATTTAAGATAGGAATAATTTAAGTTGGATATTATTTTAGAACGCAGAAGCATTTGCCCTCAGAATTGTTCTCATTTCAATTATCCTTGAATAATAATTGTTTGAGGCACTGCGCGATGCACTGCGAAGGAATCTGTATTTCTGACACAGTTGACATAACAAAATAAAAAGTTCTTTGAGAAAAATAATGAATTTTCGAAACATTTATTTAAACGAAAAATAAATAATTCTTGTTTGAATAAAAAACTGCCGTGCAATTCTATTAAGATAATTACAAACCAAAGGTGATTTGTTATTTATACGAACACTGTTTTAATTTTTTATTTGTATCAAACTCATCTCTTATAACTGATCAAAGTTTGTCAATTTGGTAAGATAGATATAGTTAACGTTAAAAAAATTGCTTTCATTTTAATTAACTTGTTTCTTTTTCTTAATTAACTTTGCTTTTATCAAATAATTAATCCTTTGTAAAATGCTTATGTAATCGCTAATATTTGTCGATATTTGCAAATATTGCAAGGACGACAAGGACTACAATTAGTATTTATCATTACCGTTATCATGTATGATTTGTCATTATTACGATAAACAAAATAGCAGTATCATTACTTTAATTATCAATATCTTTTTTGTTTTACCGTGGAAAATAAAATTTGTCGATGACTTGCTTTATCTTTTTTAAATGTTAGATTAAACGATATATCTTATCATTAAGATACATTTCATTACAATTATTTAAAAAATATTGATTTATTTTTGTTCTACCTGTAATTAAAATAGTTTCAAAAAATAAAAGTCTTATAAAATTAGTTATTTTTTATAAAAATTGAGGCGATTTTAAACGGTCAATGTTTTTTTTTTTTTTAATTTCGTTGTTCCCTATAGGTCATGAAATATACAAGGTGATTCGCTCGTTATTAGACTTAAAGACAGCAAGCGTCATTAAATGTTGCATTAGTTGGTCATGTGACTGTACTGTATAATCTGACAAAATTCGTGGCAAAAATTCAATGTATTGCTGACATTTTTTGTTTTTTCTCGGACAATACGGCTGATAGCCAATTTTTTCAAATGAAACAAGATTTTTTTAAAGGAGAAGGTTGTTCACAATTAATAATAATAAATAAATAATAATAAATATGTTTTCGCAACATATTTCAAGACCATCAAAATTGCTGAGGTTATATTTCATTTGATATCATGTTCCTTATTTGATGCACTAAAGTAAATTGAAGAGTTGATTATTCGAGAAAATATGATTTATTTTGTAATTAAATATTTTTAAAATAACATTCAAAACATTTGTATTAAACAATTCGTGTAATAATAATAATGATAATAATAATAATACTAGTAGAAAGTAATAATGACATAAATGTTTGATGCTGAAAATACTGGAAAAAAGACAAGTTACTTTGAACAAAATTCAAGTAAATAACTTCAAAAAATAATTTTAAAGTGATACAATTTGAGGAAGTTACCCTAATAGTAGGGTAAATTTGAAGAAAATTTAACGGCGCGAAAAAGACACATTGAAAATAATTATTTTAGAATGTCAATTTCATATTTAACTATCTTTTCTAATACATATATTTGATATGCTCGAAAACATTTAATATATTGAATTATTTTATTTACTGCGGTGACTGTGCCTGCATCTTGATGACTACCTTCGAAATTCGTCGTTGGGTATTTGTTAATACTAGGACTATCGAACGAGTCAAAATTACTGGCCCCAGATATTTTATTTCTGTAGTTATTGAAAACGTGTAATTACTTTTGACAAAATAAATATTTACTTTTATTCAGATAGAAATATAATTATATATACCTATTTATCTTCGTTGTATCAATTTAATTATTATTATTCGTGTATATATTTAAACATTATTGTTATTTGCATGTAGTATATACCGTAATTATTATTATTAGTATATAGTATGTATAAATATTACAAGTCGGTAGTCCTAGTGTTAAAGTCAACCTTATGTTATCCTTAACATTTAACCTATTTCTTACTTTTGTTTCGATATGAAGGAGCATTGAAAATATACTCAAACATAACGGCCACGACCCCCAGAAAGCACTTTGCGAGTCCCTTGGGGGTCGTAATCCACCTATTGGAAAACAATGGGGCAGATTCTACGTGAAAAGATAAGTCAAAATTGTATAGCAGTATTTTTTCGTATCAGACCTCATTTTCGAGAAAATTTTCTTTGAAAGTATCCTTGTTACTTAACGAATTAAAATTATATTTATACCATATAAAATATATTTATATTTTATTTATCTTCATAGTTATACAAATATATTTTTTATTATATGTACATATAAATGTGACGGTAATTATGAAAATGATTTAAATAAAAAATCTGAAAGCAATGATTTCATTACTTATTTTGTCTTGCACTCATTTATATTATAATACAGTAAAAGTATTTTCCCGAAAATTATTGAGAATTTGTAAAAATTCAATCGTTACATTGTAACTTGGTTTAATTAATTTTTTTAATTTATGATATATTTGAAGTGCGAAACTTATGGTATTTCGAAATGAAGCATATATGGCTTATTGTTAGTCCACTTTTATAATCATCTGTTATAATACATGTGTACGTTATATACTGTACATATTATGCAGTGATTCACGAAACTATTCGAACATCTAACAAATAAAATACACACGTTGAACTTAAAAAAATAATACATACTATACGTGAAGTGATATTTAAGTGTTGGGGGCGTCTGAATGAAATTATAAAAACAAAGAAAAATTATAAAAACAACGAATATGAAATTCCTGAAAAATTAAATACAATTACTGACAAAAGTTAAAAAAACGAAGTAATAATTTGAAAACTTTTGCATATTTTTTTATTTGATCCGATAGATA
The DNA here is from genome assembly GCF_001483705.2 of Eufriesea mexicana. Lineage (NCBI taxonomy): Eukaryota > Metazoa > Arthropoda > Insecta > Hymenoptera > Apidae > Eufriesea > Eufriesea mexicana. The sequence continues at coordinate 283,144 of NW_016910740.1, read as the reverse complement.
GATTAAAATTCCTTTATTAAAATAGCCTTTGTACAGTGTATAAAAAAAAGTTATCGTTTATTTTAATACGTATATCTCAGAAAATAAAGATTAAAGTATAGCAGTATAGTATAATTTAAAGTATAAAGTATAGCATAATTATTTATAATTTAACATATCATAAATATATTATACAGATATCTTATAATTATTTTTAATTAATGTTTAAAATAGTTCAACTAAGTACCTATTGATATAAGCTAAAAAGGAAACAATTTGAATATCTCTGTAGTAAATTTTTTAGCAAAAGCTATGTTCACATTTCTGTATTTATCTGTATTTATCCAAAAATTCTGTAGTTGTCATTTAAAAAGAGTGGGGACACAAACATTCGAATATTTTCGTGGACTTCTATATATTTTACAAAGTTAGACGTTTAATTCTAAAAACTATACATGCAGTCTTAATCGTTATGTTTAATAAATGAAGTTAGGTATAATTAATACAAAAATTGTTTACTAACAACATGGTCAAATACATTTATTTAATGAATTTAACAAGTACGTAATGAATTTCAAATCACATTTTCTCAAAATGAAGCCTGAAGTAGACAAATTTTATTCTACATATTTCTTGCACTGTTTTTCATGTAGAATTATTCCCTTAGTAGTTGTACCACTACATATATACAGTGTATCCCACGGATCGTCAGGCAGGATTTTTCAAGTACTTGCGATAACCTGACAAAAAAATGTTTCGAACAGAAGTAACTGTATTTTCTGTGTTCTTTAGAATTCCAAAAAAAAAATTTTTTTATTTTTTTCAAAAATTTTGAAGTTTAAATTCGGTTTTTCAAATAGCAATGTATATTTTGTACTTAATATTAATATAGCCCATATCTAGCCGAATTCAACGGCCTAACATACCATGATCTCGTAGGTAAAGAAATAAAAATTGCAACAAAAAATGACAATCATCATGAATAGGTGATAATAGTTTGTGTTTATTACTAAGACTTGAATATTAAGACTGTAGATGACCCTATAAAAACAAAATCAAGTGGTGACAAATCCGCGGATTATGGTGACCAAGCAATAGGTGACCTTAAGTGCCCAACGAATGTTCTCCAAATAACGTGGCCATCTGAAAAGTGCTAAGCTCAGCTATCACAAGTTCACATTTTTTCTTTGTTGTAGATTGTCGACAGTTTGTAGATAAGTTCCTAGTAATACAACGTTTACTCATGGTTCCTGATGAGAATGTAATTTCTAGTCTTAATAATAAACACAAGCTATCACCCAATCATGCTGATTGTCATTTTTTGTAGCAATTTTCATTTCTTTGCCTTGAAGATCATGCGGAGGTCATGATATGCTAGGTCGTTGAATTCGGCTAGATATGGGCTATAATAAGATTAAGTAAAAATTATACAGTGCTATTTGAAAAAACGAATTTAGCCTTCAAAACTTTGGGAAAAAATTTTACTTCTAATTTCTCTTTTTAGAATTATAAATAGAATTATATATAGAAACAGAAAATATAGTAACTTCTGTCCAAAACATTTTTTTGTTAGATTATCGCAAGTCCTTGAAAAATCCTGCCTAACGATCCGTGAGACATCTTGTACATATATATGTAATGTCCTGTATATCTGCACAAATAAATGTAATTTACTTACATAATTTTTAAAGTTGAAGTAAAATAATTAAAAATCGTTTAAAAAGATCAAAAAAAAATTCCATTTTGTTTATACAATAGGTATGCAATATCCTCATACCTTTTATTTGTCATTATATATTATCTAATATGAAACATTTTTTTATATATCGATAATGATATCTTGAGAGTGGTTAAGCACAAATGATTTTTTTTATTTTCTACAAGCTTTTATCAAACATAAATTGTTAAATATCGGTTTGTTGAATCATATCCAATAATATTCATTGCCCGATTGCATGATCTATTAATCATTTTCTATCGAAATGTTGAATGAGTTGTGGAAATATGAAGAACCGAGGAATATTTACTTTATATGCGATTGGTAAAGGCCGAAATAATAAACATCTTATTTAAAATATCGTGTGTAGCAAATTAATATTAAATTAAAAAGAAATTACGATTTTTAATTATTGCAAAGCGTATTTATCTAGAGTACCTTTCCAAAATGTATAAACATAATGTCTTTTTGCTTCTTCTTTTATTTATGCTCTTTGCATTCTGTAGAAATTAGAATTAATGCACGATCATGTAGCTTTTTTAAAAGGTATAAAAGAAACTACGAAATTTTGCATTTATTGCACTTTAACGAAAGTATGAAAAATTATTGTTCATTAAATTTCTAACTAACACTGACAGTATTGAAATTAGATTAGATTAAATTATTTGTTTCTTTATTATTAAAGATGAAAAGCTTTAATTTTTCATCATAGAATAATAAAGAAATATCAAAAATTAATATCGATAGTTTATTTATTATTATTGAAAACGAAGAACTTTGATTCTTTATTATCAAATAATACAAAAAAAATATAAAAAATTGATATTGATTATTTATTTATTATTATTAAAGTTATACAATAAATAAGGTATAATTTATTATATACAATCTCTTATCGAGTAATAAAGAAGTATTAAAAATTAATATTGATAGCTTGTTAATTACTAAAAATTGAAAGTCACGATTCTTCATTATCGATATAGTATCAAAGGGATTAATTCTTTATTATCGAATATTATCAAAAATCAATATTGTTTTATCTGCTATCAATTATATCGTAACATTGTTTATTTTACAATAGATATTTGAGCTAATTCAGCTGACAATGGTAAAAGGAACGAAGTATGAGTATAATACTTCTTGTAATAACCGAAATTATAAATAATTATTTCAAAATAAATGAGAGTTAGCAATTTATTAAATATTTCTTTAAAATTCTAACGCGATATATTTAAGTTATTCCAAGTTGCATAAAGTAAAACGGTAATAATAATGGGAATTACGAATTCAATAAAAATTTCCAGGAAATATAAGCATAAGTTCAACGCAAATATTATTACAAGAAGAATAGGATAATATGAATTAACATAATAATAAAAAGATGTCGTCGTGTATTAGGCTCATCTAGCACTGTAAGAGAGTTTTCGTTAGACAATATACTGTATTCGAGAAAAGAAGACACAGCGTGTTTACATCCTCATGGCTAATTAACTCTTCCGACACTCCGATGATTTTCGTCACCGTTTTCGGCCAATAGCGGTCACTGCCTGTGATCAAAGAAGTGTCAGCGGAATTAATCAGCGTGAGGATGTAAACACGCTGTGCCTTCTTTTCTCGAACGCACAGTACTTGCATATGGACAGACGAAAAGTTAAATCCGACCAGTGCGACAACGTAACCTAAAACAAGAGTCAACGCCGCATGCGCTGGAGCGCAAAGTATGGTGCTATTAATCCATAGGGACTTACAATTAGGGACCGATATGGCACTTAACGTGTCAAAATCCAAAAAATTATTTTTCCTATTCTGTCAAAGTGGCATATTAATTTTTATTTTCCAAATAGCGGTCATCAAATGTAATAACATCCATTTAACACACCTCTTCATATTTTGCATAGACGGTAAATTATAACGAATAATATTGTATGTAAATAAAGCTTCGGAGAATTTAAAATATACGTATTCTAAAGCAACGCATTCTGTTCTAAAAATAATTTTATGAATCGCAATCGTGTGCTCCTTAAGCTTATCATAAGTGGGAATGAATGAATTCCTTTCATTCATCTATCGTAAATAGGAACGAATGAATTTCTTTTTATAATAGACACGAATGAAAAATGTTATTGGAGAAAATAAACTGGATGTAGTGTTATATTTTAGATGCGATATAATTTCTAAAAAGAGACTTTTCAGTTAATGATAAATACTCTTTTTTGTATACATATTTCAAAATAAAATGATATTATTAGAAGCATAAATATTTGTTAGTAAGTTAATGGACAAAAGTTTGAACATTTAATAAAAGAATTTTTTAAACAAAATGTATTACGTTTGACGTTTTTTGACACGATCAAAAAGTTTCATTGGTCTGAAGTATTTTTCATTACAATTTTTCAACTATGCAAGATATAAGAAGATGTTTTAAGTAAATGTTATTAAATTTGATGGACTATCAAGCTATCTAGAAAAAAAAAAATTAATTTCATTTTGTACGAAAAACATAGGACATAGAATGTTTAGGATCTTAAGAAGTAAATTCTTAAAAATTGGATGCATATCAAATAGTTGACTGTTTTTAGTCGTTCAATTACAAAATAAAAAAAAATCATATCGATATCTGCAGTAGTTTTGTTATTTTATTATAGTATTATATATTATAATATCACATTATTGCATATTATACATTACATATTACCAAGTTACAGCACGAACGAGAAACGATATTTGAAAAATTCAAAGCCGTCGCTATAAACACTGATTTATACTAAGATATCTTTATTTAAAATAGATTATAAAATTAAAAGCACAAAATTTCTATAAAACAGTAGATACGGTATTTTATAGAACTATTCATCTGGCAACATCGGCTCGTTTCTTATCAAATAGTTCTCGCGATATATTCAAATATTGATAGAATCTAAAATTTATTTGAAACGACCGTTCAGTTTATTTCTTTTTAAGAAAACGAATCAAATTTACAATAAACGTTAAGGATTAAGGTTGGACATCCATTTACAGTAATTAATATAATATTTATTAACGTTATGTAATATTATATTATATTATATTATATAGCAAATTCCTCATTGATCATTTAGATTAGCAAATAATTGATAGATAAGGCAAGATACTTAAGTAATTCATTTAAATCTATTTTGATATATTCAATAAATAATTTGGAATGTTATCACTTTTTAATAAATTAAATCATATAAGATATTATAAAATTTACGAGCTTTTCATGATATAGATATTAATACTTTACCTACCGCCATTATTGGAGCGAGCTTACCGCAAGTTAACCGCGCTTCTTGCAACGCATTAAATTATATAGTCAATATTCAAACTATCGATATAATTATACTTTTTATTGCGATTGAATAGTTTCTTAAATTTCATTAAATATCTAAGGTTTCGATATTTATTTCATATGTGATACTTTTCGAAGTATATTCTGATGGAGATCATTCCTACTAACATCATCAGTATCTGTCGTTTCATTACTGTTATTATTATAATCTGCTATTACGATCAGTATATAAATTCTCGTCCTTCCACTTACGTGTCATTTACATATTTGAATTATTAAAATTTTTAAATTATGTCGTAAAATATTTTACGAAATATTTCACTGCACAATGCGATCTAAACTACAAATGAAAAGGACTATACATAATATGGTCGATGAAAGTTGACTACTTTTATTTTCTTGTACTTTAAATATGCGTCTCAGTTCTGCGGCAGTCGAACACGACACCGATGACATTGTAAACACGCGTTGAAGATCGTTGGCAGTAAAAAGCAATAAGTGCATACGTGACTCCCGCAGGTAAAATGTTAATGTACAGGTTGCCCCAGAAACGGTAGTACAACAGGGAAGGGGGTGATTCTACCTTCAGAAACGAATCGAAATAAAAGAATAAAATTATTTGACTCGAAGCTTTGTTATCGAGAAAATTGACTTTGAATATCCACCAAGTACGCTGGTATACTAAATGGTCTCATCCACCTTAGTCAAAGTTAAGTGCACGCGTACTTGGTGAATATTCAAAGTCGATTTTCTCGAATCGACGATACTTCGAATGAAAAAATTTTATTCTCTTCGATTCGTTTCTGCATGCAGAATCAACCCCTTCTCAGTTGTACTACCGTTGCTAGCACACAGATTTCTTTTTGAAAATTTAATATATACCGATTTTAAAAATCAGTGAAAATTATAGAATTATAGTTTATACAAAGAGAAAAAATATAAATCAAAGTTTTAAATTAACCCTCCGTCGGTTATAGGATCTGTTAATATCATAACTCGTTAAATAAGTCTTCATCATTTTACTTTATATTTATGCTGCAAATAAATGTAAAAATTCAGTTTCTTTATTACATTACATTTTTATATTTTTTGATATCGTTCTATATCCAAATGTCCAGAAAATAAAGTTATTTAATTTTATTCAACTTTCTGCTTTGAAATATTCAAATTACGTTACCAATAAAAATCAAGTTATCATATATAAATGATTAAAATATTTGAAAGATATTCTAATTTTAAATTTTTTGAAACTTGATTAAAGATGTCGATCATGTTGTCTAAGATTAAAAATTATTTTATAACGATTATTATAATTTACATGTACCAACTATATTCATAATATAATTTATACTTATGATAAAAGTTCGCGTTTATTAAGAAAATATGTATTTTAATTACAGTAACTGATCACTCGTTAAGTATTACAGATATTTAAAATTACTAATGTAATAAATATGATATAAATTCTTGCAATAAGGTGTCATCTAAAATTAACCTTATAAATGCAGATTTCACAACTTACCTTGCATATTATGTTTGAATGTTTTTATCTATCATAAATATAATTGAAAATTAGAATTTTTAATATTTAAATATTCTTACGTTTATTATTGTATTAATAATTGTTTAATTGTAATATTTACTAAAGGTTTTAAATACTGAAGTAAAAATGACAGGAAAACACAAATGAATAACTGGAAATTAATATTGTATAATCGAATATTGCAGTATAATTTTTAAATTTTAAGTTTCAAAATTGATATAAGCATTAGGTAAAAATTTATAAGATAATAAGTTCGAATTAAGAAACATAAATATATATTGTCCAAATAAAATCAAATTAAACGAAATCCTTTCAAATAAAAATAATTATTAAAATTTCAACTTTTTTCAAACGTTTGTATATTCTGTGGAAGAATACAAAAAGAATATCTGCAGAATTTTAAAATAAAGTTTGAAAAATTGCTGTAGGATATGCTACACTGAAATATTTAACTATGATATAAACAACATGTAATATAGGATGTACTATAATATATTATTATATATATTGTGTATGTTATATACATTATATATGTATATATATGATATAATAAAATATATATTAGTAATAATATTATAATAATGATATAATGTATTATTCATTATTATAGTAATAATATATTATTATATAATAATAATCAGTATATACTATGTAATACTGATGAAATAATTTAGTATTTAGTACAATAATTGTTATAACATATTATATAAAAATTTTATAATACGGACAATTCAGTTAAATTCATAACATTCTAATCTCCTTTCATATCCCACTTATTTGAGTCCAGATCGTGAGTCTGCAAATATTTATTCAATGTGTTTTACCCATTAGTAATTTTTACGGAGTATCGGAACGAGTAAGAGGAAAATACCATTATCTCGCTCGTGTTAATTTTATTTACAGAAATTGTCTAATTTTAATATTGTTTATGTATTTTACATATTCTGTGACGTTCAATATTTAAAAACTTCACGTAGTCACTATTCTTCATTTCAGAAACTCTGTAGCCATAAAAATCAACAATTATACACGTTCCGGAAGTTATACGTTTAAGACTATGATTATCGTAATCTCGATATAAAAAAAAAATATATTTTTATTGATACAGAGAGAAAAAAGATTGTAATATTTACATTTTCAGCTGGAAAAATTTCGTTCGATTCAATTTTTTGTCTTGAAGTTATGCAATTCTTATTCGAACTAATTTTCCTCCAGAGATAGTGATAGTCTAGCTAGAATAGTTACATAATTTAATTCTTGAATGATTTATACCTGCATACTGATAATACTTTTGGAAGAAGTAGCTTATGACAATAATCGTATAAAATCCACGATACGCTTCATTTTCATCTCTTTTATGGCATCGCATGACAGAAAATAAGAGAAATTTAAATTTTGGAAATTAATTTCCTTATTTGTAAACGTATATTTTACATTGAGAATTACTGATAACATTCCCACTTAATTCTGTCCTTGCGACATAGTATTGTAATTTTGGCGCAAGACACGTAATTCATACAATTCGTAAAAAAGAATTGTATGAAATATTTTGAAAAAAATCGCTTAACTGATAGAAATGAAACTTTTTATACGAATATGTAATAAAACGGGAGAAACGATATAATTGCTTTTAGCAATTTAGAACGCAAATTCAATTAATATCAATATGCTTTATATTCCGTATGAATATACATGCAGATACAGATGTATATATACAGATGTATGAAGAATATGATTGTCATATTGATTCGTTTTTATATAAAGGAACGACGATCAGAAAACAAAACAATATATCATTCAGAATTTAGAAATACGGATCGATTCAAACAAATTTGGATTCTTTTTGATTAAGGATAATTTAACACACACCAGGGATATAGTATCTTCTTTCTCCATACGACTGCTTAACGATTTGCTCCTTTTAAACAAGTTCCTTCAATAACGGTCTCCAGTGAAATCAAAAGAATACGAAAGAAAAAGAAAAAAAAAAGGAAAATTACAAAATAAAGCAAAAGAAACATAAAACCGTCCATACGTCATGCATGATCTCACAAAATTGGATGGTAGCGATGGCGGACACCAGCTGTTTATGAAGAGAAAAGGTATTTATCACTCTGTTTTTTACTATCCTTGTGAATAAATCCGTAGGCACGCGGTCATCAACGCAGTCCCTCAGATACACAGGCATTCCGCGAAAGAACTAAGAGAGATGCCCTGAACGAGCTCCAGCATGAATTAGAGAAACTTGAAGAAACTGCGACAGGAGAAGATAGGGAGGAGATTCATCGGCAATTCGAAGGCTTTACTCATCTCTTCAAACGATTCCTCCAAGAGGAAGGACCCTCATTAGAATGGGATCGTATGCAAAAGTTGCCCGACGATGCGGTAAATATCATAATTGAATCTTTTTATCGTTATAATTGCAATAATTATAAATTTTTTATGTAAATTTTTCCAAATTGGTTATTCCACCGAAAAGTTTATCTTTATTTAGTTAAATGATATATATAATATTGACCTTTTCTTTTCAGGTAAGAGATTACAATTCCTTACCAACTCCGGAAGACGAAGAAGTAAAAGCACTCTTAAACAAATTAATTGTTATAAAACTGAATGGTGGTTTGGGAACTAGTATGGGCTGCCATGGTCCAAAATCTGTAATAGCAGTGCGCAATGGGCTTACATTCCTTGATCTGACTGTACAACAAATTGAGGTAATTATAATATTATAGGATGGATAATTATAATAGTATAATTTAAAATAATATGAGAATGTCTAAAGGGTGAAGGAAAGAAAATTCATCTCATTATTTCTTATTTTCTTTTTATAAACAGTATTTAAACAAAACTTACAATGCGAATGTTCCGCTTATTTTGATGAATTCTTTCAACACGGATGATGATACGCAACGAATTATCAGGAAATATAAAGGAATAGATGTTAATATTCAAACATTTAATCAAAGTTGCTATCCTCGTATAAATAGAGACTCTTTACTTCCAATTGCAAAACACAGTGATATTGCGGATGATATTGAAGCGTAAGATTATTATCAAATAAATTTTGTATTATTAATTATTTTGATTAAATGATTGTTAAATATTAAATATTTATATATGTAAATACTTCTGAATATCATTTATAGATGGTATCCTCCTGGTCACGGAGATTTTTACGAAAGTTTTCGAAATTCAGATTTATTAAAAAAATTTATAAAAGAGGTACGTTTCAATTTTTGCAATTTTTGCAATTTTTTGTACCAAAATTTATATTATGTATTATTTACTTACAATTACTATTCTTTTCATATAGGGGCGTGAATATTGTTTTATCTCAAACATTGATAATTTAGGTGCCACTGTGGATTTCAAAATCTTGAAATTATTATTAGACAAACGCGAAGCTTCGCCTCTTGAATTTGTTATGGAAGTGACTGATAAAACACGAGCCGATGTTAAGGTATTCAACTTTTGTCTTACAAATTGGAATATTTAAATATTTGTTAATTAATAAATATTTACTACTTAAAAATATTATTAAATATTTGTTTAGGGTGGAACATTAATTAAGTATGAAGATAAATTACGCTTACTTGAAATCGCACAAGTTCCAAAAGACCATGTAGATGATTTCAAATCTGTAAAAACGTTCAAATTTTTCAATACAAATAACTTGTGGATAAAACTCAGTGGTATTTATCCTTCTCCTTCAATTATATGATTTATAATTGTAACATCTTTTCTTTGTATTTTTAGCTATTGAAAGGGTACTTGAAAAGAATTCTTTGAACATGGAAATTATTGTCAATAATAAAACTTTCTCAAATGGTTTAAATATCATTCAGTTAGAAACAGCTGTAGGTGCTGCTATGAAATCATTTGAAGGAAGTATTGGTAAGGAACCAACATTTTGTTTTTCTCCATCATTTACATTTTCTGTAAAATTTTATATTATTACCTTGTAGCTAATATAACGATATTACTTTATAATTAATGGTAGTATAAAGTTATAATAAATATATATATGAATCTGTAAATAGGTATAAATGTTCCACGCAGTAGATTCTTACCAGTGAAAAAGACTTCTGATTTAATGCTTGTTATGAGTAATTTATACACTCTTCGCAATGGCTCATTGGTAATGAGTCCTCAACGAATGTTTCCTACAACACCTCTTATAAAACTAGGTGACAATCATTTTGCAAAGGTTATTATTCCTTTTATCATTTTCACGAATATTTTATATCTGAAATTAATTCTATAACTAATGTAAAATTTTTTTTGTAGGTCAAAGAATTTCTTACTAGATTTCCAGCTATACCAGATCTTTTGGAATTAGATCACCTTACAGTGTCTGGTGATGTTACTTTTGGAAAAGGTGTAACTCTCAAGGGAACTGTTATAATTATTGCAAATCATGGAGAACGTATTGATCTTCCATCAGGCACAATTTTAGAAAATAAAATAGTCTCTGGCAATTTACGTATTTTGAATCACTAAGTGATGTATAAAAGAAATGTTTATCTGTTGTGCAACATAAAAATCGAGAAGAAATGCATATAGTGTACATTCATTTAATATTACAGATGAAATATATTTTCAATTGAAATATGTAAAAATTTATAAGTTGAAAATAAATAGATGCTGTTTCAAAAACAGTAATAAAAAAATTACAAAATTATAAATATTATTTTATTTTTACTTTATGTACGTTCTTCTTGCATGAAGACTTATATCATTTTTTATTTCTAATTTTCCTCTGTTTCAAATATTTATATTATTAAATTTCTAGGATAAATCATTGATGAATATTTTGTATTGATCATCCCATAATGCATGCTCCATAATTACAAAATATTTCCATACCACAACTTACACTATTATAAAATGTGTTTTGTAAATTTATTTTTTATTGTTCTCACATAAATTGCACATAGTACTTTTGATTATATTTTTTTAAATACGCTTTTCATAAGTTAAATAACATTTTCTTGTCAAATATTTCAATTTGAAAATGCTATATACTATTCATTTTTGCAAATTATATAAATTTAATACATATTTGTTTGTAATTTGATCATTAAATATTGGGAACATATTTCATATATGTTATTGACATGCAATATTCTGCTCACATCAAGATTTTACAAGTATATTCATTAAAATAACAGTAAAATATAAGAATAAAATATAGTGTTTTGAATAAAATATTAACATAGTTTTTTATGAACTTTATATATTTATATTAATAATATATAATATCTAAAAATATAGAAAATTAAAATTAATAGGTAACATACTACTTTAGGAATATAAAAAAATGGAATAGGTATTAAGAAGAGGAAGGAAAAAGGAAATGCACCAGAAACAGATGAACACTTGATGAGAGGGATTAATGGGGAGGTAAAGATAGAAGACATAGTAAGTGGTAGGAAAGATGAAAAAATAGAAAGATGGCTAGAGATGGTAAATAAAAAAAGAGAATTAGTAAAGAATAGCAGACAATAAAAATGAACCAAAGAGTAAAGTAAAAAATTTAGAATTAAGTAGAAAATAAGTATGACACAATGATTGAATGAAAGAATTGGATGAGTGAGATAAGAAGGTATTATAAACCAAGTCCACATTTCTTGGCTGTAATGCCAAAATAAAGATTATTATATATTAGTTAGTTAATTAGGTAACATGTTACTTTATAATTAATTTCTGCTGTCTAATATATGTGTTATTAAAAGATGTATAAATACATTAATTTTACTATTATGTAGATTTACTTATAAATATTATTAGTTTCTTTTAAGAGCAAAAGAATAATAAACAATATTTATAATTTCATATTTTAGAAATTTCAGAAATTTTCTGTTCAAAAATTTTGTAACTGCCCTGGTATTTATACATATTTAATTTTTAATACAATATCTATATACAGTATTACAATAATTTTACGCACTCTCCTATTAGATAACAGCAAACAAAATATTTAAATATTTAACCTGCTAGAAGTATGATTTGATTTAAGATTTAATTGTTTAAATTCTAATCTTAAAAAGTTATAGTTTACTCTTAGCAGATTTGATTTTAATAATATAGAATTTAAGAATATAGATATTCTAGAAGTTTAGTTGTTTTTCAAAATATCAATTATAAATTATTAAATTAGTTTTTAAAGAATATATGGGTATAAAAATAATAAAAAAAAGAAAATGATTATTTCAATTATATTTTTAATTTATAAAAAAAGTACTAGTAAACATGGTTGAGATATGTTACTTATATATATATATATGTATATGTATAACTTTTATACACTTGATTTATTTCATAACATTTTTTGATATCCTATTACATGAATTTCCTTTGTAATCATAATTACACCGCATCTTTTACTTTTTTATTTAAATAAAATTTTTCGTTTTGGAGCAAAAACACTTTTTAAAAATTTTTCATTTATTTGAATTTAATTTTTGTATTTTATATTTTTTAAACAAAATATAATAATGTTATTTTCTATTAAATAATAACAAAAATGTTGCTAGTTTTATGTGTAAAGGAAAAAACAACTATTTCTTGAATCAGTAAATTACATAAGCATTATAAATAAGACGGAAGCGCGTTAATTAAACACAGAAAAAAATATATGTTTGCGGAAAAAGTTAGGCATCCCTATTTCATGTACTATATTTAAATATCTCGATCGTCCATTAAGCCTTTCAGAACTGCAACCTATTTTTGGAAAGTATGGAAACATGTTAAGGGGGCAAGACAGTTTGATGCGCTCAAAAATTTACTTTAAAGGAACACTGGGAAAAAAGTAATTGCGTGATTAATATAAGCTTTTGTCACTTGTTTCAATATATTATGAGCTGTATAAAACTGCATTAAATTAAAAAAGTCCCTTATATAGCTTTGTGACGTCATCATTCTGAAGTAATTTTTTTCAATGTGACCTTTTGGTGTGTAATATTCCAGCGACGTAGAGTTAATAACATAAAAAAATCGAAAAGGACTTGAAACTATAACATATTCTCTAAACATTGACGTTCGAACATTTTTTTCAAAATTAACAAAATAGCAGCTATTTATAGTCGAACTATAGAATTTTTATGAAAAATTTCTGTTTTGTGTTAATATCTTTTGAAATTGTTAACAAGTTAAAAAAAAAAGAAAATCGAATGTCAATGACTAATAAATGTTATAATAAAGATATTTGCAAAATTTCATAATAATTGGTCGATTAGATCGCGGCATATCTTGTATACCATTTTTATAAACATCATTTCAAAAAAAAACGTGTTTAAAGCTTCGAAACATAAATTTTTCATACGTATCTTTAATTTTTTACTAATACGTCATTGCTGCCTTATATATATGACTATCTTACTCGATTTTAGTCTATTATACGGCTGATAGACTTATCATAGTAATTCGACCATTTTTAGAGTTTTTAAGCGATCAGTTTATAAGGAGTTTTAATCATTTTTTTAAGTGTAGCACATAGTGCAGCAACTATTAGTCTCATGATTAAATTCATAGTGTTCATATTTCATAGGATATTGGAAAAGTCTTTATTGAAAATATTAGCAGTAATATAAACAGCAATTTTCGTTTTTGTAATGGCGCTAATTAAACTTTTTTTTGGAGCTAAACGCTAAATAGTATTATCAAAGCTTCATTTTAATTTTGGATCAATTCATCTAAAGAAAACTAAAAGTAGAGATATATAATGTCGACTCTTTAAATTTTCTCATATTATCTATGACCTATAGAATTGATTCCATGCTGATAGATTGTCACGTCAAGTCATTATACATGTGCCGATGCATTACGGTGAAAGATTGTGAATCGGTTTTAATTTCTTTACGTCCAAAAATAATTTGTTTTATAGGCTGAAACCTTTCGTATATTACTTTTAAGACTTCAGGCTACTATTTAAGCCAAAGAAAATATCGATTTTTCCAAAATTTCAAACTGTCTTGTCCCCTTAAGATATATTATTGCTGCATAGAAAGATATATTTTTGAAAATCTGGAAAAGTGACATAAATACTTTTATATTTTTTTTCTATTCATCTACATTCACACGCATTTACATAGCATCATATATTCATACTTGCTATTTCAATGAAATAAACAATTTACCTTAAATGAGATGCAAGTAACCAATAAAAATAAAGGATTACCAGTTTATTCAAAACCATCAATGAAATAATGTATTTACAATTAGCCATTCTCTTCTTTTAATTTTTTTTTTTATACTATATAATCCAATAATTGTTAAATATAAGTATCAAGTTAGATTTTTAAGTATAATGTAAAATATACTTAATTGAAGGTATAGTGGTTCATATAATTATTCAATCCCTTCATTGATAATAAGAATTAGTTTATATCAGTAAAAGGACATAAATGCTATTTAATCTTATCAGATGGTACAAAGGCATCAAAATCAACATATTGCAAAATAACTGATACATTTTTGGTTATTGCGTAAAATGTATAATTCTTTTTCCAAACTTGAATTTGACATACTGAAAAAAAATATTTATTTCATTAGGATTATATAGAAGAATAAGTCTTATTGAAGACATGTGTATATAACATAAAAAAGTCAATATTCTTCCAAATTCTTGTTATTAATATACTAACAATATTATTATACATCTTAAATTGCAGAAGTATATTATCTCCATTCCATTTGACTGATTTATAAGACAAACTGATGTTGTGAGCTTTAAATGACATTATCTTGAAAATAAAACTTTGTAACATGGAATCTTTTTTCTTACAACCACAGAATTCTTAGCATTTGATGTTTTTGCTTTTAAGGTGATCCATGAAAATTTTTGAAATTAGGGTACATGTTCCTAATTCTCATAATTTCAGTTTCCAAAATATCCAAAAAAAAATTTTTGTTACTATTACATTAAATTTTATATACACATAATAATCTAACCTTATTAAAAATTATTTAAAAAAAAAAAGATGAAAATCAGTAATGCATTGGTTGCATTAGATTGCTAGGTTTTAGTTATCACTGGTGGTGACTTGTGTAAAATATTCATTAAAAGATGTCTTTTAAATTAATTCACCCGATATATACCCAAATCTAACCCTTATAAGTTCATCTTTTGTTCATGTAAATAGCAGATAAACAAGGAGTACATATTGACATATACATTGCTATAGACATATAAATATAAGTAATTATAGCAAAAGTTTCTAGTTCTAGCGATTATCTCAGAAACTAAAATTAATGCCTTAAGTATGTATCAAAGAAATCAAGAAGTTCAGAAGTTCCCCCTTATAGGCCTTAATTAACATTTTCTTCTTTCACGAACTATTTTTCAAGATTTCTTACTATCTTCTTGTAATTCTCTATAGTCAGTAAAAAATTATTTTCAATTTCATCAGCTAGGAAAACCTTGATTATTGTGTAAATGAGATTCTAGAATTTCTCTGTTACTTTTAACATATCTTTTCATCATTATAAATATCTTTGAATTAACTTTAGAATGGCAGCAAATTTCTAATTTTGTCAATAAATTTTTGAATTCTAATTTTTTGTAGCTTGTATCTCTTACTTTCTGAATCATCATATATATTTTTATAACATTGAAATTAAGGCATTGTAGATGTAGTGAGCTTTATACTAGCTCCATCACCTGTGTCATTAACAGTTTAATTGTTAATATTGTAATTTGTATTTGTCACACATACTAATTTTAATAATTAAAATGTCCTTAGTTAACTCGTTATCTGCATGCATTTTATTTAAAATCTTCTCATTGAAATTTTGAAACTCTGTATCTTTATTCTTGAGAACTGCGATAAAGTTTTTTTATTTCATTCAAATTAAATATCTCTGTTTTAAGTGCAGCCATCAATTGTACTTTGGGTTTTCTTCAAATTTTCCATTTTACTGGTTAACAAAATTAGAAAATTACTGTTCTGTCATGGTTATTAAAAAATGTTACATCTCAGGGAAGAAGGAAGATAATTTATTTATGTAATAAGTTAAATGTACAAAAGCCTTAATTTATCTTGTATTGCACAAGCTTCGGCCATTTTAGTACGACAAAAAGAATCAATGACAAAAAATAGTAAGGAAACGTAAAACAAAAGATGAATTAAAGAAACGACGTCGGTAAGTTACCGGCAAAACGAAGAAATCTTGTATGGGAACACAACACAGGTTATATATAATTACAAATATTTAAGCATAAATACGTTTGAATTCGCTTTTTTAAAAAAAACTTTATCAATTTATTAAAATACAGATACAATGAAAGTATAAAAATTATAAGTTTTGCTAATAATACAATTTTACAAGTTCGTTAATATTTTTTTTATCCTGGGTGAAAAACAATTTGTTTGGTGTAAGTAAAATAACTTTATAATCCTATATCTTCAGTGAAGAATTCACATATTCAAAAAATATTGTATATGAAAAACATAATTCTAATTATTACTATGTATAGAGTACAAAAAAATATTGTGGCTTTTACAAATCTATATACTTACAGCAATGGAAATTTGTAAGAGGAATTTTAGTTTTAAATTTCAAGGTTAAATTTTTATTTTATTTATATTAATTGTGAGAAAGAAACTATATAATATTATTATATATATATCGGTTAAAAAAAATTATAAGTCAAAATTTTTATATTAATTTTATTGCATAAAATAGTTTCTATAAATAAATGTATTTATATGTTCTTATTCAATTTGTAGAAGTATACTATGATTTATGCAATATATGTTGTTATTTAACATTTAAAGAATAACAAGTAATTAAAAAAATTAACTGGTTATCCAATGTTATTTTTATGTAGAGCCTGTGCATATTTTATTAATTTAATAATTGATTAGATTTGAAATTTATTTTGAAATTTTTAAGTTGAAATAATTTTAAAGTGAATAACTGAATAAATTCACACGAATTAAAATGCTTAGAGGTAGCTATGAAAGTTGATTAATATTTTTATTATATTTTATATTTCATATATTAATGCTATTATGAAGTTAGACGTTTATTTTTTCTTTAACCATTTTTATAAATATTATAGGACATCCTGCTAAATGGAGCAGGTCAAGAAGAGACCAGAATTGCTTCATTGCAATCAGTCTCATAATATATTGAGATACTTAATGCTCAGAGACTTTGGATTTTTATATTATAATTGTTATAAAACTAAGACACGTGAATTAGAATTAATGGCTGAAATAATTCTAGTTGAGAAAAGTTATAAAGAATTGGTAATTATATCATACTCTTATAAAATTGTTTATTTTTACATTACTTACTTTGATAATTTTTTATAGGAATATGATTTGCCTGGATATCCTAGAGCAACATTTTTAATGGTTTTCAGTCCCGATCGGTAAGGAAATAAATCTTTTAATTATATTGCAAATTAATTTATAAAATTAAATTTTAGCACTAAAATGGCATCAGCACATGGAAATCACAGTGTTTATATTACTGATGTAGCAACTAGAAAAAATATTAAAATTCTTTCTGGTCATCCACGTACTCCATGGTGTATTACATTTCATCCTTCTTCTAGTCACATATTAGCATCTGGTTGCCTTGGTGGTCAAGTTCGCGTTTGGGATTTAAGAGTTAGTAAATTTACTTATCTGTAAGAATATTATTGTGATTGTGAGAGAAACAACATTTTTTTTTTTACTACTTTGATTACATTTTAGTAATATACAAAATGTTTCAGTATAAGTTATAAACATTGATATTGTCATCAATTTTTAATGACTTAAAAGATGTTTAAAACACTCTTGCATAACAACATAAGTTTTAATGCATTATAGTTTTTAGTATAGTAGATAATTTTTGGTAAATATCTTATTTTAGCTTTTCCTAAAGAAAAATATTTAATATTATTAGATTAGGTGAGTATATTAACTATGAATTATGCAGATATCTGAGGAAACTCGCAATTTCCATTTATTCGTTTTAAAATTTTATTATCCTGAAATTTGATTATCTTTTTAATGCTCAAGTTTATCTTAAAATTATAACTTTGATGTGTTTAAATGTATTTTAATATCCAGTGCAAACAAGACAATAAAAAAATAATTTACAACATATTTTGTTAAAATAGGATGGTAGTAAAGTTTGGAATGCAAAAAGTCAGACAGTCATAGCATCTCTTGCCTTCCATCCATCTGAAAAATTACTTGTTATAGCAACAAATAATGAAATACATTTTTGGGATTGGAGTCAATCTGAACCTTTTGCAGTAATTTCTACTAAGACCAACTTAGAAAAAGTAAGGTAAGTTTTGCTATGTTATATATTATAGAATAAATTATAATATTTACATTATTTAATCTACAACAGATATAGTAATATATAGATATTTTTATTTAAAATTAAGATTATCTAATCTTTTTAAAAAATTTTTTAGAGTAAATATTACAATATACCTAAGTATTAAAGTAACAAAAACACTTTATTTACTAATATTTGATATAATATTTGATATATTTGATACAATATTTTATATACAATAGTTATTATGTAGTATTAAATATTTTTAAATATAAGAAATTTTTTTGTCTCAAATCTTAAAAGAATGTATTTATTAAGTTTTTAAAAAATACTATATAATGAAATTAATTAAATTTTTATAGGCTTTTTCTGTAATATATATTAATGATAAAATAAAATTTGAGATGTTTCTTATTTCATTAGTTGTTTTTAAATATTTTTTTGTTTATTGTCCATTTCAAAACACTTGAAAAAAAATCTATTATATCTCGTAATAATATGAAAAAAAGAATATTTTTGAAAAACATATGAGGCAAAATATTTTTATCCTATTTTCATGTGCACTTTTATTTGAGCCTCAACACAATTTTTTTGCAATTAATGTTAGTAAATTAGAAAAACTTTCATTTTATTTGTGTGAATTTAAAAAAAAAATAAATAAAAAAAATGAAAACTATTTTTCAATCTAGTTTTAATCTGTATTTTTCTGTTATTATCATGTTTCAATGTTCCTCATTTTTATGAAATAATTTTTTTTCATTTCAAAAAACATATTTTCATATTATTTATGACATAATGCCTAATTAAGGATCTAGCTGAGTCTCTGGTTTAGTACTGAATCTCTAGCTATTTATATGCCCATGGCATATGTAAAAATTACTGGTTTAATTTAATAACAACTAAAATTTATGAGTTTTACTTAATCTACAATAAATATATCATTTATAAGTATCAAACATTTGTATTTAATTAAATGTTTCAGATATGTAGCTTTTGACAATTTAGGAAGAAAATTAATCACAGGCATTGGAAATAGTTATATAAGAGAATTAAGAATATTCAGGTATATACAATATATTATATATTAAATATTCTTTAATATAGTAGTAAATAAATCTTATGTATTCTTCATTAAATTATGTAGGTTTAAAGTACGTTAGAAGGACATATGATAATCAAATATCAAATAACTATATTGAAAGCCACAAAATCAAACGATTTATTCTTTCAGAACTGCTGGAACAGAGCCTTCACATAGTACTCAATCCAGCTTCTGTGGTACTGTAATAATAGGTAATAATGAAAGCTCTGGACCACAATTTATCAATAATTCAAGGTTACGAACAGGAAGAAGAGGGGAACTAGTTCTTCCATATGATGACGAAAGACCTTTTCAAGGTAAGTGTAACATGAAAAATTTAAAGCGCCATTTAAAATGTTCTTTGTGGCTCTGGAATTGCGGTATGTTATATATAAAACTATATGCACTTAAAACGGAATTAAACAGTTTATAAACATAAAGTAAATGCTTTATCATGCAAAATAGTATACTTTAATTTTCCAATCACTTAAATTTTGTTAACAAATTTTATAAAATAAAGTTTATGAAATAAATTTTCATAAAATGAATCTTTTGAGTATAGTCTTGTAGCGAAACTCGGATATTATTTAATTATTGTAAAAAAAAAACAGACGATTTTTTAAATAAGTGCGTAAATATAGTTTTTAATGTAATCAAGTTGGAAAATATTTATTTTTTGATTTTAAAATGTAGTTATGATTTTCTAGTAGAGGTCAATTTATTTTTGTATATTTTGAAAACAGAAACAAATATAAAAATAATTTTATGATAATGGTTAAATAATTGGTATAGAATAACTAGATAAAGTATCGTCAAATTTCAGTCAAATTAGTTAGCCATTTGACTCTCAATAGCTATATTGTTTTTAAAAATTTTGTTTCAAAAATAAGAATGTATTTAAAATACAATTCTCATTCATGACAACTAAATGAATTTGAAATCATAATTTCATTGTTTTAAAGAATTTTAATATAAAAATTGTGTGAAAATATTTTGGAATGATCATATTTTCAAATAACAATATTTTTGATAAACTAAATTTTTGATTTCACTTCTATATGTATACAATTTATTATTTAAAATTTTATTGAAATCTAATAAAAGCAGTTGATTTATGGCAAGCTGTTTTCCAATAGCCATTCTAAATTTATACTTTCAATGTTTCCATATTAAAAAAAAATAGAAAAAATATGTATATTGATTAGACAAAACATCATTCCCTAATATTTGCTATTTGATTGATCTGTAGTTCTGAAACATTCTATAGAACCTATTTACATACACTTTGAGACAGTGGTTATGGGCTCCATTATATAAAAAGTAATAGTATTAATATAATTTACCTGCAATAAAATATTCAATTTTTTAGAACACTAGTGTTAAACTTCTCAGGAATTTCCAGTTACCGTGTACAAGCATGGGACTTTTCTAAGGGAGAAATACCAGATATTACGAACTGTAAATATAATTATCGTTATTATTATATTCTATGTTTGAAATCATATAGTTCATTTATAAAGTACTTCTTATAATACAGCTGAGAAAAATATTGTAATAAACAAGTGCAGAATTCGTAACGACGCCAGTGTAAATATTTCTTCGGATGGAAAACTATTGGCAACCTGTTTTATGAGGGCTGCAGGTGAGAAATTATTTTAAAATAATACATAAATAAATATATCAAATTATTCTATAAATAATGAAAATTTTTTTAATGGCCTTTAATAAACTATATACTTTCTTTAATGTTGTATATCTTCTCTTTAACCGTTTGAGTGCCAAGCGGCGCGATCGCGCTTCTTCTATTTTGTGTCCAAAAGTGCAAGCGCTCTGAGCTGCGAAGCTGACAATCAGCGCGCTCGGTTGGTGAACGCGGAATATGAGAAGCGCTATCGCGCCGCTCGGCATTTTTGGACACGGAATATGACAAGCGCTATCGCGCCGCTTGGCAAATATCGATTGGGAAACAATAATAACCCGTGGCATTCAAACGGTTAAGTTTGTAGAATTTCTTCAGTATATTTTTAATATAAAATAATAAAGTTAATAATGTTAATAATGTTTGATGAATATAGTATTATATTTGAACAAGTACATATGAAAAATATTTCATATTAATAATAAAGCAAATTAATCAATAAATACTTAATAATTTGTGTATCTGTTTTTTTATACTTATGATCAGGAACATTTTTATTATTCTTTATGTAATAATAATGTAATAACATATAGTAGTATAACATAGTGTCTTATATAATATAATATGCTTCATAAATTTTAGTTTATGTCATAAACATTATTAAAGTAACAAAAGTTTATTTACTTTAAGAATGAATTTTATCATGAACAGTAATCATAGATGCATCACATACTTTCATTTCTTCACTCAAAAATGATCTCTTCTGGAGCAGAATTAAACTGCTTGATAATTTTATTTAATTCTTGTTTTCTATAATTTTTTGTAAGAACTAATATTTTTTGCTCATAGTGATTAAGCGTTCATTTTACATCAATTAATGATTTCAAAAAAAAAAAGAAGATTTTAATAAAAATCTATTACTTTGGAATACACAAACAAATCTTATGATAGATATCAATATAATTAATATTTTTGATACATTTAAATACTTTTTATCTTTAATGTGTTATTTAATATGTTGTTTGAACAATAAATTATTTATAGAATAATCTGATTATGGCTATTTAATTCTTATTATTACATATTTAATTAATATTAATATTTCTTAAGTCAATTTTTTTTTATAATTTTAAATAATGTTTCTAGTATTATAACATATATTTATATTAAGTATATTTTTATGTAATGTTATTTTTAGGAGTCTATAGTTTACAATGGGAAACATTAGGAGAAGAAATTTATTGTACAAAAGTATATAGTCCTGTGGTGTCAGTATCAATTTCACCAACACAAGAACACCTTCTATTAGGTTTAGCAAGTAGCGGTATTGGAAACGAATATATTATGGCTATCATTTATAGACTAAAACACACAAATATTTATTATAATAATATAAGAAAATATTTACATGTTATGGCTAAAAATAACAGTATGACGTGGGTTAGAAGTTTATTACAAAATAATCAATCAACTAGGGGACACACAAGTATAAATTGTATCAGATGGGCACCACAACCTGGTCAAGGTCTAATTTATGCTACAAATACTGGTCGATTAGCTATTCTTCATTAATATATTTGTAATATTATTGTAAAAAAGAAATTTGACTTCATATCAATGCGACTGTTTTTATTGAGAAAAGCTATATACAAAGACAGAAGTTTATTGTTACTTGTTTTTCAATGAAAATACCATAAGAAAAATAAAATTTATTATTAAGTCATTAATATTATACATTTCAATAAGCAATTTAATAGAATACTGTAATTTAAATATCAATTTTTTTAGTTCATAATTAAATTTAATTTTTGTTCAATTTTAATATTTTCATTTTTAAATCCTTTCATTTAAATGTTATTTTTTTTATTTCTATCAGTAAAAATATATTGATGTATAGTATTATTATAGTAGTATTTATATATATATGTTAAAGGCAAGAATAACAGGATATTTAAATGAAAGATTTCAATAAATGCATACATATTTTTAAAAAATGTACTAATTTGTTACATTAACAAACATTTAATTATAAAAAGAAAAAAAACCTAATTAAATATTAATATATAATAATTAATAAATTATCATTAAACCCCTGTTGCATTACATTGTTAAACTTTCTATTAACAATAATAAAAACATTAATTTAAGTAATGATTATAATATTCTATCTAATATGTAAAATAAATGAATTGATTGTCATTCAATGTTATGTAATAGATAAAATATTTCACACAGACAGCAAATTAAACCAATACTGACCATGGAAGAAACGCTCAATTCGACTTTGTGTGTTTATATTCAATCAATCAAGTTAGTAACTATAAACAAATGCACTTAATGCTCATTTAGGCAGAATAGAAATGAATTCGTGATTTTATCTTATTATAAAATAGGAAGCTATTTTTCCCAACATTAATTTATTCTTTGTACTTATATTATGGAATTATTTATCATTGGTACAAATATAAAAAATACAACAAATACAGCTATAAAATATTTGAATATCTTTTATTAACATGTTTTATGCAATTATATGATGGTTAAATAAGGAATATTTTCTTGATCTGATCGAATTAAAAACAGTTTCGACAATTTTGTTGCATGATTTTTTCTATAAAAAAGTTTGCAGAATATAATACTGTGTAGCAAATTTATGCTGAATAAAAAACTTTTTGTAAAAATGCAAAAATAGTGCGTACAATTACAATTATTTAAAAGCACACTGGACATTGGTGGACATTGAAAACTAGGAAAACTTTCACCTAACTTTTAGCATAAGAGTGAACCTCTTAACATTTTTAGTTTTCATGTAATGCTTCAATTCAGCCAAAAATCGTGCATTTTTACAAAAACTTGCTTTTCGAAAAAGAAAAATTATTTGTACTCAGGAACGCAAACTCTACAAGAATTACTCAATGGATATTACAGATCAAAATTTGTGTTGGACAATATTATTTGCCCTGACTCAATTCACTGGATGGATTATACATTTCCTAGAAATAAATAATTAAATATTTCTTTCTTCCTTTTTTACTTTGCTCTTAAAACAAAAAAATGATAGGTGTAGAAGTGTGAGTTGAACATGATTAATTTATGCACATATTGTTTCACGAAAGTATTCGAACACTATACAAATTTTATGAGAGTACACTAACTTAAAAATTCTGATTTTAATAAAATTTTGTGTGTACGTAAAGTGTAACGAATTACACATGGTTCTATTTTTTTATTTTACAAATATTACTTCAAATGGATGAAATTATTACTCTAAGTTGTAGTCCGGTATTTCTTTTTTTTTTACTAATGCGAGATAAAAAAAAAAAACTTTTCAAATAAAAAATGTTTGACTTTTGGTGCTGTGTCACTTTATAGTAAAAATTTTTCCGTACGTGATCTCGTTTAAGAATAAGAAAAATTGTTAAAAATTTAATCGTTGATTTTACCTCCTCAAAGCCTTTTGTGTACCAACAAAAGAATTACTACATTACACACCACATACACACGCGTGCGCGCGCGCACAAAATTTATTATAATATAATATTATTTTTCGAAAATGTTTTTATATATTATGACATATATAACATTATTAATAAAAAAGTGATTTTATAATCACCACATGCACATTCATTAGTTGTAGATTTGAAATATAAATAACTTTTATATTATTTTAAAGAAGAATTAATGATAATTAAATTGCAAAAACTAGCCATCATCATATAATAAACTGTGCAACAATCCAGGAGTCTCTGGTTGTTTTAAACAAAGTGGTACTTTGTCTTGTACATTCGTAGAATATTTATTTTGGCCTAGCTGACCAAGATCACGATCCAGAATTGTTTCAATTTCATCATCAATGTATAAAGAACTTTCGTATATTTTCGTAGCATACGAACTATTCTGTTCTGTAGAATTTATGGTCTCATTTATTGTATTTTGCAATTCAATTTCTGACATGTTAACTGCATGAAAATTATTTAATGATGTAGGTATATCACAGTCAACTATTTGATCATTGTATTGAGTTTGTCTTCTTATCTCAGTCATAGAACCATGCATTTGATGATACTTCACCTGATGCACTTTTAAATTACCAGTTTGTGAAAATGTTTTTAGACAAAAGGTACAATGATATGGCTTCTCTCCAGTGTGACATCTTGAATGTCTTTGTAATTTATATTTTGTCACAAATTGTTTACCACATTCAGAGCATGTAAATGAATCATTTTCCATTTGCAAATTTTGATTACTAATAGACTGTTCCATATCCATGTGAAAATTTATCATATGAGATTTTAGTGAAACTTTATAACGAAATGATTGATGACAATTTGCACATTGAAATTGTTTCTTTCCTTCATGTCTTTCTTTATGTTTCATTAAGATTTCTTGTTGATTGAATGACATTTTACAAATCTAAAAATATAATATTATTAAATTAGAGAAAAATTTTGTAATCTTTAATCTTTCTGCTATTATGTTAACTCATATTTATATTGTTAGAAAAATATAAAAAAAACTATCTTACGAACATTACAAATAAATGGTCTTTGTCCAGTATGAATACGTTTATGCCTATTTAAATGCGATTGACATCGAAAACTCTTAGCACATATTGGACATGTACTTTTCTTTACACCTTGTTTATTTGAAGTATTTTTTGATATTGTATCATTTTCTTTTAATTGACATAACATATCCTGTGAATATAAAATTAACATATTAGATCAAAATATAAAGTTTTTGTTATTGTAATTAATTTACAATTAAGAGAATAATTTACTTTAGATGAATTTATTGTAATTTTTTATTTTGAAATAACCTGTTTATAAAAAATATTTTTATAAGATTATAGCATTGACATTTTGAATATATATTTATAAATGTTTTATATACTTTAAAAAATATTTTTAAGTCTATTGTCATTGATATTCCAAAACTTACACATAGTAATTTGTATAATAATAATAAAAATAACTATAATAAAATAAGTAGCATAAATATTTTTTCAGATGGTATTAGGTATCACATTCTGCTATGTTTATAAGCTATAAAAGATTATTTAAGATCTTGATTAAAAAATAGGAAATATATAAAAGATATAATATATGATATCGGAGAAAAATCTACAATACATTATTTTTATAAAAATTCAAATAAATTGATTCGATATTTTAAAAGATATCATAGTTATTCTGTTAAAAAGTATTATTAAAAAAAAATGTATTCAGTTTTTTATATCATAAGATAAATAAATACCATATTTAAACCTTTGTAACATTTTCAATCTTTGGTATTTTACTAAAATACTGTGAAAATATAGTTTGAAATACTTCAAAAATTTAACAAATACAAAAATTAATTCTTCTGCTCATCTGAAATGAAACACATCTTTAATAATAATTAACTTAAAATCATTTTTACTTCTGCAAAATCAATCTCCAGAGATGGAGCTGCAAGTTGTTTTTGTACATTAGCTACCATCAAACAGAATTCATCGAATATATAAATTTTTTGTTCACAATCAATACAAACATATTTTGAAAATGCATCAGAATTTGATATATTTATCACCTGTAACAGAAAAAATATTAAAATAAATTATAATATAAATTAAATCTCATAACATATTTTGGTTATACCTCTTTGGAGAAATATTTATTTATAATCGACATTAATACAGTTCCTTTAACTTTATCGGTAAATAAGTCTGTGCCTTGCTGTTTTTCTTTTCCACAAAGGCGACATAACTTTAAGTTTGTTTTATGTAACATCATTGTTCTTCTGTCAAATACACAATTTTTAGTAGTTTTGTAAAATTAAGTAAGTAAATACAATTCTGTTACAAATTTTTGTATAGAATAATATTTACAAGTATATAAATTATTTTACGTTTTTCATTAAAATAAATACTGTTATTATTAATTAAAAAATTGAAAATAAATTTTTAAACATTTTTTACTGTTATTTTTCAATATGTATATATATATATATTTATATGTGTATATATATGTACATAATTGTAAATGCATGCACATATATACACATAGTATATATTTAACTTAATACACGTACAAAAATCAGGTTTGCATATAATTTCCTTATCCTGTATGTAGCAACTACTGCTTTAACAGTGGTTCTCAACAAATATAATATTAGATATATAAAACAGATATGTAAAACTATAAATTTCGAAGAAAATCATCTCTTAGTGAAATTATTTTACTTTTTCTTAAGAAAAAAAATGTAAATATACATTATTACATTATTACATTTGAAACATTTATTTATACATTATTTATATTTATAAAATTTTGGGTTTAGTCTTAGCTTTCTGGGTCTTCACAATTTTATAATCTTCCACGATACAAAATAAATTAATACGGAAAGTTGTTAAATTTATATTAAAAGATGTTGTCAGTTTATGAATAAAAATATGTCGCCCACGTATATGATCAACAATCAGAACCGCGCATGATCATATATCCGGGAAATGTATTTCCATGAATTGAGCAATAAATCTAATAAAACATAAAACATGAAAAGAAACAAAAAAGAGTATGATAGATATTACAAGTTGCAGATATTATCGACCTTGTCTCGAGCAAAGTCGAGCATAATGTACAAATTATAATTATATAATCTTCCAGCGATATTCATTCAATGACGCCAGCGGCAGGTCAACTTTGAAAGTTCTTATATCGGAAATAATTTATGCAAAAATTACATTTAAATAATATTTTGAAAATGTTTCGATACCAGTTACAATAATGTACAATAAAGAATGTAGATCCTAATTTAAAAATTTCAAGTTCACTTTTGTATTTTTCCAAAGTCATTAGAAAGTGAAATAAATGATGACATGATCTGCCCCTTTCGAAACCATACAATTTTTACTTAAACCATTTCGAGGTATTTATTCTAGAAGATTAAGATGAGATACCCTGTATAAAATGTAAAATTATGTTTAAGAAAATAATATTAATTTAGCCATGCAATTTGCATTACGTATGATCTTTATTCAACGACTATACAATAAATATTTTTTATATGATTATTAATTCGATTACATAATGTTAATTCATTCGTGACACATTTTCTTTCCCATTAATTCTGTCACTTTTCCCTTTACAAATATAAAGTAATAAAAATAACTAAATATTGCTAAAAAATTCTGAACTGTACAATTTACTCCTATATCTTGGTAATATACTACACATTTTTATATTGGTTTTATATTAGATGATTTTTCTTTTAATTTGTATTAATGTGGTGTTATCACAATACATCTTGCTATTAACTACGTTAACATCATGGACAGTGAAAATCATTCTTATATTTCTCCTTTTATTTGTTTTCCATAATTACAATATTATTTCGGCCTTACATTAATTTGAAATGTCCTGTACATTACATGAACTATAGATACAAATATTTTTAATTTTGCTCTCTTCAATTATTTAAATCATCATAATTATATTTTTATTGTGTTATGGATTATATTTGTTTGGAAGTAACTTTTTGATGAGATTAGTGCTATATAAGTTATTCATATAAAAGTTATATCATTTGTTTACATAGATTCTCTATAATTCCATTACTGTAATTTGTAGATTTGATCTAGTGCTAGAATATAATTAAAAATTGAAAAATGTTACTTATCATTGAATTATAATTATATTATTTAAAATTTTAAATAAATTTTTTATTAGCTTTTATGCCATGAAAATTAGTGGTATAATGTTTTATATGCCATTGCTTCGAGAGATAGTTGATATAAATAGTTTTTTGATTACAAACATCAATGATTTTTGTAATTAAATTTATCAAAAGGTGAATATACCGATAACTGTCATCTGCCCCTGTGATTCATGGATGTACTGTGCGATTAGTTTCACTCTATATCTTATGGTTTTTCCCTCTAAATTGATTATGAAATTAAAAGTCTACCTATATATCTGTATACTTTCTTTATCTGAATAATTTTCTTATTTTACAAATTCTTGTAAAAATCTGCTAGACTATTTAATTTTTTCTTTATTATGTTTTTCCATTTTGATGCTTACAGAAAATGTAATACTTCTTTCAAATTATATGACACAATAATCTTAATCAAATTAATTTCAGTTTCACTTATATCATTTTCCCTTTGTGGTTACAAATGTTCTTTATTTTTACATGCTTTTAACTTACCCCTCCAAAATTTTCCTAATTTGAGAATTGTGTCAGTGCTACTCTATTTTTTTCATCATTTCACACTTCCCTATATAGACATTTAGATAATATATTGTCTTGTAGTATGTTTACAACTTCTCTTAATTACCTAACAATATTTTGCTGGATCTACAATTTTGGAAGCTTTTTCTATGCATCCACTTATAAATCATTCTATTTTTGATAAATCTTATATACTTTGTAATGAGTTACTAATGATATTCTAAAATTTATTTGAACGGTTTATTAACTTTAACTAACATAAATCTAATCAAATTTTATAGCATTCTGTTGATACAGCTTCGTTCATCTGTATTTTTGTATTAGCTCTAACAATCCTTATTCCATATTAGTTAAAATATGACATTAATTTGAAGTTATAATAATTTAATCTATTATTTATCATTGTACCTCTTCCTTGTCTAATATTTTATCTCAATAATATATTTTTTGATAACTCTTCTCAATTTATATTGTTAAACATATCACTATAATGCTTCTAAAGAAGTTAATAGTAAATATTATGAAATATTTATGCCTTTGCTTAACCAGTAGTAATCCATAAGTAGTTTATAAATAGCATAATGTAATCCATAAACATTAGTAGTTTATTTCATTTTGAATCTTTTATACAAATTCTTTGTTACTTTAACTATGCAATAGACATCACATATGTATTTGTTCAATTTTATGTTATTTATACCTTAACACAATGAGCGCCGGTCTCGTGAAAATGCGGGTTTCTGAGTCTGTCGATTGAGCGCCAGCCCCGCAATATGCGGGTTTGTAAGTTTGTCACTTGACTCTCGCCCTCACGATGATGAGGATTTTCTTTTGCTTGTATGTATGTCTTACATATCAATTTGCATTTACTTGTCATGTTTACGACAATCTGCATTTGTTATACTCCGAAAATAAAACGTATACGATGGTTCAGAAACAATCAAAGCAAGAATCACTCTTAAGCAGTGTATTCCGTAGTTAGTACCTCTTTCGTAGGTTTACACTTCTTGTTAAACAATATAATAAGTCTTATTATTCTGTAACTTTTCACCCGTATAATATGAGTGAAGTTTCTAACGAGTATATTGCTGACCCTCTATATCAGATTATTCGATACATTCAGAAGATTCTGACAAGTCGAGGACAGTAATGGTGATTTGGGTCCAAGAAGAATATCAAGATTCGAGTGATTCCGATGATTCCAGTAATAGTGAAATGTCCACAGAATGACGAATATGCAATCAAAATATAGTATTTTAAAAAAATGTATAAGTTTTAAATATTTTCTTTAACTACTCATTGTTCGGAAACAAGCGAATGAGGCCGGCGCTCAAGCTTTAAATGTTTTATATGCCGCCGGCGCTCAATGTATTAATGATCTCTGACGATCCGATTGTTTTATTATGAATATGACAAAAAAAAA